>NC_069085.1:11359037-11959037 GCF_947172395.1 Bicyclus anynana | reverse complement strand
GAATAAGTACCGTATATGTCGTGATAGATAAAAAAATCGTAAATGTTACAAGGTATTCATTTTAATAGGTACATAATATATTTTTTATTATACAGTCACATTTTCATTGCGTGAAAGAGATTAAGTCACAATATTACAATAAACGTGTGAAAAATTAGAATAAAATACATATTTACAAGCAAAAGCTAATCTATATCCTTCATAATATGAAGGACACGGACCTTGGCCGAGGCCACGGAATAAATTATATCGATAACCTTGTGACTAACGAACTTGTAATATACGCAGTACCTACCCACCTCACCTTGAAGTACTTACTACCTACGATTACCATGGTAAGTTACTTTGATATTTGAACAGTATAAACTTTTCATTACTATAGCTTGGCAAATTCGTTCGTAACACTCCCGAAACCCGAAGGTCCGCGCGGGCCAGGCGGGGGGTAGCTATGCTCGACACGACTTCATACCCGCGCAGTACTTCCCTCTGCCCCGCACGCACGACCTCACACCCGCGCAGGGCTTTCCCCCCGTCGCCCGCATATCATGGGAGTGTTATCAACGAACTCGCCTTATGCACAAACATACAATGCTCCTCGCAAAGTGGCCCTGTCTATCCACACACATAGTTACTTGACATTTGAATAGTAATGTATCTAAAATTTTTCACTTATAATTTGCCCAACAAGTCGTTATGCCACATACATATAATGCTTCTCGCGCTGCCGCGATGTTGCCCTGTCTGTCCACACAAAGCTCTACTAGCGCAAATAACCGCAACGCCCCGTGTATAATCCTTTGACTCGCTCCCAAAACCGACAACATAGGTAGGCGGTGGGCAGAACGAATGGCATAAACAGCGGCAGGACGAGTAGCGTGGGCACACGACGACTCCGCCTACTACCCTTGCTAGTTCCCACATCCTGCTGTGTAGCGGGTCCGTGAGCCCCGCTCCGCTCGACGCGCTTCTTGGATTTTCTTGACGAACGTGAATTTTAATTACGGTCACGGTTAAGACTTGTCTCATTGAGCCTACAAATCACTTCAATTCTAACGTCCCTCTAACCTAATGGTCTCGGAGACCAGATAACAGATTTTCATGACCTACCTGGGCCAAAACTGTACGTACAATGCTTGAGAGAGTTATGTTATGATGATGTTATGTTTTTTTTTTTCTAGGTTATGCCACATATCGCAGGGTATTATTCTTCAATAATTGTGATGTGTGGCATAATGTAGTAATAAATATATTTTCTTTCTTTCTATGTTACGCAGCCTAGTGTACGTCAATTGCGTTTCCCAGGGTGAGTCAACGAAGTGTTCAATAATAGTGAAGCTATTTTATTTAATCAATTATTGGATTCCCAATAATAATTTAACATCGGTGGTCGAAGCATAAACATTATTAGGAAATAAATTGATGACAAATACAATAAAGTGCGCCATTTTTTTTGGTTTAAAATACTTTTAATTGTTTGATGGATTGATGGATTTTTAATTGTTTATTATATTTTGATTAAAAATCCATAGGCAGAGATGCTCTCTCATCCGGTCTCTCGTCATTTCAAAGGTTCCTAACGCCAACTCCAACTGGTATTACAATTATTAAAATCAATGTAATCTACAAGCGTCACTTTTAATTTTATTTATTATAGTAGTAACTTACGTTCATGTAGGTACCTACAGAGTACAGTCATTGCAGTTAATTGCCTGAGACATTTTGATTGGCTACTTAAATGTTTAATTGCTTTATAGTATCGCAGGTATCTAAGCTATTAAAACACGGTATAAAGTTTATAACACTGCAAACAAACACGAATTAACAATCTATGTATCTATATCTACCTTTATCAAATAAACATATTCATATACCTATACTACAGCTTTTCTTGATGATTACCAACAAACAAATTAAAAATGAGGGTAAAAATCACTAGTCATTTCACACCTTATAATAATTGTAATTAACTTGTTCTTAAATTAATGAAAATAAATTTGATTAATAAGCTAATAATTCCCCATTAGATATGGTTTATATATTTTAGATAACATTTTATAAACAAACCATACATCATTTAAAATAAATAACTTAAGAAAAGACATGCATTTTCTACCTTCATTTCTTATTTCCTTGTTAGTAAACAGTATGCATCAAAAAAGGCTGTAGAATAGCCGTAAATTTTCGAATATCCTTCGTTAATAATTTGCATATTACCTGAAGTAAAATATACTTCACTCGTATGAGGAACCCTCCTAATATAAAGGCGGATCTCCCACCATACGTTGTTTTGTTATATGTCAAAGGATTTTCACAGCGTTTTCGATGAAAACTCCTATGCCGTTTGATCTTTTCTTAAACTTCACACAAGAAATAAAATTTATAATTTGATTTTATATAACAGTAATACATACAATCATACATATAAAATCGAAAGGTAAAGTCGTCATTACGAAAGCTGAAATTTCGTAGTGTAGTTAGTAGATGTTCGCTAAGAACAGAATTTGCAAGAGGGCTACTTTAAGGTCTAATGATAGCCAATCACCATTCAATAAATTCAAGTGCCTGCAGCGCTAACGGTAGGATCATGTGTCGGTCGCGATGATCAACGAACGATCAGTTTCACCGGACGTCCTGCCGTTAGCGCTGCAGGTATGTCAACTTATTGAATGGTGAACGAAGTCACGGGCGTATGTGAGTAATGAATAGAGCCTCTACAAATAGTTAAACTTGAATGTCCAAAAGTGCTTGTAAACTAAGCTTAACGATAGATACCTGAAATAAACGAATTTAAATCTGAATTACAGAAGTTATACATGTAGGTAGACAAGCGTCGTTGGCGTGTAAAAATCGATATCGTCTTTATGTAGCGTCGGGTTCCATTAAAATTACTCGTAAATCGTATTTGCGTAGTTGAGAATCACAAGTTGTGTACTTTTACCTATTATATTCCTTTGAGACTACGTCTCTACTCTGTGTGTATGTATAAATTACATTTTCGAGTAGTTTCTTTGTAGTTTTAGACATAAATTGTTTCCTTTTCAATTCGACTTCGACTACTACCAATATCGAATGAGACAATAAACGAATTCTTTGTACAATATCTTTATTAATTTTATATGAAATAACTCCCTCTCGACTCATTGGTCCAGTGGTCATTACGTTACGCGTTCTGGATCAGGAGGTTTCGAGTCGAGTAGGGTTATTCTGTAATGATATTTTTATAACTTGACATTGGAAGTCGCGATTTCGTCTTGATTTTTCTTTGCCTAACACTAAAACCTACCATAAAGAGCCAGATAGAAATGAATTCGATTTTCGAAGCTCATACTTTGGGGTTATAAAAATATCGTCACAGAATAAACCTACTGGGTCGCATTATGTAGACAATACAATTAAAGAAAGGAGAAATCCAGTCTCTATGCAAACTCGAGCCCAAATTATACGAAAAGTACAATGCTGAAAATTGGCCATAAATTAGGACAATTAAGGAGAACTCATAGGATAAATTTTCAAAGAAATCTATATTTGCCTAATCAGTTAAATTACTTTAGGCGGGCAAATATCCCTTTGACATAAAATTCATTGCATTACCATTATTAATTTTAATAAGGATTTGACACCAACATGACACATAGTCAAAATACACAAAATATAATGTAATATATTTTGTGTATTACCTTAGGAAAACAGTCAGTTTCATAAACAGATCATTTGACATAATATTAGACAATGACATCTCATTCATTGATTGACTGACTGTGATATTGACAGCCCCGCGATAGACAAATGACAGTTAGTGAAATACGCATCAAAGAGAATACATAAATCACTGTCGGTCAATACATAAACCGGTGTGAAAATAATGAAATCAGCTTATTTTCCCTATTGGCGAATATTATTTCGGCTAAGATTCTAATGGAGTAATCCAGTAAAATCCGTCGATCGAGGTCATCATGATTAACATCTGATATTGATCAATACAAAGTTAAATATTGTCACCCTAATTACGTTATTCCGCATTAGTGCCGCGTGGTCTAAATTCTATAGTCTAGTCATCGTTTTAGTTTTTAACTGGGGAAAAAATCCTAGTGAGCTGAATTTTTGTATCCACCTGTTATTGTTATTATAAAGATGTGAAAAATCGACATGGATATCACGCCGGCTAAAAAAGGTACAAATGTCAAAAGGTCACAAAATCAGTTTTTCGCAAATATTTCGCGACTATATTCTCGCAGGTCAATAAAGGTCATTATAAAAATTGCTCCTCATAAAATTTTCTGAAAAAATGTCTTTTAAAAATTTTTCCAGATTGGGGTTTAAACTGCCTAAAATTACTGGACTGCTAGTGTAAATCCGTTTTCGTTTATGGAGGGAGACCCGTAAATAGGTATTATGTTAAGGTATGTAACATACCGTATGTTAGCCATCCACCATAGGATAAGCCTAGATGCCTGTAGCGCTAAAGGCTTGACATCCGATAAAACTGATCGTGTGTTAAAAAGTAATTTTCAAAAGCTATCTATTGTAGGTAGGTAGGTAGTATTAAAATTAGTACAATAGATACTTTTTGAAAACCATGACACATGTTAGCACCACTGGCCTATTTCCAATTTTGGTCTTTATTATCAACCCATCAAAATAATTAATTGTTAAAATTATAAATATATTAGTGGTTTTGTTTGAACGCCCATACAAATCTAACGATCAGCGAGCCAACGACGTCACTAATTCGTGCCATTTTGTATGGAGCGTTTTTTAGGGATCCGGGGCAGCGCCGCAAATCTGACTCTTTAAATCCCTGTAGCTCCGAAAGTAATGATCGCAGATATCCTGTTACATTTAGAAAATTGCTTCACTATTAGCATACTCTTAATTTACATACAATTTAAAAAACTGTCATCATTCCTACTTACGGTGGATATGTTATAGTATGTAGATGATACTTTGTTATCCACTTCAATATATTGATAATAAAGACCAAAATAGTGAACAGGCCAGCTGTAGGGGTTCCCTTAAAATAGTTTGTTAATGATGACAAAGCATACGTACTGTGGTTACCTGTACAGAGCTGCTGGGGTGCGCGTCCTCAGCGCCGCGCGCCGCGCGCTGCCGCTCCTCCTGCACGGCCTCTCGCTTCATGCCGCACACGAGGCACTTCTGATAGCGGCAGTACTGGCACCGGTTCCGCTGCCGCTTGTCGATTATGCAGTTCCTCTCCTCGCGGCACGCGTACGTGAGGTCTTTCCTCACGGTCCTCTTGAAGAAGCCCTTGCAGCCTTCGCAACTGGAAACGGAATTTTTACATTCGAGTATTTCTTAATCAAAATAAATTGCAGTGAATGTCTACTTATCTCGTTGTCAACCCATATTCGGCTCACTCGAATCTCCTCTCAGAATGAGGTTAGACCTTAGTCCACCACGCTGGCCAATGCGGATTGGCAGACTTCACACACGCAGAGAATTAAGAAAATTCTCTGGTATGCAGGTTTCCTCACTATGTTTTCCTTCACCGTTTGAGACACATGATATTTAATTTCTTAAAATGCACACAACTGAAAAGTTGGAGGTACATGCCCCAGACCGGATTAGAACCCACGCCCTCCGGAATTGGAGGTAGAGGTCATATCCACTGGGCTATCACGGCTCTATATACGGCTCACTGTTTATCTATACCTACTAATATTATAAAAAGGAACGATTTGATTGTTTGTTTGTATTGAATAGACTTTGAAACTACTGAACCGGTTTGATCCTTCCCCCGGAAAATCCTTTCACTGTTGGGAAGCTACACTATCCCCGAGTGCTATCACACTAATCACACTAATATTATAAAGGCGAAAGTTTGTGTGTGTGTAAGAATGTTTTTTGCTCTTTTACGCTGCGGCTACTGAAGCGATTTGGCTGAAATTCGGAGAGGAAATGGATTTTACTCTGGACTAATAATTATAATAAGACATTTCATCCCGGAAAAATCTATGATTCCCGCGGGATTCGTGAAAAAATGAATTCCACTCGGACGAAGCAACACTTCAACTTATTCTAACGTCAATATATTTATTTAATTTATAATTTCCACTTTTTTACTATATAAAAATCTTTCCAATTTTTTTTCCAGGATGTACCTATGTATATCTATTATCTATGTACTTTGACTTAAGCGATACTTTTCTTCGCGAATAATCGTTGTAACTTTGTTGCCGCATACTGATAAACTACGACCCAAGTATAATAAACAAACAAATTCGTTTCAGTATGTCGATATGACGATATTTCAATGTCACGTAAGTACCTACCTGTAGAAGAGTGAAAGTCATGACAACCTTTATCAAAATTGATAAGCGTACTGTGGGGCTATCTCAAATTACGTGGGTAATAAAAAAGAAATTTTATATCGCACCTACTATTTTTAAAATATTGATACCTTATACCTACCATATTATCAAGAATGTTTTCAATACTTTTTTACAGGCGACTTGACACCCAATGAGCTCATCTTTAGTAATCACATTCAGTGACAAGTCGCAATGCATTACAAAAATACAAACGCTATTTTGCGCGGTAAACATATTAAGTGTAATAGGGAAATTCCATATCAAAAAAAATTTTTTTTATTCTTTACAAGTTAGCCCTTGACTACAATCTCAACTGATGGTAAGTGATTTCTCGGTAGGTGACTTTCTCGGTAGGTAACTAGCCACAGCTGAAGCCTATCACCAGCCAGACCTGGACCAATGAAGAAAACCTCATTCAGCACAGCCGGGTATCAAAGCCAGGACCTCCGTCTTGTAAATTCAATGCGCATTCACGGAGGACCTCATAATCTTTCATTAAATGAGTTATGTGTAGTTGTAGCAGGCCATCAATTTTAATTAGATAAGAAAACAGTAAAATCCTACAGTTTGTATCCTTGAATACGAGTACCTACTATTTATGTATTTTTTTTTTCTGAATTTACTTTATTCTTTTTCAACATCACTACAATAGGTAGGTAGTGTAAAAAACAATTGTAACATAATGTCGCTTTAAAACACTTTGTCTACAATTGGTCTACTTGAATAAAAATATTTGAATTTGAAATATAACCTGTTGAATTGAATTGGTTCAGTTCACAGATGTATTTATGGAGTCGGCTCCATTGTCTGGATCACGATCAGTCCATACGAAATGTACGAAGTGGCTCAGGACGATTTTTGCAATGCAAAGGGGGTTCAAAGAGAAAAGAATACAAACATTTAGGACAACTGCAGAGTTTCTGGTCGGCTTTACACTGTAGAATAGTATAGTAGAATATACATATCGCAGTTTAGTAGAATCTACTTTCCAAGCTACTAATAGAAACCACTACAAACAGAAAATACATAGACGATTCATAAGTTCGATTTAATTTTATTCAAAACTAGCGGACGCCCGCGACTTCGTGGAAATCAATGTAAACTTTTAAGCCCTATTTAACCACTTCAGAGTTTGAATTTTAACCATTTTTGAATCTCATTATATTTCGTATTTTTTTCATGATTTATGAACGAATTTTTAAAACTGTAACTCTAAAAATGAAGGACTTTCCATACAAAGTTTCAACCCCTATTTCACCCCCTTCTTATTTTATTTTCGCAATAAAAAGTATCCTATAATCTTCTCCGTATTATAGTCTTAAACCGTGCCAAGTGCCAGCGTGATGCTCGAATAACAAAAAAAAACACGGACAGACAGACAGACAGACAAAAAATCGAATATGTCCCCCAACAATTTTTTTCAAAATATCTTCAATGTACAGAATGTACAAAATGTACAGAATTCGTATTATAAGTATAGATTCTAGATGGCGCTGGTGTCAGGTATGCCACGGTAACGTTTGGTGTTACAAAAGGTATTAGTAAAATCTCAAATTGCGAATAAATGTTTAGAATTCTACCAGTTTTCTTATAAGTATTAAGTATAGATAAAGATATAGATTAAGGCAAAACGTTATTATTTCTATTAAAAAAAAATTTAAGTGTCGATTTTTGCAGAATCAAGAAAGAGAGACATGTATTTAAAATCAAGTACAAGCCAATACGATGCAATTCACAAAGAAACGGTCGTAGATTTTTGGAACAACATCGCATCGCACATACTTTAAAGAAATATACATCAATTTATAAAATGTTTTACTTCTCGTATGTACCTATAAAATGTTTTTTAGTTGAGAATACCATTTAAAATTTTGATTACATCTAAAACTTGTTTTCTCGTCCAGTTAAGTCACGTCTGAAACGAAAAGAAGAAACAGAAGAACAGAAGTTTAAATTACATTTCGAAATTTTTGTTACTGTACCTAAATTATAAATTAATATTACTTTTCATATTTCAGAGAGAACAATTAATTTAATGTGAGCGAAACCTTTAGCTTTCAAAAAATTACCTCCAATGGAAAAATATTAACATTTTGTGAAATCTGAAAAATTGTTTCGAAATTAATTCATAATTATTAAAATTTAATAGAATAACCTTCATGCCAAAAACTCATACAATAGTACAAGTACCAAGTACCTACTTATTTAATTTTTTGTGTGAGACGTTATAAAACAACTACATGAAGAGGGAAAGTTGATCTATGACTCCGAATATTTATTAATATTAAGGTATTTAATTAATAAATATCCATAAAAATAGTTACTTAATACATGACTTATTTTATTATTTTTACCAATAAGTGTCTAATAGACACTTAATAAAGTAAGAAAATTAGGCGTGAACCCTCGTTTAAGCAAAGAGGCTCAACATAAATAGGAAAAAAAAAAGGTATTATGTGAAATTTTGCATTGCCGTAGGGAGAAGCCATACGGCGCGGTGCGGACGCGACGCGGCGCCGGAGCGATCGCCGCAGCGACATCATATAAATGCATATAAATGTCAATGATATGCCACACGGTGCGTTCTGGCGCCGCACCGCAGGCACACCGCAACACGGTGCGGTGCGTTAGCGGCGCGGCGCCGGAGCGATGTCGCTGCGGCGTCATGCATATAAAAATCAATGATATGCCAGACAGTGCGTGCGGTGAGTACCTTAGGTACATTTTTTGCTACAGCGCCGCAACGGTGCCGTATTGCGGCGCCGCATACCACATGTGTACAGTGATGCGGCATAATGTTTTCGGTGCGGCGCCGCAACGTACCATGTGGCTTCATTCGTATACGACAAAAGTTATCTTACTCTGTGGACCGATATTAAAAAAAATAATATTATTCATAAAATACCATGCGCTCTCGCTCTAAAAGTATCTATATTTTTCTAGCCGATGACATGAATTAATTTGGCAACAATCAACATGTACATTTGTTTGGATGTTTTGTAAAACATCCAAACAAAAAATAACGCTGATGACACATCGGTGAAACAACACACAGCTGCGCGTAATAACGATGCCTTCCAAAAGTTAAGGTATATTAGGCTCTAAGAGCCTTTTCATAAACTTTTCATAAATCCATCTGATTGCTTAATAGAAACAGGCCTTACTTTGCAGAAGTTGAATAAGAACTGTGAATAGTTACTGATCTGCAAAGAACCAACAAATCCATATAACAACACAACCGAGACTCGAAAAATATACCACGTACCGAAATCAAAACAGGAGCATTTTGTACAGTTCATATTTCTTAAAGATCCTCCGGTTATGGAGTAAAAGGTACGTAGGGAATTTCTTGAATGGGTCGGAGTGGCGCTACGAGCCGTGATATGACCTCTGCTTTCGATACGGAGTTCCCATCCGGTCGGTCCAGGGCATGCACTTATATTTCAGTTATGTATAGGTATTTTAATAAATTCATCGTGAGAAACCTGCATACCTTCTTCTTCGTCTTCGGCCTCGCCTTGTCCCGTTTATACGGGGTCGGTTTTAATCGTTAACTCTTGGTATAGTGGTCGTGTTTGTAGCTATGAGCGACGTTTTCGGTGCAATGCTCCTCCACTTTTGGCAATGGGGCTCATTATGGGAACACTCCACCATTGATGATTGTCAGTAGCATATCTTCCGTGTAGTGCCTGGTCGCCTGCTTCTCCATGGCCGGTAGCCAATTTCACATCCTGAGCCCCGGAACTCAGGGCGCCGGTCGCTTTGAGGGTCACAAGGCAAACATTTTCTCGTAACTTTTGTTTATTTTTGCAACTCTCATGGGAAGAAAACTTGGTTGGAACCAAACTAGGATTCATTTATAACATATTCAAACAGAGCTATATATAATGAAGTAGGTACAAAAATCTATCCTCCACGGCGTGAACAATCACGATAGCAGAAAAACATTGAGAAACATTGGAATTTTTCAGCTTTCACGTATACAAGCGGAAATGATGCTGCATTGGCAACGATCTCGATCCGAAAAATACGTTACTCGCTAGACAGTGGAAACTCCTTCGAAGCGAGAGCCCAAATTGAACGGAAGAAACAATTCCAAAACCGGTTTAGGTACAGATATTTAATGAACACTAAAAAAATGTTACATAATATACGAGTTTGTCGGACTCTACACACAAGGAGATCTCAAGCGAAGATGCTTGAATTTTTTGACTACACTGTAATGTACTCTGAAAATTGAGGTACGATTCTATTTATTTATAGTAATTGTAATAGCGCATGCCCGAAATTTCTGTTTTTCCACAAATCCCTCAGAATCCATGGATTATTCCGAAAAAGTAACCCATGTTTTTCTCCAACTTGATTAAACGATTTTTTTTGGTGGATTCGATGTAATGTGAAAATTTCTGTCCGGTGTATGGTTTCCGGCAAATCGACCGGTCCGGCGTAGTGAGAACCCGACCTTAGTTTTTTATGTCATGCGAAACACTTTTTGAAACGTGACCACGTGAGCCATAAACGAGACGCTTAATGGACTCAAAATTATGGAAACGAATTGATACGAGTAGATCCGTGCCCCATATTAACTGCTCTCGAATGAATAATTTTCAGCGAAGTTTCGAGAATAAATTAATGTGATTTAAAAAAATACAAATAATCTTCAAATATAAACCAATTTCTTTTGCTCCTTTCCTTCTAAACAAACGTAATGCCCATGTTAGATGTGAGGTGAGTACAATAGTCCAAAGAACAAGGAACTAGATAAGACTCAATTTTTTATGTGTAGCATTTACCTACATAATGTTCTATATCATAAAGTGAGTGCTAAATCATTAAATTATAGTTTGTAGATAACACATTTTTTTATTGGAAGTTAATTTTTTTGAGCAATAACGCCTTCAAATTAAATAAAGAACCCAATTAGGCCTCACCTGAAAAATAAGTATTAACAATTTCGAATAAAAAAGTACGAATACTTATTGGACGAACACCTTTTTTGAATGGCTATTAAAATAATACATCGAATTGAGAGTCTTTGGTAAAATAAAATGTCCCGTGTACGATATTATTATTAGCGTACAGGCCACAGTGAGCAGGCGATCGATAGAATTGTAAATTGCTTCAATAATACATTAGTTGTGAATGTACAAAAGTGGATATTATGTATTGTATAGATTGTACACCCGGCGCCTCCCACGCCCCAGCGGCGGGGTAAACTGTTTGAAGAATTCCATACACATAAGTAAAACGAACACGCGATCAAAATCAATTTGTTGTCCCACGTATCTAATACTAGCATACGCCACGCGGTTTCACTCGCGTAGTAACCGTTTCCATAGGAGACGGGGAGAAAATATAGCCTATAACAGCCTATAAGCACCTATAGTGTAGCTTCCCTACTACTACTACGAGTATTATATTTTATAAGCGGAAGTCGCGCGGATCTACCCGCGTAGACTATGTTACTCGTTAATAATATAGATTTCAACTGGTGATAGAATTTTTAAAATTGCGTTTATGGAGTGTAATTGTTCAAACAAAGTTTTACCAGTTACAGTACCACTTACCAAAACCCATTTTACCAGTTATTTCATATGTTAATTAAAAGCAAGTAAATGTGCATTATTTGACTTTTACATTATTTGGTAGGCATAAACGGAATGGTCCTTAGCAGCTTAAATTCATAACTATAAAGGAAATTAAGTATAAAATGTAGTTAATATTTAATAGGTAGATAATTATAATCCATTATAATACGTGCATCAAATGATTGTTAATCCACAGAAACACATGTTCACAGGTTTATAAATAGTAAACACAAAGCCACACACTGAATACCTACCTACGCTACGAGTAGGTACCTGAATAAATATCTACCACCTACCTGTCTCGTCTACGTTGGAAAATACGTACCTACAACATTTTCATACAATATATTCGTTGTCTAGATGTCTAGACAAGCCTGTATTATGCCGTATTATAGGTAGGTATATGCGTAATTACAAAGGCGTTAAATGTATTTATCCATCACTAGCAGACGCTGTGTGGTTCCCGTTCCCGTAGTAATACGTATATAATATATAGCTTATAACACTCAGGGATAGTGTAGCTTGCTTCAAATCGGTTTAGTACCTAGTTTCAGAGCTTATTCAATGCAAACAAACAATCAAATCTTTCATCTCTATAATAGGCTACTTGCCTCTTTTAAATTATTGTTTAAACTGAATTATTGAAATATTATAATCTATATTTTATTTTGTCCCGTCAAAAATTAATAAATAACCAATAAAAATTACGATAAAAATGAAAAATATATCTAGGTACGTAAAATTTTGCAACCGAAACACAACAAATTACGTCATTCATAATATGCAAAATATGCATATGCAAAAAATCTTCTTAGTTAGCAGGCGAGTAGCCTATATTAGTATAGATAAAATTATTGAAGCCTGCGACTTAGTTATCGTTAGTGGCTGGCGTTATAGAGTCCGCCCACCACCTTGCATTGGTGAAGCATGGCGCTGGCGAGTCTAAGCTAACAACATTTTTTTTTAAATTAAAAGAAATATTTACTAACCTATAAACTCCATAGTGTTTCCCCGACGCTCTGTCGCCGCAAATGGAGCAGAGGTGTTTGGAGCCGCTGAGGGGGTGGTTCGGGGGGTAGTTCCTCATGGCCGGCGGGGACGTGGCGTCGTCCCGCATGCCGTCCAGCATTGCTGTGTCCGGCTTCATCTCCGGCGGCGACATGGGCGACATAAACCCCGCCTCTATGTTGAGCCCTGGGAACAAATTATCGTATAAGAACATTTTTGTATTACTCAACTACCTAACAGATTTTATCCTGTACACAGTGACGCGCACAAGGCCTTCAACTTGGGTAGGCATTTTTAAGGTATAGGCATATATTGACCAAAATGAAGAATTACTTCTCTAATACAGGTTCATAATGAGTCATCAGGGTAGGCAGTGCATTATTGCATCTATAAAATGCACGCCAATGCCTGTCCATCAAATATTTTTTCCACTACAATGTCAGTATGTAGGCCTAGCATGCGACCAACGACATATTTATCGAATAGAAACATTCAAAATGTTGACAAATAGTGTTCTCTCCCGTCTCTTTCGTTTTCGCCCCGACGCAATGTGAAGTCTATTTCTCTTCACGAGATTTGTCATGAGTCTCATGTTAGTCCTACTGTCCTTCCTCTATAGAAGAGCGGATACGGAGCTTGGACCACGATGTTCCGATACGGGTTAGAATGATACAGTTATAGTGCATATTGTACCTTCTGATCAGCTTGAAGGCAGTACCAAGTTAGTGGTGTATTAATTCAAGCCGTTTAAATCATAAAGATTTTAACTGGGTTTTCAGACATTTCTTTCAGATACGGCTTTAATTAACACAATACTAACTTGGTACCGCCTTCAAGCTGATCAGAAGGTAGCACATAGTACGATGTTATTTTTCGCTTTTTAGTTTTTTCTGATTTTTCTGATTTTGGAGTCGGTTGTATTTTTTTATTGACGATAGATTCGATGATGATATGCAAAAATTAAAACAAATAAAAATAATTCGGACACAACACCTCCTATAGACAAAACACGAACAACAATGAATAATGGCATTGATGCTAGTTCCGGCCTTTTCGGAATTTTGCTCAGTTGCGCGAAAATTCCATGACATTCCATCAAACCACCAAACAGAATCTCACGGGTCATCATTTTATTATAATACTAGCGGACCCGGTCAAGCTTCGCTTTGACTTATTTATTAATTTATTTGCACTTCTTTCCTACCTCTACCCTATACTACCCTACTCCTACCCCTACCCTACCCCTACTCCACCCCTATACTATACCCCTACCCTATCCCTGCCCTACCACTACCCTACCCCTACCCTACCCCTACTCTACACCCAACCTACCCATACCGTACTCCTACCATACCCCTACCCTACTTCTGAATTCATTTGTTACAAAAAAAAGTAATAAATGACAACCGATTTTCTGCAAACTTCACATTTAGAAGAAATTATTTTCGGAAATAGATACTTTAATTTACACAAAATTAATTTATGAACGCACGCAAAAATGTTAATTCTTTGTCAGTATTTCTGAACGCACTTATAAATGTCAATCATTACAGTATTTGACAGGATGGACAACAAATGTTTGACAGGTAATATACAAAGTAACATTTTTATGGAAATTATTCATCGTTCATAATTATTTATTCTTCGAGTTTTTATTGTTTTTAAGATGTATTCTGCTATTCTTGGCGGAGACAAATCCAACGAATCAAAAATCATGAAAATAGGTCCAGCAGGTCTCGAGTTATAATTGTTGTAACAAACACGACTTTCTTTTATATATATATATAGATGTATCTACTCCAGCTCATTATACTTCCCTGTATAATGAAGAGCAAACGACGGCCTGGTCGTAAGTTGGTTCAAGAACTTGAACGCTATTGGTTCATGATGAGTACCAACTATCAGACAACTGTTAACAATGTTCGATTATCTTGATTGCTATCCTCCGATAGGAAACGGCACTAACAGAAGAAGTTTAATTTTCCGCTTTTCTATGGTACAGAACCTAAAACACTTCAAAGCAAGCTTCGTCAAAATCGATTCAATTTAGATGTGAAAAGGTTGCAAACCGACAGATCATTACTTCACTAATAGGCAAGTAGCTGAGATCATTATGCACATGAATTTTAATGTGTACAATTAGGTAATTCCATGTCACGGATATTTATAAAAATTGCGTAACTAGTCACTCTGCCTACTCTATTGATTTATCGAGAATTGCTCACCCGTTGACAATACGATATATATTATTGTCAATGACATTTTTACCTAAATGAGTTTGAATCGCAATATATTAACATGGGGAACGGTGGTGTAGAAAATAAGCAAAAATGTAGCCGGTGATTCAGAAAAACCTGCACGAACCGGTCCATTAGACTGGGGGCTTTGTGGTCTGTTAAAAATAAATAAACAGACACCCTCTCGATAAGGTTTCAATAAAGAATACTTTTGTTTGACAGATCTTATTTTAAGAAGATACCAATTTATTTTCTTTCGTATATACTGCCATATTGGTCCGGGCATATTTGTTTGTGAGCTATGAAATTATAAAATGTGTGTAGATTTTTCAGTCTAGACAAAGAAGTGATATACAGTAAATAGACAATTAAAGGACATACAGGCTAACGGCTTGAAGTCCGATAAAACTGATCGTGTGTTGATCGCGATCGGCATGATGTCATGCACATCGCTGCAGGCATGTGAGCTTACTTGATCGTCAGTGGCTGACATAATTCGAAATCTAAACGAACTAACAATATATAAGTTCTGACACAAATAGCTTCATTCTTATTTCGTAATTTAGTACATGTATGTAAATAAAAATTAAAGTGCATACTTTAATAAAAATCAATTATTTGTTGGCTCTCGATAATAAGTAACAACTTTTTTTAATAAGCTTGTTTGTACTGTCATATTGGTGTTTAGTTAATTAATTAATTAGTCGTCCGTCACTGTATGTAATTTTGAAATGGAGTTCAGATCCACCACGCTGCTCTAATGCGGGTTGGTGGGATAATATAATACCATGTGTTACGATGTAATTTAACCGTTTAGACTGAAAGAATTTAGAATTAGACTGAAAATATACTTTACGAGAACGTAGACAAATGCTACTCGTATTTATTTAGATAAAAACGTACTTCTAAGTATTTAAGACTCTAAGACTCTTAAGAGCACATCTCGACTCGCAAAGCTACCGTATTATATAAAATTCACGAGGAAACCGTTTATGATAATATTACTTTAGTATTCAGCATTATAAATTACAATTGCTAAACGAAAAACACGATTTCGGAGGCAGTACGACAAAGGGAGACTTCAACGTTGCCTTTAGGAGAGATCGAAAATAAATTACCTACCCACCGTCGCGAACTGCGAAGGCGCGTCGATACAAAACTTACTTTGTGTATTGCAAAAGAATTTCGAACAAAAAAAAACAAAGTATTCGTGAAAACCAAAATGAGATAAAAATCATTACGACATTCCTATTCAAATTTTTAATTATTAATAAATTATCATTTATCAGATTGCATATCACGTATTAAGGATATATGACGAATAAGAGCATTGTGAGCAGACGAGACATACCTACGGTATGCATTTAAATGCAACGCAGTAGCTTGTTATCTCGTATCGGCTAAAGGAAACTAGAATGAGATAAGGCAGTATTTCGACAAGTTACTCATAATAAGTTAGGCGTCCGATATAGCATACAATATAATTGGACAATATTGAAAATTGCACAATACAATTGTTAGTAGATATCGAGATATTAACCTCTAAATACCCCATGTTTAGCTACATTATGAAATTGTCAATATTGCTCAATTTCTTGTATGGTGTTATATGGGACGCTACACACCTACACGCATTTAGGAGGACGCAGACTAAATATGGGGTATGGAAAAGTTCATATTGAACAACAATAACAACAAAGGTTCTCATCCAATATCAATTTTGGGAAATGCATTGAGAGTAAGGCTAAGACAGCAGCTAAAAAATTCGTGCATCCTAAATAAGGTTAAGCGGTATTTCATTTTTAAACAGCTTCTATATGAAGCACAGGTTCGAACAAGCATGGAATACTGCCTACCTATGGGATGGGTCTGCTAAATATCAGCTCTCTGCATTAGAGTCAGTTGATCATTGCGCTAGACGTATCATTGGTGATGAATCTCTGACTGGAAAGAATCTACAGTCTTCAACACCGACGTGACATTGCCTGTCTTTCGGTTTTTTACCGAATATATTTCGGAGAGTGCGCACAGGATCTTTTCAATCTAGTCCCTCCATCCCCATTCTACCACAGAACAGCGGGACACCGTGCAAATTGGCATCCCTTTGTTGTCGATGTCCAGTCGACTCGCACTAAACGCTTCGCATCGACGTTTCTAATAAGAACAGCGAAGATGTGGAATGCCCTTCCGGCTTCTGTATTTCCTAACGCTTAAGATTTGTGCACCTTCAAGACAAGAGTGAATAGGCATTTTCTAGGCAAGCACGCTCCAACCTAGACCTCATCATTGCTTTACACTAGGCATGATTGTAATCAAGCACAAGTCTAATAAGAATAACAAAAAAAAATTATTCTATATTAGCAAAGCAATCAAAAGCTAGTAGGAGCCGTAAACACCTACAGAGCGACCGTGCGCGTGTCAAAGTGGCTCTAATGTCCAATAGATTACAGGGTACAGACGTTTCAGCGATCGATCCAGTTGCTTAGCAACTGATTCCTGAGAGAAAACAAACACAAACACTTTTCTGAAACTACCAGCCGTTCCTTTGTAACCTGCTCTTAAATTTCTATACAAAGAATACTAAAATGCGTTTGATGCGTAAGATGCGGATCTGTGGACGCCTGTCATTAGTTGGATGAATAGTATTATTTTTTATTTATTATTTGTTGTGCATGATTATGAGTATTCATAATTATCAACCTGTATTCTGCTCACTATTGAGCACGAGTCTCCTCTAAGAATGAGAGGGGTTAGGACTGAATATGATATAAAGTAAAACTCGCGTAGAAAATACAAAAAACTATACGTTTTAGGTATACTTAAAACATTGAAGGTCCTATGTTACTTATAACCTCTCAATGCCACCAAGATCCAAACTCTATCTATCTACCTCTACTTATGGTAGAAAAGAGCATGAGCTAATAATTAGCTTTTTTATAAAACCCTCTCTAGATGATTAACTGTCGCTCCAATAGATGTTGTCATCGACTATTAAATCATGGCCAATTTTTCCTACGTCTTCGAAGATTGAAAATTCTCAAAACACGGGCCACCGCTAGAAATTAATAAATAATAATATAATACCTATTGGCAAATAAGGAAAACAACTTTCAAAGCACAAAAGAAATAAATAAAATTACGAATGTTTACCGAAACCTAACAAAAAGCTCTGATCTCATTTCCAAGTAAAATATTAAGTCAAACATACGCAGATCTAAGAAAGGAAATGAGTACAACAAATAACTTGTTTACACGCCTCGTTACAGCTCAGGGAGGTCTTATGAAAGAAACACAACCGAAGGTGGACGGTGATGTACTTCTCACCTATTTATAGCAACAAAGTCAAGTTCAAATATTCATAAGAAAGCATTCTTTGTTAACATCTTTCTTTTGAAATAAATAATCAAAGTATAATGTAAAAAATGGTAATAGGTTTAAGTATTATGTATTCCGTGATGATACACGTAATATCATCAACGACAATCACAATTTACTATGTAGGTAATAGGTATGTAGATCAGGCATGTAATGTCATGTAACAGCCGATAAAACTGATCGTGTGTTGGTCGCAATGTACATATCATGCCAATCTGGCGACCAACACACGATCTGTTTTGTCGGACGTCAAGCCGTTAGCGCTGCAGGCATGTGATATTACTTGATCGTCAATGGCTGACATTATAGAGCTCTGTAGCCACATGAAATGTTTTAACGAAATAAAAAACCTGCCAGAAGCATTAACCAAAACTGGTATGGTATAAGTTTTTAATTATTTCAGATGATGATGGAGAAATAAGACTGAAAGAGACACGTAGATATGACAGATGTTTGTCGTCAGATTGTTTATTATCAGATCCCATGGCCACACCATCATTAGACCATGGTTGCCACCGAAAATACAATATAAATAAAAAAGCCAATAAGTACCTACTGTTAATTTTAATGTAGCTTTTAAGATTTCTTACAACATACTAATAAGGCAAGTTAATAAAAGTGTCTTTTGTAGATTAGTATGTAACAATCAATAATTATAAATTCAAATAATATTTAGGCGCATTATAAGCTTTATGCAAATTACCTGCTTACTGAAAATTGAAATACCAAAGACCATATGGAAGGTGCGCAAGACTGTGTAGCTATTGGCACATTGGTCAGCTTTTCATTTATAAACCTCCAACATAATTTATATTTGCCTACAAATTAAACTTGAATATTATTTAGTTATCATAATGAAATGAAAGAATAAACAATTACCAAGAAATAAGCTTAGATATCAAATATAAAATCTAGATCATGTAATGGTCGGCGGCGACGGTAATTAATTTCATTTTCACTACAATTTATAAAAAGCTCTCTGAAATTAAATTCCCTTACTTACCCCCCCCCAAGGGAGGTCTAATTGAAAGATGGAGAAAGATTTGTATGGAACATTTTTATTTTACTTCTTAACGTAGATTTCTTGTAGGGCGCAAGCTTCAAAAGAATTATATGAAATAGCACCTAACGAAGGAAAATGGATGGTGGGAAGATTATAGCATTGCGATTTAGCGTTACGATGTCGTGTAGAAACCGAAATGGGTGTGGATTTTCATACTACCTACTCTTAATATACATATAATCCAAAAAAATATATATTACATCGTGTGTAGTATGTTCAATCATTTTAGTGCCAATTTTACATTGTGGTTAAAGTGTTAGGGGTAAAGTTTAAATTTTAGTTGTTAGCCGCTCACCTTTAACAAGTTAGTCCACTTCCATCTTAGATTGCATCAAAACATATCATCAGGTGAGAGTGTAGTCAAGAGCTAATTTGCAAAGAATAAAAAAAAATACACCCATTGAACCGAACCTAAATGGTAAATTATACACGAACGAAGTCGCGGGCAGATATTTACTATATAGGTATTTAAACGTAAAAGACTTAACATATTTTAAGTAGGTAGTACATACTGAGGTGTGCAAAAATAAGAAAGGTAGGTTAACAGAAGCACTTCAAACCACCAAAGATTACAGGTAAAATCATACATCAAAGAAAGCAATTTTGTAATTTGCGAAATGTAATTACTGTTGTTGGCTCGCCTTTAAATTAGAAATCTAATTTACCTGCCAGTTGGCATATTAAAGAAAATTCGCTAAGATATTTTTAACCATGGCATTTTCTTTTAATAAAAATTAGTTTCATGCAGAATACGTATAAATAATGTAGATAAACAAAAACTTAATTACTTAGTTACCTAGGTATATGATCAAGACATTACTTGAAGTTGAAGTGTCTGTTATTTAAAAATAACTTTTAATAGGACGTTTAACAGGACTTTCACTGGAAGATAAAGGAAGTTATTGAGCAATTAAATATTTTTCCGAGGAATAGTAGCCTATAATAGGCTACTTACTATTCCTCGGAAAAAAGCTTCGGAGGATTAGTGAAAAGCTGCATTTCTAGCGGACGAAGCCGCGGACGTCCACTAATATCTATTAAAACACTACTGCTGGAAGGAAAAACAGGATTATAACATGTACTTTGTGTGTGAACCTACCTACTTACTAGGTAGACTTTAGACTGAAGTAGGTACAGTAAGTAATAGAAGTAAGCACTTAGTAGAAGTTGCGGTTGCTCAGACTGCTACATACTTCTCCATTGGACATCTCAAGACGAACAAAATAGTGATGATAATAAATGAACTATAAAGGTGATAAGTGTGACGTATTTACATTGCATGTCGATCGAGCAGTCAACGTTGGGTATGCTGGAGGGAGAGCCGAAGGCCTGCAGCATGCTGGCGCTGGGCGCCGGCGCGGCGGGCGGAGGCTGCTGCGGCCCCGGCGGGCCCGGCCGCGCCCAGTTGATCAGCGCAGTCACCGACATCGTCGGCTTGTCTTTCTTCGCCACGCTCGACATGGCCACGCACTAGCATCCTCACATCACTGCACTAGTCTACGCCGCACAGCCGTTCGAGGTCACACACACTTATTATTGTGGACTACAACAACACACACCTGCAGAATGAATATATTGTACCGAACGAACGAAGTATGGATCGCGCGAAACCGTCACAGCCGGCAGGGACAAAGCAGACATCGTTGTGACATTGTGATAGCGGCTGTTATTGCACTCGAACACTAGATAATAGCGCTGCGTATACGACGTCGACGCAACGTGACGCTAACGCTAGTCGCTTCGCTACTCGTTATCGCAGTGCTGAGTGCACCGCGAGCTTCGACGAAGGTTAGCTCGTGACTAATGCGCGCTTAAACTCAACGAGCTCGAAATTGACAAAAAGTGTACCCGACAACTTCCGCGCGGTTACCGGCGTGAAGGTCTTAACTCAACAGGCTCACTCAAGGTCCGCTTACAATCATACGTGAATAAATCACATTTTTATGCCGAAAAACTAGTTGCCATAATCGATTTTTATACAAACGCCTTTTGTAAATGATACAGAATTGAAGTAAATAATTTATATTATTTTATAGATGCTAGAACAGGATTCACCTAAATAATTGACTTGTTAGATGTCGGCCTTCGTAGCGTTTGCTGCCATTTCTGTAATTAAGTTTTGCGTCACTCATGGACCGAACACCCTGCGCTAGCCTCTACCCATTAAATTTTTCGCTATGTCACTCTGTCGAATTTAACGCTATCTAAATACTCAAACAATCCACTCGTTAACGAACAACGAAACAAATTGCAATATTAAAAATAGGTAGCCAATTATCGTTGGAAATTGTTTTATCATCATCAATAATACGCTTAAAGTTGGACTTTCGCTGATATTGACAGCCTGTACCCACGTGTGTGTAACCCACATAGCTATTTTTAACAACGATCCGACCTGTTTTTCGTTTACAAGTTAACGTACACCATTCTAATTAATTCTAAGCCCTCGACGCAAAAGGAACCTATATAGTTCTGTAGTTCAAATATCTGTGTAAACACAATGGAAATACCATGGTCTAAGATCCGGCATTAGAAATATAGACCCCCATCTGTTATTCATTAGTGATAAGAAATAAATGATAGATAAAGATCAAAGTGACACAAATGGGTTGCCTAGTTAAATTTTGGCGAAACACATTTTTCATACAAAATCTAGGAAACCATGAACTAGATCAAAGGCACCCTAATACAGTAAAATGAAGCACAAAATAAGCTTTCATTTGACGTATTAGACAAAATAACTGATGAGTTTATATCTGGCATCCCCGAAGTTGCAGTGTAAAAGCAAGCAACCTTCACTTTTTCAATTCTTTTGGGTAAGTACTCTATTAACTAGTGTACGATTTTTTTTAAATAACCAATGAGGAAAGGAATAAATTAAAGAAAATAAATAATCATTTAATACGCAATTCGGCCGCAACTAGGCATCCTATGTGCTGTATATCAATGTGAATATTTACTATCATTTATTTCCCAATTAAATAATAGATGAGGGTATGTATTTTTAATGCCGGATCTTGTACTACAAAAGCAAATAAAATTCTAAGCATCACGCACACGATGTATGTCATTAAAACATTTGTCAAAGTCGGTGGGTGCTAGAGCGGCTAAATCACGAGACATTATGGTTTTGTAAAGTACCTAACCTACCCTACACTTTTTTGACTTAATTTCCTTGCAAACGACAATCACTCACTCACTATGTATTGTTACTGTATTCGTTTTAACGTGATTGATCTCATAAGTTGTTTAATTCAGTCGGTAATAATTCAGTTTTAACTGTGGTAGGCAAAGAAGAAAACCTATAACAATACAATCAGGGATTTTTGCAGCTACGTCTGTATCTAATAATAACTAATCAAAGAATTAGTTATGTTGAGTGAGGAAGAATAAAGGTTGGCGTGAGGCGAATGTCGCCATTTTTAAATCGCGTTACGCACTCGAATTCACGTTAAACACACTGCCTTATCCGTACAACCACACCCTATATTCAATTCCTTCGATCAACATTTTTTTGATATTGTTACTCATGTACGTCAGACTATTTGGTTTATAAATCAAATAAGAAAAAACCGGTCAAGTGCGTGTTTTGTTACGCGCAGAGAAGGATTCCGTACTTGTCCTCTATTTGCATATTTAGAAGCTCTTATTAAATGGATACTTTGAGTTTAAGAATAAGTATTAATATCTTTACGACTGATGACGAATTTCTTACCACCATCAACAACAGCACAGTTAAGTATAATGCACCAACAATCACTAAGTTAAACTACGAAGAGATCTTCGTAGACACGGCGAATTACCTTGTGGTTGTGGCAAACAATTACGGGGCCCTAAAAATGGCCGACCGTGATGTAACTATTCGCGTTTTATTTGATAGAGCATGTGCTAGAGTACGTCATGTACCCTACATATTGTGCAACCTTGGCTTGTATGCGTATACGCCTCCACGTGTCTTCAAAGTTATCGGAAACACGGTATTAGTGTCCCTGAACGTATTTAAAATTTTAAAGCGATTCAAACATTTTCAACGATTTTATTTAACTCACAAAGTACGACGGGATCGATATTACAAGATAGACGTTTGAAAACGTGAACCTTATAGTCTACGAAACAACTTGAGTCGTCATTCGGTTCTTCCACTATTATGTTAGAAAGTCTATAAGCCTTCCTCAGTTAATGGGATATCCAACACTGAAAGAATTTTCAATTCAAACCAGTCG
Organism: Bicyclus anynana; assembly: GCF_947172395.1. Classification (NCBI taxonomy): domain Eukaryota; kingdom Metazoa; phylum Arthropoda; class Insecta; order Lepidoptera; family Nymphalidae; genus Bicyclus; species Bicyclus anynana. Next base: position 11,935,211 of record NC_069085.1, on the reverse strand, counting down.
TTCCTCAGTTAACGACAAACTCTTCAGCTATAGAATATTTGTATAGATAATAATAGAATGAATGATCTGGATCCTATCTAATACTAATATTATAAAGCTGAAAAGTTTGTTTGTTCGAAACGGATCTGGATTGCGAAATGGATGTGGATTTTCATCCTACTCCTAACAAGTTAGCCCTCTTCCTCTATATAAATATTTTTGATTTCATCATGAATTACCTTCAGGTGAGATTGTAGTCAAGGGCTAACTTGTAAACAATGAAAAAAAAAGTAGACCAGTTAAAAATTCTAATGCATTTTTTTATTCTTTTACTAAAACATATCGTCTAACGTTCTTTTTAAACTGCCTATCCAGTTTCAAACCCTGTGCGCGCCACTGGACACGAAAGCCACATGTTATTTTTAGAAACCGAAAATTAGTATGCTAAAAACAAAATTAACAAAATTGGATCTTGTTGTTATCGACTTATTTTATCATGAGGGCCGGTCCAGGTAAATGAGACAAATGGAAGAAAGCATAATCCATTTTTGCATAGAACATCATGAATTACATTCGATTTAAGAGGCAATTTCATTAAGCTCTATTTGTTACTTACAAACATTTGAAGCGCTTCTGTTAATGTTATTAATACGAGAGCCAACATAAGAAATATATACCCTCATCTGTTATTTATTTATTAGACAAAAATAAATGATAAAAAATATTCATATTGACGCATTTCATATAAGATGCCTAGTAATTGCGCCCGGTGAGTATTAAATGATTGTGTTTTTTATTAAATTTCTTTAATATACTTCCCTCTTTGCTTAATTAATAGAAATCGTACACTTTTAAAAGAATATAACCAACAGAATTTAAAATGTTGCCTGCTTTCACATTGCAACTGTGGGGTTGCCAGATATAAACAGTTAATTAATGTTATATAAATACCCTCATCAGTTATTTAGTCGTCTAATATTATGTCAAACAAAAGATTATTTTATGCTTAATTTAACTGTATTAAGTTGCCTTAGATCTATTAGGGTTTCCTAGATTTTGTATTAAAAATTTATATAATGATTTATTTATTTTGCTATCATCCGCGAAAAGTCGACGAACCCATGTGACAACGTCACCCAGGTCCGGCAAAATACTCTCTACGTACGTTTCACCCCGAAACCGGAGCATCCTCAGGAGATGTTGACTCTACAACGTGCAATACTTTGCAATTGCACGTTGTAGAGTCAACATCTCCATCTCCATCTTCATCAGTATTTTGAATGTTATGTGTTTGTCATAAATGTTACATACAAAATGAATTAACATTCATGTTGTATGTAACATTTATGTTAAAGTGGCGTTATTAAATGTCAGATCACATAAAGTTGATGAAATTGGCGTTTATCAATTGAATTTTTGACCTGGCGCTTTCAATTTATTCGGCTAATTAACGTAACTTTCCACTTTCCTCTATTGTCCTTCAGAATAATCAAACTTTCGTTTTCTTCAGATTAATTAGCGATTGAAGTATATTTTATTGAGCGTTTCTGCTTTATAAGTAGCACAATATTTAATTGATTCGCACAAAAACTTAATTTCAAAGAGATCGAACAGAGAGAATAAACTTATCCTAAAATCTAAACTCAACGCGTATTGGCTTTCATTTAGATATAACATTAATAATTTTAGATATTAAAAAAATCTCGATATTTAATCAAATTCAGCCTTCGTTGTTTACACATATATGTAATTACAATCTGACCTCCGCAAACCACAAGGTTCAACCACCAATGCCAGTGATGGCACAATTTAACTAGCCAAGGTCGTGTCACTCATCGGTTCGCGACTTGGGTCCACGACCACGTCGCTTGATCCATGGCCTATTTTAGTATCGTCATGGTCAGGTCACTCATGAGATTAACCACTTGGCTTTACATCATCGTACAAAGGTACGTACATATGAAACAGCAAAGTTAAAGGTGCCTTAATTTTAAAATATAGAGTCTAGGTTTAGGTATGTGACACATTTTACCTACATACATTTTGCATGTCTGTCACACATATAATATATTATTAAATTAATATATAATATAATTATTATATGTTGTCATCGACCTGTAAGCTTAGCATGCAACCAACGACATATTTCGTGAAGAGAAATAGACAAAATTTCGACCAATGGCGATGAAGTAATCTCATTCACGTATCCTTCGCCTCAAAGCAATGAAAGAGATAACGATTTCCGGTTGTGGAGCTATTGGTTGATATTTGTCTATTTCTCGTCACGAGAATATCTGGTCACATGTTAGCACTACTGGTGTAGGAGTGAAATAGAAAGTATCCTTAAGAACAGGGTGTTTGTTTAACGTTTATTAATAATACGAGTTCCGGCATAAGAAATATATACCCTACTCTGTTATTTAATTGGAAAATAAATTGGGGCCGAATTCAATGAATATATTTTTTTATTTATTTTCTTTCCCTCATTGGTAAATTCGAAAAAAAATCAAGACTAGTTAATAGAATACATATATGCAAATTAAAAAGTAAAGGTTGCCTGCTTTCACACTACAACTGTAGGGTTGCCAGATATAAACAGTTAAGTAATTTTATCTATATAAGTAACCTCATTAGTTATTTAGTCATCTACTATGTCAAACAAAAGCTCATTTTATGCTTAATTTTACTGTAACTAAGCATAAAATGATTTTGATTTTACAAGATTTTGTATGAAAAATGTGTTTGGCCGCAATTTAACTAGGCAACCTATTTGCAACGTGTCAATGTGAACATTTATTTCTAAACACTAATGAATAACAGATGAGGGTATATATTTCTAATGCCGGATCTTAGACCATAACCTTTGATTGCTGTATGGAAAATGAAAGGCAACCTTCCTACCTTAGCATTTAATTTATATCCTGTGTATAAAGTACACTTTATTTCTGATAATTAAATAATATATTTGGTTGTAATTTAAAATTTTTAATGAGAGTATTATGTAGAAGTAGGTAGGTAACTCAGAATCTCAGAATGATCAAAAAGCTAGTGAAATCGAGTGCTACAATTAGTATTAACTATATGGTTGTAAGTAGGTATCTACATTTCCCTTGTGAAATTACAATATACCTATAAATCAGTTTAACAGTAGGTAGTGCCGGTTGAATACTTTATTATTCACGCCCGATACAAAATAATGCATTGAAGCACGACTTGCGGATCCTTTTATATATTGTGTACATTTATATGACGAGCAAATATGTTTGGACATAGAAGGGACCCGACGTAGCTTGTAGCTAGACTCCGCGCCACGAAAGAAGTCCCGCTGCTAAAACCTGAACTAAAATTGACAGCGCGTCTTAAGCTTCCAGTACACAATGGCTTGAGATGGGTCATGCTTTGCAATGGACAACTGTAGGTCACGATCATTTGGTGTTCACACGATGGCGCATGGCTCATTGCTGCCTGGCAAAGCACGTGCGATGGACGTGAAAGCAATTACGACTGTGGCTATATATTTATATACTGCGTACAAGTACTATAGAAGTGTGCACCACCACAAAGTTATTAAAAAAAATGCCGGAAATAGCGATGTCCACCATCCCCTTTGCTGACTATTCACCGTAATATCCTGATCAGCGGTCAGCGGCGAATTAAGCAATGGGCGATTGTGTGAACACCACAGGCCACGATACGCCACAATTCCTTTGAAGTGTGCCCGAAAAACCAACAACTTCCCGATTGTGCGCCACGATCGACAATTGTCCGCCACTATGCATTATCAACCCCTGCACACAATGGCACTTGCCTGTAGTGGGCCAGCATACGCCATTGTGTACTGGACCCTTTACAAAATGACAACCCATAGGCCAAGAAACCTTAGCCCCGAAGGGGGCTGGAAGAAAATGACAAAGGGAGCAAGATCCCCCGCGCCTTACCTAGGCAAGGAGGCTAAGCCTCGAGGCCCGTACTCCCACCCGGATTTATCATCTGCCTGCACACATAAGACAGCCATTACCAAATGACAATGAGCGCCATTAAAACATTAGTCTACGGGACTTGTTTCGTGGCGCGGAGTATACCACCCATTTCCCCGCACTGCGAACATAATAGATGGTAAGAATCTTTGACAAGGTAAGATTGAAACCGATATTGGCTCATTTGTTACGCGCCGAAACTACGCAGGCGAATACAGTGTAGGTGTAAAGGTACACAAACAAAAAACAAGAAATCGATACGAAATTCTTTAATAAGACCGTGGCGCCAATGTTATCGCATACCTATTATATTGGTGTAATAGACTTAAATAGCCAACTAGTTCTACATAGTTTGTACTATTATGGTAAGTATATAATTAATATTTACCATCCATTTACAGTGAATTGGACTACAATGTGTTCTTCCATTCTCAATTGCACGATATTGTTTCAGTAAACATTTGGCCACGCCCAAAACCCATAAAACAAATTAGGCGTATTATTCTGATTGAGTTTTTCTACTGAGCACCTACCTACTTACTTAATGGAGTCATTGCATCTTAACCTTCATTACAAACCTCAATCTATACTTGCTAATATTATAGAACGAAAAAGTTCATTTATTTGTATTAATTTGTACCTATGTTAGTTTAAATTAAATGAATTCGGAACTCTAAATTTTTTCCTGATTGTATAAGTGCCGTAGGCTCCTTATAGGACCTCAGCGGCGTCACCGGTGGGTTTGGGCCTGATGGGGCCCGAAGCCAGAAGCAGAGTAGATGGGCAGAACGACTCTCAAACTCTAGAATGGGCTGTGAAACCTATTTGTCGGAAATGTAAAAACCAATCTCATGACAAGTGACATTGGTTTACTTAAAGTAAACCAATGTCACTTGTCATGAGATTGGTTTGAGAGGGGAAAAAGGGGCCTCATATGCGGGAAAAAATAGTACGAGTAAGTCTGTTTAGTTCTTTTCATTTTGAGCTTTTCTACGGGGACGAAATCTCAGTCGACTATTTAGAAGTCGAATAAAAGCTATAAGAAATTCGCATAGGTACCAGTGGCGAAGAATGGAATTTTGACGAAGCTAAGCCGTCCCAAAGAAAAGTAAATTCATACCGCATGATACAAGCTCATACATCGGAATTCTACATTCAAACCTCAACATTAAGGAATACCGAAACAGTGGGGAATGCTGGAAGAGTAGAAAGATCCCGAAATATATATTATAATTTATTTTTTTACTAAGTGATAAAAATGTTTTGTGGTTCCATCACTTTTTTTTTTTATTTATTTGGGTCAACAAACAATAAACGATAAGATTTTACAATTCAAAAAAAATCAATTACTGACATTAAAACTAAATCGTCAACCACAGATTAATTAATATACAAGAAAAGTGAAATTCTTTAAAGTTCATTAAAGTCTTTAGCTATAGGTAACTGAAATATACGTTATGCTAATACGCTTTTGGGCACTGATATAATATAGCATCATAAAATATAATATCCCCAACGCAAAAACAAAGTTTGCGCGCCAGATTATACAGTAATGTAAGTAAACGAGCGGAGATAGAACGGGAATGCACTTTCATTTTACTTTCCTCGCGGCAAACATGAGCGCGTCGCGTATCTGCACTGTTGCATACTGCAGCGGTGCATGTAGAACAGTGTAGTGTGATGTGTGACATCGAGCGAGCTGCGAGTGTGATGTCCGCCGACCTTGGCTTGACGCCGCCGGCTACAATTAACGTCGACAATAGCATCTCGCTCGCGCCTTATCTCACACAACCGCGCATACGAAACTTTCATTTTTAACACAAACATTTTTTTCATAGCAGATGTTTGGAGGACTGACTTTTTTAGGGTTCCCTAACTTAAAAGAAAAAAAAACGGTACCAACCAACGAATAGCTTTATGTTAGCCAACTACCATCCAATAAGCTCACACCTCATGCTTGCAGATAAAACTGATAGTGTGTTGGCGTCGTGATCTGCATGATGTCGGGCACAGCGCAACCAACACACGATCAGTTTTATCGAATGTCAAGTCGTTAGTTGGATGGAGGGAAAGTATTATCTGTTTCTCTACGAGACAGACTCTCACTCGATGTTCCTCGATCCCTTAGCTATCGAATACATATTTATTGGAGCAAGTTTTGGGTGTAATTAATAGAAATGTAGCCGAAACGTCAAACTCTATCCCCCAATTTTGTTGAAATCAGTTTTCTAATTCTGAAAATTGGATGTTTTCACGTCAAAAACTCGAAACAAAACAGGTCGTCAAATTGGCATAATACATAAGTATTGCTTTGCTTGTCAGAGTAGGTAGCCATTTGTTATTTATTCATTTATACATTTATTCTGATCACGTACAATTAGTACTAAAATGTATCTATATTTTCAAGTATCAAGGAAGTGATGATATTATTAATGATCACGCGTCAATAACACAGTAGATATAAAAAAGTAACCGGTTCTATTTTTAAAATGATTCTAAAAAAATACAGATTACAGAAATGTCGAAGCTCTTTCAATAAAGTAATTAATTAAACAACGCTTGGTCCGTCACACCTAATGGACGGTGGAAAACGGGGATGTCGCTTAAAATGTAAGACATCGTGAGTAAGCCGACTTTTGCCTTGGAGACATTAATAGCCATTCAATCATTTGTGTTTCCAATATAAAACGTCCACAACAGGACTCAAATTTGAGAAATTAATTTCAGTCTTAATTCATTTGAAAGTAAGTCCATTTTCAAAATTCCTTATAGACTAAGAGTCCGTGAACTCCAGACCTTAGTCATTTTATAAAAGCTGAAAGTTTGTCAGCTCATGCTCCTACCATAAGTACGGTAGCCAATTATGGAGTTTGGAACGCGGTTGCTTTGGAAGGTAGCAGGTTTTAAGGATCCAGACCCTCAACCGTCTAAGTATAAAGTATATATTTTTTTAATTCTTTTATCAACAAATCAGCTTTTTTAAAATGACGAAGGTTTGGAGTTCGCGGGCTCTCCGTCTATTATTATGTGTTATCCTACTGCTTAACCCGAAACTAAGATTTCAGGGTTTCCAGTTAATACTGGAACTATTAGCTAGCTATAGTTAGTCAGTTTTAGTCATAGTAGGGATTTTTGTGACAGAGCTCGACGGGGACGTACTACCGACATGCTATTTTTGTCGCCGAGCAGCATTTCCTTGTTCCATTCAAATAGATAACAAAACCCTATGAAAACTGTCAGTTTGACAACTATGATGGAATTTGCTGTCAAGTTACGCTATTACCCCCGTGAAGGGCATGGATGCTGCTGTAATTAGAGGCACATGAGGCTTAACATCCACGCCTCCGATTGATGGACACAGGGTCGCACTTTGTTAGGACGTGTTCCTTGCAAGTGCTCTGTTTATATGACATGGTTTTCCACTTACCACCAGGTGAAATATCTGCTTAGTCCGTCAGTTACCATAAAAAAAAAATGGTGCAATTGACTTCACTACAATTTCATAATATAGTATACTTTCGCGATAAAAATCTAATTTATTTAGCTAATTGCAACGCTAAGTGATTATTAATTTTATCAAAACTAATCTGATGTGGCAATTCCCGTATATAATAAGTACCAATTAGGTAGGTAACAATAACTTATTATTATTCAATCACTGTCTCTTTGGGTTTCCTAATTTTCTTTTTCTCTACCTACTTCAGTTCTGTCGTTCAGTGCAATACTGACACGAACAAAGTTAAAAGAGTAATCAAGTATTCGATTCTAATAGAAGTCTACCTATTTTCGAGATTTTGTAGGACCAAAGCAAGGTAATGCATTAATATATTCATGAAATAAATCAAATGAAAATAATTAAAGTGACAACAAATCCCTTACAAAATTGCCACTTTTAAATGTTCTTAAAAGCTCTTTACTGAAATGTAAATAAATATTGAAGTTTTCCAAAGACTATTTGCGGACTCGGATATTCATCTTGCGGTCTATCTATTTTCTAGATTTTGCAGGACTAATGCAAGGCAATCCATATATTCACGAAATTAATTTAATGAAAATTATTAAAGTGACGTCTGAATGGTTTGAATGTTTTAGCTGTTTACTTAAATGTAAATAAATGCTGAAGTTTGCCAAAATCTTTGCGGACTCTGATATTCATCCTGGGGTTAACCCAGGCACAAAAACCGAGCGGGCAGCGAGTGCAGTGAGGCGGGGACGGGCGTGCAGTCGCCTCGCCGCGAGATATAGGTAAACGGAACGCAGACCGAGTCACGGGGGCCTGCGACCTTGGCGATTCTCTGACGACTACAGGTGGTTTTTGTTTGCACTCTGTTAATGCGAAATCGTCGATTCTCACTGGCCGCTCTATGCCGAGATCGCGCGGGGGGAGTGTAACCGGAACACGAACCGAAACAATGCTCCTTCGTTTTCAACACAAGTCATGCGCATTTATACATCACATCATGAGCTATCAATTTAACAGGGCTAATTTAATCTTGGAAGACCATTAAACCTCGTTGACAAAGCAAAGCGATGTCGTCAACTTTATTGACCCCTGTACCGGGAATATTGTTGCGTACAATTTCTTCTTGATTTTAGATATTATTAAATAGTGGTTAATACATTCGCATATTAAATTGACAAAGGTTTTGTGAACAAGTATAGCTAAACCCTTATCTTTATTTTAATTTCTCTTTGCATAATCTAAATTGTATAATAATCATACAAACACTTTCCTAATAATTGTCTTTGAATCGCATGTCGGGAAATCAGAAGACAAGATGTCACAGCGAGGTTGCTTCAAACGCCACTCGATTCAATAGAGTATTACTAGTTGGCATAACTATAACAAATAATTAGAATGAATGAAACGCAATAGTTACTAATACTTACTAAAGAGTTATACATAACTTCGACAGCGCAGACATTGACCAGTTAAACTCTTTTCTTAATTTAATGACAATTGTGCTTTGAATATTTAAATTGTTTACAGAAACTTTTTTAAATACCTAGTCAGAGTCTTTGAATTAAGTTGACAATTACACCTCTCGATGATTCGATGGACTATTACTACGAGTAGTTGGGATAACTATACACAAATATTTAGAATGAATGAAACGCTAGAGTAAATACTAAAGAGTTACATAACGTCGACAGTGCAGACCTTGGCCATGACCAAGCAACGCTTCCCGTGGTAGTATCAAACGCCACTCGATGGACTATCACTAGGTGCCATAACTATAACAAATATTTAGAATGAATGAAACGCGAGAGTAAATACTAAAGAGTTACATAACGTCGACAGTGCAGACCTTGGCCATGACCAAGCAACGCTTCCCGAGGTAGCTTCAAACGCCACTCGATGGACTATCACTAGGTGCCATAACTATAACAAATATTTAGAATGAATGAAACGCGAGAGTAAATACTAAAGAGTTACATAACGTCGACAGTGCAGACCTTGGCCATGACCAAGCAACGCTTCCCGAGGTAGCTTCAAACGCCACTCGATGGACTATCACTAGGTGCCATAACTATAACAAATATTTAGAATGAATGAAACGCGAGAGTAAATACTAAAGAGTTACATAACGTCGACAGTGCAGACCTTGACCATGACCAAGCAACGCTTCCCGAGGTAGCTTCAAACGCCACTCGATGGACTATCACTAGGTGCCATAACTATAACAAATATTTAGAATGAATGAAACGCTAGAGTAAATACTAAAGAGTTACATAACGTCGACAGTGCAGACCTTGGCCATGACCAAGCAACGCTTCCCGAGGTGTGACGCGCTCGCTCACGCCCGCGATTAGCCGCGATAACGATTACGTTCTAATAATATTTGTTGTTATACTAATAGCATTAACAACTGAGTCTTAGGGCCATAAATCATTTCTCTATATCTATCTCGCTTGCACTTATGGGTCTTATGGAGCCGTCTAGTGAAGGGTGTAACAATGAAAGACATATTATCGATAAGTAAAGTTTATTATCGTATCTTGTTCACAAAATTAAAAAAATTAACAATATTTGATTTAATATAATACATATTTCATATTATATAATTATTAACTAAATAAAATTAATCTTCATCTGAGTCTTCATCATCAGAATCTTCGTCTTCTGCCAAATTTATTATATATTAGTATCCATAGTGCGCAACGAGTAACACATGAATGTATTTATTTAATTGCAGTAAACACATTTATAGCAAAAAAAATACGCAATGCAATTACATTAGAAACCGACCAATCAGAATCGTCCAAATCATTATTGACTCATCATTAGCACGTGCGCAGGTAGCCGTTTATCGATAATTAGGGTGCGCAGGTAGGCGCGCTGCACATTCCTATCTTTTTTGACTTTTATGACCGGACGACTCAGATGATAATGCGCATACTATAGTACCTAACATTTCACCTTTATAACCTGACTGACCGGAAATCTACATAAATATAAATATACTTAAACAATACACATCACTATCTAGCCCCAAAGTAAGCATACAGAGTAGCTTGTGTTATGGGTACTTAAGATAGTTGGAGACATTAAGTCCGTTAATTTAATCAGAACAGTTCAATAATCCAGAACATTCTAAAAATGAAAGCGAAACATTTTAAGTAATTGGCAGGCGATGATGACCTTAAAGATGACGAAAGACCTTAAAAAACAAAAGCTATTTTTGTAGAAAAAATATAACTTGAAGAGGTTTAAATAAGTATGCATGGAGAACCTAGAATTACTCAATCTATACTAATCATAAAAAACTGAAGAGTTTGTTTGTTTGAACGATAATTTATTAATCTCAGGAATTACTGGTCCGATTTGAAAATTTCTTTCAGTGTTAGATAGTCCATTTACCGAGAAAGACTATAGACTATATTATTCCCGTATTCCTACGGGAACTGGAACCACGCAGGTGAAACCGCGCAGCGTCAGCTAGTATGAAATATAGATATTACATAATAATGAAAAAATCATAATTACACGACGCCGAACTTATGGATGATAATACATTATGTTGAAGCTTGCTTAAATTTTGATTCACTGAAGAATGTACCTGACTAACATCAATGAGACGAAATTGGCATAAATGTAAATTCACCTTTGAACAATCTACTCGTACAGATATCTTAATCGAAATGACAAAATAATAAGATAAAAATTTCTCCAAGTCACGTTATAGCGATTGATTGAACTTTGTACTTATTTATATACCGGATACCGATAACTAAATTCCGATCCAATTTTGGTTTAGTTTGCATTCTCGACCAATTAAGCCGAGCTTTTCGTCTCAGTCTCAGCTGATAAACGCCGAGAATATAGGCCATTGCAGAGATAGTGGAAAATTATTTAGTTTTCTTTATAGTATCCCATACCATATGGGCTACTATAACACTTACAAAAATTAAAAAAAAAAAAGATTCTTACAAAGGAGGAAATATCCCAAGTTTAAGAACTCTACCATACACGTACTCCTTTAAGGATTTATAATAATTGAACGCTAAAAAATGTTGATTGTCGTGAAGAACTCATCAAAATAAATAATTACTTTAAAAATGAAACTGAATTTGCGTTAACAGCAATTGTGCTCAAGGAATTCAAAAATACTACCACGCTTAATCCTTGTCCGGACTACTTTAGTATTTTAGTCGAGTACGAACAATTTTAGGATTTACCGCCCAAAAATCGTTCGTACTCGACTAAAATACTAAAGTAGTCCGAACTAGGCCTTAGAGTACCTGCGTAGAACAAGACATGTAATGAGGAAATCCGCAGGAGAAGCAAAGTTCCCGACGCATTGAAGTGGCAACGGACAGATCAAATCTATCGCAGGATTGATGATACCTCGGTGACGTGTTCAGTGAAATGAAAACCGCACGCTGAAAGGGACCGTGGGGTACTATCTGTAACTCGTTACTTCACGTATTGAATGTTACTCAGGTCCAACCTTAAAAAATTAAGAGATGAAAAAAAGCCTTAATCAAAATGATCAGATTTCTAAGTAATTGTGAACGATCACTACTCAATTACCGGTTAAGTTCAAAAAGTAAATTTAAAAATTATTTTTTTAAGAAAAGAAACAACCGACTTTAAAATTATAAAAATAAACTCATTCGATATCATCGTATTCCTCTTCTGATCACTTTGAAGACTTATGTGCATACGATGTTATTTTTCGCTTTTTAGTTTAATTTTGTGATTTTGAAGTCGGTTGTTTTTCATTTGTTATAAAGATTTTATTTTTCTGTTTTTAGTGTGTCCTAGCATAAGTAACGAAAGCGCCACATTACGGGCAATTCGTTATTGTCATTTTAACACACAATTACTGAACCGATTTTTATGAAAATTTAATAGGACCAATCTGGAAGTGTATTCGTTCAAACAAAAAAAGAATTTGCTAAATTGGTTAAGAAATGACCGAAGTTATGAGGTAACAAACATTAAAAATAAAGAAAAACATACGCGTCGAACAGAGAACATTCTCCTTTCTTTTGAATTCTGATAAGAAAGTAAATATATTTATTTACAAATAATATTATTAATTTATAAGCAAACAACTCGCATTGCAGCGCATGGAGGGTCTTCATGTCATTTCTCCTAAAAAGATGGAGGCCTCTTACCGTTTAAAAAGGCTGATAATGACGAAATGAACGAGTAAGTTTTCCAAATAGGTCTTCAACAAAATCATATTCAAATATCAATCATCAATTTCCGAGGAATAAAGATTTACAATCGTTAAAAAGAAAATCTTAGTCCGACACACTCTGGCCATCATCCATCCAGTAATGAATTCGTTCTATCAAGATTATGCAATCGGCTATTGTTTATTTGTCTCCTATAAATGTATACTAATATTATGAAGAGGTAAATTTAGAGGTAATCTGGATCTACTGAACCGTTTTAGAAAATTCTTTTACCACTAGAAAGCCACGTTAATTGTAAGTGTCATGTGCTATATTTTATCGCCATATTCTCACGGGAACGGGAACTACGTGGGTGAAACCGAGGGGCGTCGGTTAGTATCCAATATAGGGCTGAGAAATTCGAAATCGAATTCGATGGTGGTGCGCAAATTTTCACGCACAATAGCTGTAAACTGATATCAGTCATACTAGATCAGATAATTACTTTGGGTTAAAAGTCATGTTATTATTACTTTTTAACCGACTTCAAAAAAAGGAGGAGGTCCTCAATTCGAGTCTATGTTATATAAAAAAATCCATTAAATAAATTACAAGAAATTGGAACTTGGAAATAAGTAATTTAGAATATTTCAATATTTTTCAACTGTGAATTGATATGTATTTCAGACTTTGGACAATCACATATGCACAAATAGTGCAACATATTGTTCACCTAAAAGAGAAATTCTAATTTTACAACATGAAACTGTGAAGTAGATAGATACGCAAACATTCAAAATGTGCATGACATTTCATAGCTAAACAAAATATTGAGGATTTGTTGTTCATGAGTTAAAAGAAGTATGGGCCTCATCTCATCAGTGATCGCGTTGGCACGCTTTCGACAACTAGTTACATCACCCGCACTATATGTCACTTAAGCGAAGACCATTATGTGTCCTATCTCTTAGCGAAAGTGATGAAAAGCGACACAGCAATGAAAATTCAACGACTAGAACGATAGAAAAGATAAGCATGTTCAGGCCGATGGAGTCAATACACTTCCAACCTTGCAATGTTCTTTACGACTCATGTCTGATAAAGACATAGAGCATAAAACATAACAACTTTTTAGGTATGCAATATGCGCGATGTATCGAGGCTTTTATTTCCAGAAGGTGTATTTTATCTCACTTTGGAACAAAAATATTTAGCTGAATCCAATTTAGTAGATGACGAACCAAGTGAAACTGGTCTTCGATAGCGTTGATGCTGATTTGAATTAAATGTTTGTTTAAATGCCAGTTGTGTCGCAAAACGTTTTTGTTTATTGCTCTCCGAAAATATGGATTATCATATCTACCCACTTAAAAACAATTTATATTCGCAACATTGTCTACTTTGAATAAAAAAATGTCTTCGTGTTTAATTAGCTATTGACAAAATAATCACAATTTTTAATTCTTTGCAATTTTATGGATACGAAACAGATGAGGCAAATGAGATTACATTATCAATCAAGAGAGGCGAGGGCGCATGGGGGCCGCCGTGACGTAGGTCATCAAGACTCGATCAAAACGACGATGTATGCCTAGTGTCCAATGCCGGTTGCGGATCGTACATCGATTTTCGAATGCGTCGCGAAAGGCGCCGGGTACACGACGGACGCGAGCGGCGCCGCTGCTCTGACTGCCGCGCCGCGACCCCTCTTTCCCCGCTCCACCGTTTGTTTTGCTGTATTTTCGTTGTTAATCATTCTCCTTGACCTTGTGCGACGACGAGTGGTCCACTGCACACGACTGCGCGCCCCCCACCCCACCGCCCGCCCGCGCTGCCTGTCGCGACTGCGACGCAGCACACGTGCTTCTGCTACCTTAAACCGCATAGTGCAATTTTCACCAAACCAAACCCAGATTGAGATCACATCACACTTTCATGTTTTAGAGGACTAAATCATTGTTGAAGGAATCCAATTCGGTGGATTTTTTACATATGTAATTCGATCAGCTCTTGGTAAAAATTTATGAACCAAAAGGATTCAAGATGGAACTAAACAGAACCTTTCGTTTGTTTTTCTTAAATTGGTTAGACAAATCTAACTTCTCTTCACTAAGCTATAGATACCATTTTTTTTTTAATATTTGTCAATCATTTAAATAGGACCTATATTCCCGTTCTCCTCCAATTAGTCGTAAAAGACTGTGTTAGAAATGGGTACGACAATATTCGTACGACTTATGTTGTGATGACTCCGTCCCTTTTCCTTTTTAGTCCATAGTCCACAAAGAACCCATATAGCTTCGTCATGTCTGTCCGTCCGTCCGCGGTTTAGTGCAGAGACTGTTACTACTACTAGAAATTCGCATGAATATTTACATTAAAATGTGAACATGTTAAATAAAATCTTGAAAAATATTTTTTTAGGGTACATGTAAAGTGGGGATGAATTATTTTTTACTCGTTTATTTCGTAGTGTGGGGTATCGTTAGATAGGTCTTCAAAGATATGTGGGGTCTTGTCCCTATATTTTTTGATTTAGGGATTCGTATGTAAAATATTAAGCTTTATGAGCTAATTCTTGTTAGAGTCAAGTATCCCTTCTTCTACCGGCTAAACGATTATTGATATTTAAACATGAAAAAATTCACAAAAGTAGGATATACATAATTATAATGAAATTTTAAGGAAAACTATAGCGGCTAATTAGCAATTGTTATTTAAAGAGTAAGAGTAAAGTCGGCCAACATAAATACATGGTAATCGAAAATGGCATACTAATAGGGATAAAAGTGCTAATGTAATCTACGGAACTCTACTCTGCGCGTGGTCCGACACGCACTTGGCCGGTTTTAGTGAAGTTTTTTCTAGCATCGTAAACTTACTGAATTACTTGTAAGTAAGACGACTACAGAATAACTTAGCGGTCCTGTAATCGAAGTTCGGACTGTAAGGTAATTTCTGTAATAATTTTAATAATTTAATTTAGCTTTTATTCTTCTGTGTCTTAAAATATAATATATTTACAGTATTTACTGATAAACATACGTAAGAGTGTCATGTACCTAAATACTTATTACATACGAAGCTACATTATAGCCTCAGTGGCAAAGAGACTGAGACTGAGGTGTTGGTTCGATCTCCGCCCACTAGACTATTGTCCTACCCGCGTCTTTTCTGACTTATTGAAGGGAAACGGAAGTTTTAGTAATATTTGAAAAATATGGATATTCTTCAATAAAAATACATAAACTCGTAATTTTTATATTAACACATATTTTCTGCTTATTATTTTCATTTAATTAATTTGGAACGCCAAAACGTCGCCAAAAGCAACGCCTGATGAGACCCGAAGGCTGAAAGAAAGACAGAGGACGTTACGACTCTCTAAGGGCGTCTCCTATGAGACTCGAACCTCGGCTTAGAGGGCCGTTCGGGAGGGAGTAACCGTGACCTGAGTGAATCAGTCCGGACGCCCCCAAGATCGTGAGTTAGAAAACCCACGTCCGGGTGATGTTAAATATCGGGGACCTCGTCTTCGCCGGCAAAGACGCTGTGTAGCTTGTGTTTGTGTTGCCTGGGAAGCATTGTCGGTTGTCCTGTCATCGTCTGATTACTTTTAAACCATTGGCTGACATGTTATGTAAAGCTATGATGGTGAGTAGGCTTCGTTGAGACTAACAGCGTAACATTGTTTGTGATTATGTATCGAGTTAACCGGGTGCTCTATGTAAAATGTGGAAATTAAAATCTCTATCTGTGCCTCCCTATAACACCGTTTTTTGTGCTAAATCTTTTTCAGTAATCGCATTTTCAAAAAAAAAACACATCAGTTGATACCTTTAAACATCGACTTCATGAACACTATCTTTCTTTATCATCATAGATCGTTATATTATATGTATGTATGTATATATGTATTTATTTAGTTATTATTTATATATAGTATTGATATGTACTGTTATAATTTATATATTTATTTTAATTTATTTATTAGTGTTATTTTTGATGTATTTAATATTATTTACTTTTATTATTTATGTATTAAGTATAATATGTTTCCTCACTTTTTTTTGTTGTACCTATCCATTTCTTTTGTTTAAAATCTCTCCCACTGCCAAGGGTCACTGGCAGAGATCTCTTATAGAGATAAGTGTTTCCTTGTCCACTGTTTTTCTTTTTATTTTTGTGTGTTACTAATATTGGTACCAAATAAATTTTAAAAAAAAGAAACTTTTCAGCAACTCGTGTTTTAAGAATCGTACATGTAAATAATATTACCATAGAGATAGCTTAATTGATTATACTCGTAAGTGAAAATCCATTGCCTATGGCATCGCAACACTTTGAAGGGCACGTTAGGAAGCCCTGCGCCTGTCAGCTTTATGAGCTTGGTTAAGCTTCATGAGTCTGTAAACGTAACGGTCTGCATCGTACGTATTGGACGCATTGCATCAAACGGATTTTATATACCGTAAAATTAAAAGACCGCTTGATGCGATGCATCCGATACATACGATGCGGATCAGTGGACGCCTACCATACTATAGATGATGGCAATATATTGATTTTTATGAGACTTTCGGGTAAATTATCAAGGTCAACATTAATTAATTAATTAATACATAAAAAACTACGATTACCTGGATGTTTATAAAATAAAATCACACTAATATTATAAAGGCAAAAGTTTGTGTGTATACATATATGTAAGTATGTTTGTTCCTCTTTTACGCTGCGGCTACTGAAGCGATTTAGCTGAAATTTGGAATGGACATAGATTTTACTCTGGCTTGACACATAGGCTACTTCATCCCGGAAAAATGCATGGTTTCCGCGGGATTTGTGAAAAACTGAATTCCACGCGGACGAAGTCATGGGCGTCCGCTTGTAAGATTATAAAATTTCAAAATCAATTATAAAAAATTATTTAAGGTACCTATTTAGATAAATATTCCACATTTTTAGCTTCCTTACATTTAATGTGACATTTTTCATTATATGAAGTAATAGTCTAGAACATTTTATACACCTGATTACTAAGAAGCAAATTTTTGGTGAGTAGCTTCATCTCGATGAGACGATCTTTTTTATTTCTTGGCAAAGGGAGTGTATGATGAGTTGGCGAGCAATAGAGACGATTAGAACAGATATATTTTTTAATAGACATATTTTCCAACCCCCCTTGAAAAGGGATAAGGGAAAGGAGATGATTGATCTACCTAATTTCTTATGATGCACTGTAATTTAAAGCGGTTTAATAAATCTGTTATTAAACCGCTTTAAATTAAATGAAGAAATTGTACTTTTTTTTTTTGTTCTCATGCAATCAGTCGACAGACTATGAGCAGAGCTGTTGTACTTTTGTAAATAAATGTTTTTTTTTTTTCAATTATCTTGGGGACACCCAGAGACTGAGACAGAGAGACAAAGACTACACCCAGAGTTGCAATATATTAGCTGTACAATGTACATTTATTTTGATTTGGAAGTTTCCCTTTGCATAACTGTAGCGCCATCTATTACAGATGTACGATATTAACTACAGCGCCATCTTTTGAGGTCATATAAAACTGTTCACAAAATATTTAATATTTTGTTCTACCTTAGTTTTTTGCTCTTGCTCAAATTATAAGGAAAAGTTTAAATAATTTTAATTATACTTTTTAATAAAGTTTTTCAAAAAAATCATATTTACCAAATTAAGCGACAAATAGCTTCGCATTACATGGATTCACCTTGCGGATACCGGGTCCATGGCGTAGCAGAGAGAAAATCTCTGAGCAGAACTCTGTACTAATGACCAATGGGAGTAGGGTGCAGGAATTCATTGACAATCGATTAACACTCCCCCTTCTTCACTTGTATTGTTCTTCCTGCCTTCCCAAATTTGGTAAGATCCTACTAGAAAAGCTTTGGACACCCATGCTAATATAGATCTTGCTGCAGATCTAGAGAGGCCAAGGTCTTGAAGCAAGTTATACTGAGATTATAATGGTAATGCTCTCACATCTATATTTACAGTGTACATACTAGAGAGACAAATATCTTAACATTCCATGGATTCACCATGAGAGTGCCAGGTCCATCATGTGGTAGAGAGAAAACCAAGCAGAGTCCTGGACTTGTGACCAATGTATGTAGGGTTAAGGAATTCCTTGACAATCGATTAACACTCTCCTTCTCTGCTTGTGTTTTTCTCCCTGCCTAGCCAAATTTGGTAAGATCCTACTGGAGCAGCTTTGGATACCTGCTTTAATATAGAACTTGCTGCAGTCCTAGAGAGGCCAAGGTCTTTCAGCAAATTATAGAGAGATTTTGCTGGTCATCCCCTTACACCTACTTCTATGGCATATAGAACCACATAGCTATTTTTAGTTAGTTCATTTGTTTAGGTCATAATATTTATTCACTTTTATACTGTGGTCCTTCAAAACTTTAGTCTCCCATGGCACAGTACTCTACTTTATGCTTAGTTTGTTTTTTTGTACATAATTATCCATACAAAGTCCAATCAGGAGCAGAACCTAGGATTAAATGGGGTTTAATAGAGAAATTTGATTTTGAGCCTGCTTTGAAGAAGATAATTTGTCTTTTAGTTGTATTCAATCCTTTTTGAGCTCTAGCTACTGAATAGCTTCACATATAATTTGAAGTGCTCTATCATGACAATGTGAGTAAAGACCCCTAACCAGGAGCACCTTGCATCCAACCAACAAGGTTCTTGCTGTTCCTATTGCTTCACAACAAATATAGCAAGATTTTCAGTTTCAATGGTTTCAGTTTCAGTTATTCTGATTTGGGAGAGTCATTTGAAAGGCATTAAGATAGATTTTATTAAGGCAGGAGACCAGTCATATAGCAAATATATTATCTAAGATATTAAAGTATAAATACTTGTAGTTTTGTTTTTTATTCTTATTTAGCATGGATCATATCACTGTTTGAAGCCAGAAATAAAGCATTTTATGTGTAATATTAGAAGGACAAAATGTCAACAGAGGCATTTGAAAGAAATTTTTATAATTAGAATATGACAGTATGTTACATCAAACCCACATATCTTGGAGAGTTTGTAAAGCAGTCAATCCTTCCAATTTAATATAGTTATCTAACAGCTCACACTACATACATGTATGTGTTATACACAGCAAGTCAGACAAAACTATGAATAAGGTGAACTATGGTGGTAGGGCATTTTCTTTCCAGCCTATCAGTCTTTGGTCTAGACAGGCCCTTTGATAAATTATTGTCTGACATGTTTACTCTTACTTGATTTTAAACATTTTTTCTTTATCTATTTTACTGAATCAGCTCTGAGGTTGTGATATTATTTTATATGGTTGTTGGTTTGTTTATAAAATAAAAAACATAACCACCACAACAAGTTACACAGTAACTATCCAAGTTTACAGCATTTTAATATATACATTTAACATTATTTTCATTTTTGTTCAACTATGTTTTATAAAGGCTCAGAAGTTGAATGTTATCCATAGTCCACTGTGGACTATGAATAACATTCAACTGGAACTGTGTTACTAATGCTACAGATCACAAGGTACTGAGTTTCTGTCCTAGGTTGAGCTATTAATGGCGAAAAAGATGACACATATGTGTAAATCTCAAAAAAAAAACATGTAGAAACTGAATTGTGGGATTCTAATAAGATTTTTAAAAAATATTAAAGCAAATCTTGTTAATCTTATTTACTAAAAAAAATAGTAAATAAACCCGTTTACCAGTGTAGGTTGATGTCTTATCATACAATGCATATACTGGAACAACAATACTATAACAATATCATTGTTGCTTATAGTGCAGTACATAATAAATGAATAGTATCATACTAGTAACTACCAAAAGCATAATAAATATAACCACAAAGTATTCATGACAATGTATAAATTCATCAATTAAACTTAACATCTAACTAAATAAAACTTCTACTCGCCTGCTTCTCTCGAGGGCTCCATCATCTGCCGTAATTAATTTATTTATCTTCTTTAACACCACTTTCATATATTAGATGATACGATGAACCTGTCAGAAACAAGGTCGTTGAACTAAATATACCTATTTACAATGCAAATAGTTCACAATTTTAACAAATCTTTAAAATTATTGAAAGATTTACTTCAAAACTATACCAGATTAAACCCAATGTAAAATTGAAATAAATGCCGCATATTAAACATTAATTTTATGTGAAGTTAATAAACCCGCACAGTGACAAAACCAAAAAGCAAAAACCATTAACCAAAAACACATAGCGTCACGTCATCCAAATGTCACTCTGGAACTTGATTTTTTTAAACCACCCGCAAACTTTGATGCAAAATTGCTATTCAATTCATATTCTGTGGGGATGTTTTTATCTGTAAAAGTATTGTGCTCAAATGTTGCTCAAGCTTCAAAATTACATTTTACACAGAATATTACCAGTCGTTACATTTCGATTTTCGACCTGAGTACAAAGTTGCTTATGCTTCCTTGGTCCGAAAACTGCTCTATAGATGGCGCTTTAAGGCTATATAGCAGCCTTACAAACCCCAAAGAGTTAATATTTCGAAAAACTATAGTAATGAATACCTAATTACCTACTCTACAGCAGTAAATATGTTCCTTGCTCTACAGGATAAATAAAATATCTCTAAAAATATATCTAAAATAACGCAATCTATGTTAGTCGAAATTTTACAGTTTTTGAGTTAAATTGATTTTTGTACAATATTAAAAAATAAATTTATCTTGGAAACCGTAAAATTTATACAGGATACTTTAGTTCAGAGGGTAATTAAATAGATAGCGTTACTACGAACTTTGTGCAAATGTGCAACGCCTGTATGTAATCTGTGGCCTGTGACACAATATTCTTTGGCTCATGGCTGTACATAATAATCTGTGGCTTTTAATTACTTTTTAATTTTATAAAGTTTTGACATTGATTGAGTTTGAGCTAACTTTATTTTATTTTTTATTTTATTGCGGTGCGCGGTGTAAAGTTGAATACCTCGATAACGCTAAGAAAGATAATTATTGTATTTAATCGTATTTATTTACAAGTGCACTTTGTTAAACTGTGAAACATTTGTTTTGTAATACTTTTTTATCGAATATTTTAATTTTAAGTGTTCGTCGTCTTAGTCTATTCCGAATATTTTACATTTACAAAAATGGAGAATAAAGCCGATTTCCAGTACCCACATACCTTTGTGCTTCTCGGAGCTTCGGGAGATCTCGCGAAGAAAAAGATTTATCCTACAATATGGTATTTGTATCGGGATAACGTTCTACCGCAGAATACAAAATTTATTGGATATGCTAGAACCAAGCAAACTTTGGAGGAAGTTAAAGAAAAGTCGAAAAAGTATATGAAAGTTCGACCGGGTGAAGAAAGTAAATTTGATCAATTTTGGGAGGCAAACGATTATCTTGCTGGTTCTTATGACCGAAGAATCGACTATGAATTGTTAAACC
This sequence comes from Bicyclus anynana, assembly GCF_947172395.1. Taxonomy (NCBI): domain Eukaryota; kingdom Metazoa; phylum Arthropoda; class Insecta; order Lepidoptera; family Nymphalidae; genus Bicyclus; species Bicyclus anynana. Next base: position 11,913,150 of record NC_069085.1, on the reverse strand, counting down.
AACATATCAGTAAGTACGAGAAAGGGCCTCGCGCAAACAGAATCTTTTATTTGGCTGTACCTCCTACAGTATTTGAAGATGTCACTGTGAATATTAAAAATGCATGTATAGCTATTAAAGGATATACGCGCGTTATTATCGAAAAGCCATTTGGTAGAGACGATGTAACTTCTGAAAAGTTGAGTAACCATTTGGCTAGTTTATTTAAAGAAGAACAGATATATAGAATTGACCATTACCTGGGTAAAGAAATGGTACAAAATCTTCTAACAATACGGTTTGCAAATCAAATCTTCAGTCCATCCTGGAATAGAGAAAATATTGCGTCCATTTTAATATCTTTCAAAGAGCCATTTGGTACAGAAGGCAGAGGTGGGTACTTTGATAGTTTTGGAATAATACGTGATGTGATGCAAAATCACCTCTTACAAATTCTTTCTCTTGTGGCAATGGAAAAACCAGTAACTCTGAATCCAGATGATATTAGAGATGAAAAGGTCAAAGTGCTCCGGCACATCAAACCTATTGAGCTCAAGGATTTATTAGTGGGGCAGTATGTCGGCAATCCAAATGGACAAGGAGAAGAAAAATTAGGTTACCTGGATGACCCAACAGTGCCCAAAGGCTCTGTGACTCCCACATATGCTGTTGCTGGTATTTACATCAATAACTCAAGATGGCAAGGAGTTCCGTTCATATTACGTTGTGGAAAAGCTCTGAATGAAAGAAAGGCTGAAGTGAGGGTTCAGTATAAAGATGTGCCCGGTGATATTTTTGAGGGTCACCCTAAAAGAAATGAATTGGTTATACGTGTTCAACCTGGGGAAGCATTGTATTTGAAAATGATGAGCAAATCGCCGGGTATGAAATTTGACTTGATGGAAACTGAGCTGGATCTCACTTACAGCATGAGGTATAGAGAAGCTGATGTGCCAGATGCATACGAGAGATTAATTCTCGATGTATTTACAGGAACACAGATGCACTTTGTGAGAAATGATGAGTTGAAGGAAGCCTGGCGCATATTTACACCAGTCCTACAACAGTTGGAGGAGCAGCACATCCAACCTGTTCCGTACACATATGGGTCCCGAGGCCCTCCTGAAGCTGACCAAAAATTGGCTGAATATAACTTCAAGTATTCAGGTTCCTACAAATGGCAAAAACCTACATTACATTAAACAATTCATGACAATTTTTTTGGTGAAGGTATTTTTAGCTCAATTTCTATAATTGCTTTATATTAAATTTAAAGATATTGCCATTGCATAATATTAATGCAAAATATAAGTTAGACATTATGTTGCCTTACAAGAGAGTACAGTAATACAGTCTTATCTTGAGGTCATTTTGAGGTCACCTTAAACAATGTTCATAAGCCTTATTAAAAGCAATAATCCGAGTCTTACTTTTAATAAGACTAAATTTTATTGTCAGTGTTAATATTTTAGTACAAAATTACATGTAATACAAAAAATTATAGTTGTATTTAAATAATGTTACATAGTCATCACAACACTATTATTGTAGGAGTTTGTTCTTGTTGTCATGTTACAGTGATTATGCAGAGGTCAAAGATATCACCTTGAAATGCAGATTTACTGATTATAACGCAAACTGCATTTGTATTTATTTTATTCAGCTATACATTAAATGAAACAAAGGGAATATTAAATTATAATATTGCATTTATAATTTAAAAGAAAGAGGTTTTATCTATTACCATTGTGCAGTTATATGAATGGTTATTGAATATTTGAATATCATATATGGCTGTATGGGCTAACAATCAAATAATCAAATAGTGCTTAGTAAAGTAATGTGACATTTGTAGGTGGTCCATAATCTCTGTTTAAAATCTTTATTTTCAATGCTCATGTTTGATATTAATTAATCACAATTCACAGAAATGAATTTTTTACCAAGCATATTTAGAAAAATTGTGTGACAAAAAATTTCCACTATAAAAATTAAATAAAACTATGTCAGTAGGTTGAAATCGGAAATTTTCAACTAAAAAAATTCATGTCATGATTATACAATAATTTCTATTGACAACTGCAATATTTTGTTTTCCATTTAGTGGTATTGTTGACTTTGATTACTAAACAAATAATTTAATTAGATAAATAGATTAGGTCTGTTATTGTTTCAAGTGGATTGGATGATAAATTGACTGTGATAAATTGAATGCATTTGAAATGCTTGAAAGATAAGTTTTATCGCTCATAGGTACCTATTTATTATGTGTGACCATCAGGAATGAAAGAAAAATCATAAATTTAAACGAATATGCTATTTTGAAAAGGGCACATGTCTGAAAAAATAAAAACTAATTATTTTCCAAACCAGTGTATAATTTCTAAAAGTAACTATTGTGTTGCATTTTGGTGTTAACTAGCCTTCATAAATTACAAAAAATATATTTTTTTAATGAATCTAAATAATTATGTTATTAGATATTTTATATTTGTGAGGTGTATGTATAGAATATCCGACTTATGCCCTATTTGAAATTGCATATTCAATAATATATTGTGAAGTTCTGTTACTTTGCCTACCTCTCAAGTATTTTATTTACTGTCCATCATTACTTGCATTTTTTTTTTTACAAAAGAATAGGTACTTTTAAGAAATGCCCACTTGTAAATGAGCCAGTCACACGGTTATAAAATGATTATGCTCTTATTTATCTTAGAAGTAGATATTCAGTAGTCTCGTAAGATAAACAAGTTGTTAAGGAATTGAGTGTGGAAAAGTTAATTGGACAAATTAACATAAAGTTCGATAACTTGTAAACTTGTTAATTAAACAAAAAAAAGCAAACAATTTGAATTTAATTATTGTATATCACTAGCCGACGCCGGTGACTTCATCTGCCTATAGTCTGAGCACTCCCATTGTAAATAGGCGTATGGCTGGTTTTTACCTATTTATTAATCAATATTTCGTTTTGGTGTTATTTTAAAACTGATATCTTCTAAGATATTCATTGAACCAAATGATGTCAAGGGCAATTTCATTAAAAATTAAGTACATTTTATAATAAAACCTTCATATTGCCTTCTTCAATGAATGGATTATTAAATACAAAATGAATTTTTCAATTTGAACCAGTAGTTTCTCAGATAAACAAGTTCACTTCAGCACTTCAGCTTTATAATATATTGCAGATGTTCCTGTTCCTGCAGGAATACAGGGATTAAATATTGCCTGTAGTACTCAGGTATAGTGTAGCTTCCCAACAATTAATGAATATTTCAAATCGGTTTAGTAGTTTCAGAGCTTATTCAATGCAAATAAACGAGCAAATCTTTCGTCTTTATAATATTAGTATAGATTTTCATACTTTTGAATAGTCAGTTGGTCGCAGAGTTATGAAATTATCATGAAGTTATTACTAATTGTATCTTGATAAGCTAATGCTTATATGTGTGTTGTCATACCTAATTAAGGATAAATATTTTATTTTAAAAATATGGGCAATGTAGCAGGACTTCAAGCTTTAATTGAAATATTAAGTGTTACTCTGAAGGGGGAAATGAATTTGTTATTTGTAAACAATATTGTTATTATTATAAGTACACAACACTTTGTAGGTATATACTAAGTGCTTGAGTACTTTATTGTGGTCACATACATATTTGCTCGTTATCAATCATTTGCTACCTATTTATAAACATTAAAAATGTATAAGTTTACTAGTTTTATATGGGAACATAATAAGTGTTTACACAAATACTATATATTTTTACTTGTTTTTATATAAATAATATTTAGACTTCATAGGTATATAATTAAATAATAATTTATATTAAAATTTAAATTGATTTATATTTTAGAATATTTTGTTTTTGACAATATTTATTCCAGACTCAAATATAAAATTGATCAATTTTGTAAAAAAACGAATACTTTAGAATTTCGTTTTTATTATTCTTATTTAATTTGTAACTATTTATAAAACTTCATGATTTGAAAGACTTCTATGTATATTAGTACTATACCAACAATATGGGATAACTCCTTTACACGGATGGCCTCTAAATATATTTTTATTTATTTTCTGAATTGCTGGCTTCGTAGGTATGTGTTTGTGTACTCAGAAATCTCTTTTTGTAATTTTAATTTTAAAAATTTTAAATGGACCAATATAAGATATTATTTTTGATAACTTTACCCAGTTAGTATAATTAAGAGGTGTATGATATTATATTTTTTTTCATAAATTGATTTTTATTTTGTTCATAATAACTATATATAACTATATAACCAAGTTATATTTCCCTTATCTTGTTTTAACTAGCTTCTGTATCTGTTTTCCTAAGTTTCGTTCTTAATTAAAAATAATACACTAGCAGACGTCACGCGGTTTCACCCGCGTAGTTCCCGTAGGAATACGGGAATAAAATATAGCTTATAGCACTTGGGGATAGTGTAGCTTCCCAATAGTATAATTCCCAATTTAAACATACAGAAGCCTCAATAGCTCAACGGTAAGAGCGGTCGGACTCACCACCAAAGGGTGTTGGTTCGATCCCCGCCCCATTGGTCTATTGTCGTACCCACTCCTAGCACAGTCTTTCCCGACTAGTTGGAGGGGAATGGGAATATTGGTCATATTATTATAAAAAAAGTTGTTTCAGTCAGTTAGGTACTATTTTTATTTTTGTGGGAATTCAAAGAATAAATGTTGCATTTTTTATGGAATTTTTTGTTTGAAGAGATTCTACGAGCAGATTCAATCTATTAATATCTATTATACAAAATCTATTAATTCAATTATACAAGTAGATTCAATCTATGTACAATGTACCTACATACAATAAAAAACCGGAAAGTGCAAATCTGACTATAAGACTGAATGTAAAATTCTGTAAATTGAATTAGCACTTTTAACCTTTAAATAAATAACGAATTTCAAACAGTCTAAGCCGCGGCAGCGGGGCGCCGTTATTTGTAACTTTATGCTTTTCTTCTTTTCTTTTCCCGAAAATTGGGTTTTCGTCCGATGTCAACATTTCGAGACCGTAGAAGCAACGACTATGACTATGTTAGTATGTTCCTTGACAGTTGACTATGACTATTTAACTATTTTTACCATGATATTTGTCTATCTGTGTGTGTATGTGTACGTATGTATTTATAAAACCCTTTGGACGAAATAGGAAGTATTTGTAAAATCAAACTTAGATTTCAAAAAAGTGTAACACTACCAGAGTTTAGTAAAGTTCTACCATATATATTATATATATTAATTTACTCTTTGGTTCTGCCTTTGTTCCAATTTTAATTTGGCGCCAAATGAGTGTACATCTTATCAGTTTTTTTTATTAGTTGGCTTTAAGACTCTGAGGTCTAACTTTTTGAGCCTATCACAGAGTACAGAGTAAGATCACAGACTATTGCACTACTGCAACGGAGTTGCTATTTTGTAAAATATATCACAGAATATACCTACCCAGCATGGCACAAACAGCGTTGCCATCTTGTGGTAAACTCTCCAAATCATGGGGTATTTCTATTCAGTAGGAGAACGGTTTGATTGAGAGAAATGGTGAAGGTTTGTCTTGTGCTAGGAAAATGCGGGATTTTTTTAAATCTGTATCTAAACTTTTATGTGTAAATTGGGAATTGACGTCGTGAACGTTTTAATATCAATATGAAACTTCTGTGGATTATAACAGTCAATTTACACAAAGTTTTACATAGTTAATTATGTTGTAATGATAATACGACAAAAGCCCTAATAAATTAATGGTAAGTGGTGGTTAAATAAATGATTTAAAAATTTATTTTGTAGAATAATAAATTCAAACAGCTTTATTTTCAAGAACAACATATTAATTAATACCAAAACCCAACAAGCTTAAAAATGGCCGACAGTTTATTATTTTATGGCAACAAATTTTGGAAGCTAGCCGGCGATATGTGCTGCCGGCAGCAATGGGTCGAATACCGCCATCCTTTTTATTTAAAGAAAAAGGATTAAAATTAGATGATATTTCAATGGGAACCTGGCCCGACAACATAAGATTGACAAGACAAGACAACTTATTTACGAGTGAATTGCTGTCTTCACTGAGAAGGGGACCGGTCAAATCCTTAAGGTGTTGTGGTGACAGCCCATCTAAGCCACCAGCGGATCAGTTTGGAACTAAGAATCCCTAAGCGTATAGCATCTGCGGAAGTCTTGAGTTTTGAGTTGGGTTACGGCATTATGGGAGGGAACGAAGAGCTGTGATGTTGGCGGGGTGCTTATCCTATAAAGAATCTTTTGCAAGGACGTCATCAGAAAAAAGAAGCTTGGTAGCATTTTTAACAATCTCGTCGCATAATTTTTGTTCTATTAATTTAATTAAATTTTGGTGTAATTTTTTTTTAGATAAATTACTTATGTTGTAATTGTAATTGATGATTAATGAATAATGTTAACTATTTTTAAATGTTAGCTTTCTGTATTCTCCGTTGAAAACATAAAATACTCGTGAAAAAAATCGATTCTTAAGGAGTAAACTCCAAAAAGTGTGTCAGCTCCGACGCACGAATGGAGTTTACTCTTTTCAATAGCAACGCCTGAAAAGTGAAAGGTGCGCAACCGAGGTGCAGCGCTGCGTGCGCGCCCGCTAACAGCGTGCACGTGCGTGCGGACGCGCTAGGCATGTGCACGCTATGGCGGCTACGTACGGTGAAAGGTGCGCAGAATAGGTTGCGCACAAAAACGTACCGAGGGGTATAAATGAAAAATCGATTGTTAAGGAGTAAACTCCAATAAGTTATGACATGACATGCGTTACGTTTTTTGTGCGCAACCTATTCTGCGCACCTTTCACCGTGCGCTGTGCCGCCAACAACTTGCACAACGCACCCATGTGCACGCTGTAGGCGGGTGCGCACGCCGCGGCCTGCTGCACCTCGGTTGCGCACCTTTCACTTATAAGGCGCGAGTATTGAGACGTGCTTCGAGCTAACTTTTTGTTTTTTTTTAACATTCACACTTTTTTTTGTTGGTAAACAGTGCACATCGAGTAGGGCTTTAGTAATACTTATGTTAAAGAAGACTAAATGTATAGAATTGTAAAATAACTAATAGACTTTATAATATACTTCACATTATATATTTTACTCTTACAATGATATAATCATTAAAATAAATTAGAAAGTTAAAAACCAAAAACGTGACACTTTTTCGTTAGTTCAGTTGGTTTTACCCCTCGGATTTTTCTCATACCGGGCGCCTTATATATAAAAAATCGATTCTTAAGGAGTAAACTCCAATAATATTACGCTACAACCAATAGGAGCAAAGTACCGATCAAAAATGTGGCCAAAACGGGGAAAATAATGTTCGGTCGTCGGCTAGTCTTCTTAATATATAAATGCGAAAGGTCATTCTCACGAAATCTCGAAAACCGCTTGACGTATAAATATGAGGCAGGGAGTAATAATGTATTTTATATAGGGCCGGGTTAAGGAGGTCTAGAGGCTCTCACAACTTTGTATGGAAGTCTTTCATTTATTCCATTCCATTCTATATACATTTCTCACTTATACAAGGCTCTTGGGATCAGGGGTTGCTAGGGCCTCATGAAGTACAGGCGCCATGGTGTCGATCGCCCAACTGTTGGAAAATGCCCTCAACGAATGCGACAGCACGTTAATAGTTTCGAAAAACATATTATTTGCAAAATGTTAACGTATTTAATCACGATTTTATTTATATAATAAATAAATATTATTTTTGAATATTTTCATTTAAAAAGTTGGCAACCCTAGAGCGAGGGAACGACGCATGACGTCAACCTTTTTCGAGTTTGCATCTGGCTTCATCGAATTTTATGGATTTATGTAAAACTTAAATTAAACTAAACTAAACGCAAGTAATTGTCATATTAAATGGATAATAACTAATTACACCTACTATTTAAATACAAACATATGATGTCGCTCGGTCTTATGTTGGCTGTTACCAACGCTAGGTGACGCAACTTGTTTCCGTAAAGAATAGGGAGTTAGAGAGGAGGATGGAAGGAAAAGGCGAATAATAAATAAATAAATAAAATAATATGTATTAATTTTATGTTCTGTTTTCTAATTTAATTTTAATTATGTTTGATATTTAAGAAATTAAATATCACGTGTTTCAAATGGTAATAAAAAAAACATCATGAGGAAACCTCACGTGAAGTCTGCCAATCCATATTGGGCCAGCGTGGTGGATTATTGGTCTAAACCCTATTCTGAGAGAACACTCGTGCTCAGCAGTGAGCCGAACATGGGTTGATAAGGAAGTTAATTTAGTTAAATATTATTGTTTTAGTTAGTCTTAATAATTGTGGTTAGATTAAGGTTTGTAATTTCGATAAATAAAAACTGAAATAAAAAATGAAAATAAAAATTACTATTTTTTTCTTTATTTCTACAAGTGGAGAATTACGAATTTTTTTTTTCCTAATTTGGGGAATTTCCCTTTGATTCCCGGGGAATCGGGTAAATAGGGGTTGGCAACGCTGATCACAAAATGTCAGTGTCAGAAACAAGCTATGGTGGTCTAATATTTATGAAAAAAGAAAACTTTGACTGTCATAAAATCAGTGTAAAGCTTAAAGTTTATCTAATTATTGTTTTATTAGTACGTTGCATAATGAAAATCACCTGTTAGTTATTTTAGTCACCTCGAGTATTATATTTATACGATGATTGTAGAGTAATATTAAAAGTTGTGTTTGTGTAAGTATTGTGTACCTTTGTTATTCGATGCAAAAAACAATCATCGTTCCAGTAACCAAGTAGACTGTTAGGCGTAATAGTTTTGATTTTGTAGAATTTTATTTTCACTTCACAAATAACTTCGTAAGTTGACGAAGCATTTTACGTTCCCAGTTCTAGTAACAAGTGCAAGAGTAAATAATCGATTTCTTTAATTCCAATACTTGCAGTGACGTCTGTGTTTATTTTGGGAAAAAATTGCGACTTCTATAATGCACACAATAGAGAGGTTAATAAATTAACAGGTATCTTACAATATTACTTCATATTTAAATAGCATATTTTTTGGAATCATTATGTAGTCTTATTATGTCTCTAAGATACAATATTTTGAGGCCACTAAGATAAAGATTATTCAAGCTATCAAATAGTAATGAGTAATAATTATAAGACCTAGTTTTGATACTGTTCTGACTACAGTCTGCCAAATATGTCCTTAATACCATTGTTATCAATGTATAGTCTAAAAAAATTCCTAGCATTTCTAACATAGTTAACATCCAGTGATAAATCATCATAGATATATATTCCATTGTTACATATTTAAATTAATATGGCATGGATTCATTGTTTGAATAACAAACTGAATAAGATTTTGAGAATAGAAACATGTTATCATTCCAAGAGCCATTAGAGCTGTTATAGCCCAGTGGATATGACCTCTGCCTCCAATTCCGGAGGGTATGGGTTGTAATCCGGTCTGGGGCATGCACATCCAACTTTTGAGTTATGTGCATTTAAGAAATTAAATATGTGAAGGAAAATCAGGGTGAGGAAACCTGCAATCCAGAGAATTTTCTCAATTCTCTGTGTGTGTGAAGTCTGCCAATACGCATTGGGCCAGCTTGGTTGATAATAATGACAAATGATCATTCCAAGTATGTAATCAATATTTTCATATTCAGTGAGTTAAACAAGCTAACACTGTAACTGTAATGCTTTGCTGTTTTGGCATTGTAAAAGTGAGAGGATCCTTATAAATGATAGAGTACACCTACCTGCAGCTTTATTAACCTTCTAAGTAAAAAAGTTATAATTATATTTACCAAAAATTAGGTAAAATTACCGTAGGAATGTGGGATGATGTTACCTCTACTAAAACTTGAACCATTGGAATGGTTAACATATTTTTTATGTGGTTTGAAGAGTGTTCTGTTTACTAATTTAACATTCAAAATATTGTCACCTATATCAAAATATTTATTGCTAACTAGTCTGTTCTTCAATGCCCAATTTCTGATTTCTAGTGAGATTCAGTACCTGTTGAAAATTCATACATCTATTTACTCACACATATTCTGAGCCCTGAAAGATAGATAAGGAACATACAAGAAAATTTAGGTTAAAATTCCTACTTCTGTTCATAAGATATTGAGTTGTTTCATTTGATAAGACTTGAAAGCTAGAATTTATAAAACTTAAAATTAATGAATAAGCATTGTATTAATAGCAGTCTACTTTTAAGTTTGTACAATTATAATAAAATTTCCGGAAATTCTTTCAAATTTGTGTTGATTGGTAAGATGTTCTGTTAAAAAAACCAGTTGTCTGTAAAGTCAATTTACTGACAATATTTGAACGTAACATCGTCATAAGAAAATACTGATGGAATGGTTGCATTTTTCAAAAGAAAATTTACATTTTTCTAAAATACTTTCATAGACCAGAATATATTTTATTTCTTGTAAAAAAAGTTGACAACCCTAGATCGAGGGAATGATGCATTACATCATTTTTTTTTGGTGTGCAGCTGGTTATGTCTGATTATAAGACATTGTCACGTCAAAAATACTAATTCAACCAATATTTATCTTTTACAGCTCACAGTAATTTTAACATATATGAATAACCATGGCATAGTGTTGTAATATAAGCTGCAAAAAAATCAAACAAACATGCTTTACGTGTTCCATGTAGATGCTGGTCTGATGACCACATATGATATGAACCTGACCTTACAGAGGTGAGTTATCTATACTTATAATAAAATTGTAGCAGGTTCAATTCTGTACATTGAGGAAATTTTGAAGTTTTGTTGGAGGGCATTATATAATCGATACTGAAGCCAAAACTATTTTTTTACATTTTTGTCTGTTTGTCCAGTGTTTTTTTATGACCAGATATTAAGGTACTGAATGAAACCAAATTAAACTTGGCACAATTTGATAGGCCATATGAAAAAGGTTATAGGTTACTTTATGTCGCAAATTAAGATCAGAAGTGGGTGAAATAGAGATTGAAAGTTTGTATGGGAAGTTCTTAATTTTCAAGACTAATATTTTTATTATTTGTGTTAGATAGAATTTAATTTTCTTTTGATATATTTGCATTTATAAACATTTCAGTGTGGCCAGCTTAAAGGCTGCCATAGAGAGGAAGACCAAAATCCCAGCATCATCTCTTGTACTTCTTGTAAGTGGAGGGGAGGTTCTTCAGTCGGATCACATGGTGTCCTCCTACAGTGCTGGCACTGACACCAATCCAATATACATGTTTAGCAAACCTTCAGTAAAGGAAAGCCACATAAATAAACAATCTAGTAAGTATGTTTTCTCTTATGCAATAATATTAAGTAAAAAGTACAATATTAAGTAAGCAGTGGTATGGGCGGTGGATTTACAAGACAGAGGACCTGGGTTCAATCCCCGGCTGGGCCTATTGAGGTTTTCTTAATTGATCCAGGTCTAGCTGGTGGGAGGCTTCTGCTTGGCGTGTGGATTTCATCCTACCTACTCCTAACAAGTTAGCCCACTTTCATCTTAAATTGCATTTTCGCTTACCATCAAGTGAGGTTGTAGTCAAGGGCTAACTTGTAGAGAATAAAAAAAAAAAATATAAATACATTTAAGTATTGTGTAGAACTAGGAAACATCACATAACTTTGTTTTTAAAACTCTTGGTCTCCATTACATTGTTTGTTTTACAAACTATGCTGCTATTATGCAACTGTTTCATAATCTACTAAGACACAATATTAATACAAATTGCATCATTTTAGTGTGTGACCTTAGTCCAATAATGGAACTGGAGAGTACAGGGGAGTTCAGAAGTGATACCCGCAGTGCATTTGAGGGCAAATCGGTAGCTGAGCTTAAGAGCGCTGTTGACAAGTGTTGCTCCTCATTACCTAATGTGCATACTGTGATATCCTGTGCAACTTTAGCGGAACAGTTTAGTGAACTGGCACACGAAGTGTCCAAGAGTTGTGATCAACTTGTACACGAACAACATTTACAGCATCAGGTACCTGCTGTTTTTTTAATTACTAGCTGACGCCCCGCATTTTCACACGCGTAGTTTCTGTTCCTGCGAGAATACAGGTATAAAATATAGCCTATGACACCACGAATAACGTGGCTTTCTAGTAGTAAAAGTATTTTCCAAATTGGTTCAGTAGATCCAGAGAATACCCCTACAATACTATAAACTACATCTTTATAATTTAGTATAGTATATGCACTAAAATTTATGAGTTTTTATGTTTCCTAAATTGCCTATGCCAACAATGAAAGCATAAGAAATTCACAGTAAAAATTCTCAGGTGAGATGAGGGAAGCTGATGAAAAAGATCCCTTTCTAAAATTGAAAGACACCTAACTTGTGTCATGCATGATATTTGTTTGTCAATGATGCTGCTATGAATAACACAGTGATATCAAATAGTCTTGCTTGAGATTATTTTTATGATGTCACTGAATTAGCTAATAATCCAGCAGATTTTCCTATGATTGATTTGCTGGCTTGATTTTTATTGACACAAATGATAAATTATCAAAATTTAAACCATGAAGTGGCCTGAAAGATCATTGCCTCCTGTGCAGTTTATTATTTATTCAAAGTTCATTATTCTCAAATGATAGATTGGTTAGTTACTCTCATATCTGATAAGCAATATTTTGTAAACAAAGATTTTCTTTTTTATTTCAGTATTCAAAGTTTTATTACAGCCCAATTTAAACTTCATGACGTTTCGAAACATCGAGCGTCAAACTTAGGTATCAACGGTAACGCAGGAGCGCGGCGGCGGGGTCCCCCTCACCTGCAGTTGCCTCATGCGTTTTGATTTTAGTGTATTTTATCTACTACCTGCGTGCGGAGTGAGACGAGGACTGAGACGAGGATGAATCGGGCTTTTACAACATTATGGTTATAATTTTTTTTTATAATACAGGGATGGGCAGCAGTTGTTGCCAACTTGGAGGACATATATACGGAATATTGCGAAAGATCAACTAGTTTCAAGGAATCTTTCAAAAAACAGCGGCAAAAAAAGGAAGACTATCACGAAAAATTAAATACGTAAGTCTTATTTTAATACATTTTCTTTTGCTTAATATTGTGTATGATATCTCCTAATTTATGATGGTAACACACTAACTTGGAAGGAGTTTAGTTAAGGCTTTAGGCGTAACAAACAAAGAATAAAAACTCAAAGAAAAAAATCAAGCCCGCCTTTGGAGCTCTCTAAAGACTGGCTCTGTAGTTATGAGTAAAATAAGTTGATAATGCTGTTAAACATATAAACTTACTAGATGCCCGCGACTTCGTCCGCCCTTAGACCTCCTTAATCCCGCCAAAAGTCCATTCTTAGCGGACGTCTACTAACTGTAAACTACCTCTATGCCAAATTTCATGATTGTGCGTCAAATAGTTTTCGAAATTTCGTAATTTATATTTATTTATACAGGGTGCTCGGGAGTATTTCACATAACTCTAAGGTTATATTCTTTAAGGAAAATTAATTAAGGAACGTGTGTTCCAAAATGAATATTTTTAGAGTAAAAAATATTTCTTTTGTAAATAGATCTTAAATTGTGTATCCCATTCTTATATTATGACCTAGCCAAGCTTATTCATTGATAAATATGATGAAGTAGCTGACTAGTGAAGTGCGGAGTGCCAGTTGCAATATCTCGTCGATATCGACTGACTTACCACTACGATTACGTATTTTAAAATGCAAGGGTAGATAAAGTCGTGTGTTACACGGATAGACAGAATTATTTGAATTACTTGAAAACATAAAAAGCTTTTTTTTAATTAAAAAAAAAATAGTTATGCAGTTCGGCTCTTATATGTGGACTTCTCAACACCTTGAAGTTGAATACTCCGCAACAACCTGTATATTAAGATGATTTTCTTTTGTAGATTGAATGATGTGTTACGATCTTTGGGGAAGATCCAAATACTACCTGTTCTTCAGTTAAATGCTGAAGCGCACAGGTTCTCCGGTTTCGATGTGTTTGAGGAGACAGAGTTTGAAGGCCATCATTACAAGTTTAGCCAACCCTTGGACAGCAGTTCAGAGAACAGAACAGCAGATTTTGGAACTGGAGTTTTCAAGTTATCTGAGGAGGATGGTAATAAATTCCTTTTAACATGAAAATATTATATGATTATTATCATCTCATATTATGGCATGAGAAATTAGTAATTTAATACATTTGAATGTACTTGCTTTTTGTTAATTGTTAAAACCCAAAAACAGCTTAATCAATCGTATATTTTTTGTTGTTTCGTTTATTTCAAACAATATAAAATAGTATGAAAAATAGCGATAGACAAATATCTAGGGTCACACATCCTAGGCCTGTAAGTGCAAACATGCGACCAAGTGCAGAGAAATAGACAAAATGCACAGACAAGCAGTAGCACAATGTTTAATTGTGTGTCGCGCCAGGCTAAAACAATTTATTATCCAGCTTGTTTTTGTCTTTCCACTCATTCTCAAAATCTTGTAGGAAGTAAAATTATTTTAGTTTGTATGAACAATTGAGGAATACATTTAAATAAGTTATCGTCAATGAAGACCTTGATTTGACATAGCTATTTGTAGATTGATAACATTGAATACCTGTTCTTAATAGGTATTTTATATTTTATTTGTTAACATATTTATTTGGCTTTATTTATTGGTTATTTGTTGATAAAAATCTCTACACGCAGTGGTGTGATATATGCTAAAATGACGCCTATCCTAAGAATTCAATACTCTGGGAATTCTCCATTTGGTACAATTTGTTCAAATCCCAGTAAGATCGTTGACCCTGAGTTTTTATAGAGAGAGATATTTTTTAAAGACTCAAGATATTTTTTAAAGACTTAAGATTGATTTTCAGATACAACTTCGCCACTTTGGTACACCGGCGAACAATTTTCCCTAGAAGAGTGATAAAAAAAATATTTTTCTTAAGAAACATACTTTTAAGTCAATTATTTACTAGATACTTATTTATACATCATATTATCATCTCCATACATTTTTAAACGGGTTTCCTGGGCCGGCGTTGTATGGGCCGGTGTCCATTTCCTTTTATTAGTTTAAGCGAGACTAAAGAACAGAAATATTTTTTTATATAAATTGAGATTTTATGGTCAGGGCCTGTATCCATATGTCACGTTGATTTTCTTTTTACGATCGCTTTTTCGCTTCGAAAATTAAATAATGTATGACATTCGTTATCTACAAGTCACATGATCAAGTTATCGATTGGTATGCCTAGTGGGAGTTTTAAGTATTTTCATACTGTTACTATCGCGTTAACGTAAACGCGAATTTATATGGAATTGAAAAAGTCGTGCAGTAGTGCCATTAGATGGAGCTGTTTCAATTCCTTAGAAATTTGCGTTTACGTTTACGTGATAGTTACAGTATGAAACTGCCACTAGGCCCTATGATTTGTCATTCCCATACATTTTTTTAGTTTTCGAAGCGTTAGCGTTTGTAGAATGAGAATAAAAATGGCTACAGACCCAGTATAGAAATAAATTCTTCATTTCAGTGTTTGAACAAAGACACGCTTCGACCAGCCACGAAGGTGCGACATCCTCGGAAGCAGGTCAGCCGGTGGAGGAGCCTGGCGAGGGAGAGTCATTCAAGGTGGCATCCTGCGAGAGTAAGAAGGAGTTCAGCCTGCTGCACTGGATACTGGCGCAGGGGAATGAGGACTCCTTGCAAGATATACTGGATTACTGTCAGAAGGGATTGGCCTTGGTAAGAACTATTTATTGTATCTTTATTAGGTTTTTAACGGCTATTTATTGGGCTAGGCTCTTTCGTTATAGGATATAAGAATTTCGCTTAGTTTAATGGTTGTCAGTCCACCTGGTGGAGGACGAGGTTATAAAAAGTTGTTAATAACCAGCTGTTTTTTTTACTGTTTCTTAATTAATAGTTATACAACTTAACAGGCACGAAGTCCTACAAATTGCGTGGTACATTGTCTCCTTCCGACGCTCAGAAATTTTCGTTACCTGGTAACCCAGTTAGCTACCCAGAATCAAGAATTTTCGTAAATATAAAAGTTGAGCGTCTGATCAAGATAAAGCTATTCATGGAAAATTAACTGGATAGTAATCAATTGTAAAAATGTTCCACGGATTCTGGGCTATCAAATTGAGAAATAGGTGCATATTATATTACAATTGAAAACAATCTTTTTTACCAGATTGATTCGGAGCCCCTAAAAGAGCGCGAAGAGGAATTGTACCACATACTGGAATATGCGAACGTGCACGGCCTCAAACAGATCAAGGGCATCGAAGACCGCCTGTATGGACTCGATCAGCTGAAAAGCGAAGTCAAAAGAATAGAACGAGATCAACACAAGCAAGCGGCTTCTCTTATTCAGGTATATTTCTTACTAGCGGACGCCCGCGGCTTCGTCCGCGTGGAACTCAGTTTTTCACAAACGCGCTGGAACCATAGATTTTTCCGGGATGAAAATAGCCTATGTGTTAATCCAAAGTAAAATCTATTTCCATTCCAAATTTCAGCCAAATCGCTAGAGTAGCCACAGCGTAAAAGAGGAACAAACATACTTACACACTTACACACGAACTTTCGCCTTTATAATATTAGTGTGATACTTTAGTAGGACCATGATTTTTTTGTTATATGTATCTGCAATCAATCGACAGATTTGGCCAAATAAATTAGGCTTTACCACACAGGAAAACCATAACAGTCTTCAAGTCTGCATATAGTCAAGCACATCAGCTCCCTTTAACCGCTTAACTCTTTCAACAAGTTAATAGCCAGTGGATTGGGATGTTTCAGCAATCATTCTTTGTCTTTCAGCTTATATTTGTTTATCACTTCTAAGACTGTAGGCATTTTTAAATACCAGGGCGCATTGGTAATTGTTCTCAGTATTCTATTCTGAACTCTTTGTAATAATAATATGTAAGAGTTGTAAGTGGAAACCCATATCCGGACTCCATAAAGCCAGATAGGTTTAAGAACTGTGCAATAGACCAGTACTATTGCTAAAACACAACTCTGACTGCATGCCCAACATCCACAGTAAGTTTCGGAATCGATTGTTAAGATTGAATATTTCTTATACCTTAGTAGGCCCATGATGATGATAATAACAATAGATGATGATAAAAATGTCGAACAATAGCTAACTGGCAAGTTTGTCAAGGGTTTCCACTCGAAGTCGCGGGCGTCCGTTTGTTACAAAGAAAAATTTGTTTGCATTGAATAGGCTTTGAAACAACTACTGGGCCGATTTGAAGAATTCTTTCACCATTAGAATCTTATATTATTCCTGATGACCATTGGCTATATATTATGCCCGCATTCCAACTCTCTGCTAGTCTGGTAGTACATAATATTCAGGGGAAAAATTATCTGTTACAGTATCGGGATCGTTTAAATTCGGCTTGCGATCCGTCCGTTCTGCCCACGCTCATGGAGTCTCATCGCTGTCAACTGGACAAACTGTTGGAGGGACATCAAATGTTGGTAGACATTAGACGACGCATCGCCAAGTCCAAGGACGAACTGTCACATATATTGAAAGCTAGACTGGAGTAAGTCATTGGAAATTATGTTTATTATCATCCCTTCGGCTTTTAATTCTTGAGTACTAAGGTTAATTTTAAACGCTAAATGAAAAGTTTGTTGATACGCTATAACAGTAGTATATGATCAAGTTAATATATCTCAAGGATTTATTGTGATCTGTTAATAACTCTGAATTTATCATACAGATTTATTAGTTGTTAACGGAATAGGATCTTTTGAAATTTATGAACAATGTGTTATAACAAGAACAAGGTTTGTCCATGATTATAGGTACAAATGGACAAGGAACTCTAGCAATGACCGTTATCGCACAGAAGTCAAAAGTAAGGTTTCTCTGCAGTACAAGAGACGAACTGCCGACGTGAATAGCGGCGATTGGCTCTTCAGTTGTATTCTGTCCCCCGCACCGATACAATGCGCGCTCTTCCAGTGAACTGCGTTTGTGCGTGTCCATTGTGAACGTGCGTGACAGTACCAATGCGTAGATGTGTTACATTTACTTTGCTTTACATTTACTATGCAGTTCCATTGTTCATAATGCATTCAAGTACAAATGGTGTATGTGTGATGTGATATGTATATGTAACGGCGGTGGGCTGTCCGGCAGGGCGGTGCTGCTGATCGAGAACTCGATGTCGGTGCAGGATGCGCACGCGATGCTGTCGTTCCAGTGCTTCAACCGGCTGGCGCGGTACTTCGGCATCGTGGCGCAGCTGCACCGCGCGCCCGCCGTCTACGTGCGCGCCGTGCACGAGGTGGTGCGCCGGCGGACCTTCTCGCAGGCGCATCTCACGGTGAGTGCTTCACCACTGGCGCGGTACTGCGGCATCGTGGCGCAGCTGCACCGCGCGCCCGCCGTCTACGTGCGCGCCGTGCACGAGGTGGTGCGCCGGCGGACCTTCTCGCAGGCGCATCTCACGGTGAGTGCTTCACCACTGGCGCGGTACTGCGGCATCGTGGCGCAGCTGCACCGCGCGCCCGCCGTCTACGTGCGCGCCGTGCACGAGGTGGTGCGCCGGCGGACCTTCTCGCAGGCGCATCTCACGGTGAGTGCTTCACCACTGGCGCGGTACTGCGGCATCGTGGCGCAGCTGCACCGCGCGCCCGCCGTCTACGTGCGCGCCGTGCACGAGGTGGTGCGCCGGCAGACCTTCTCGCAGGCGCATCTCACGGTGAGTGCTTCACCACTGGCGCGGTACTGCGGCATCGTGGCGCAGCTGCACCGCGCGCCCGCCGTCTACGTGCGCGCCGTGCACGAGGTGGTGCGCCGGCGGACCTTCTCGCAGGCGCATCTCACGGTGAGTGCTTCACCACTGGCGCGGTACTGCGGCATCGTGGCGCAGCTGCACCGCGCGCCCGCCGTCTACGTGCGCGCCGTGCACGAGGTGGTGCGCCGGCGGACCTTCTCGCAGGCGCATCTCACGGTGAGTGCTTCACCACTGGCGCGGTACTGCGGCGTCGTGGCGCAGCTGCACCGCGCGCCCGCCGTCTACGTGCGCGCCGTGCACGAGGTGGTGCGCCGGCGGACCTTCTCGCAGGCGCATCTCACGGTGAGTGCTTCATCGGTTGGCTCAAGGTTAAGTCGACAGGGTCACGTCATAAATTAGGGTTCCGTATATATTTCCACCAAATTAATATTCTACATAGAAAATATGAATTTGTTAATAGACCGAGACTAAAAAAATCGAAATCTCTACCTCTTTCTTCTCTTTATTCCCTTTATAGTACATAACCGTACATAAGAGCCGTGATAGCTTAGTGGATATGACCTCTGCCTCCGATTCCGGAGGGTGTGGGTTCGAATCCGGTCCGGGGCATGCACCTCCAACTTTTCAGTTGTGTGCATTTTAAGAAATTAAATATCACGTGTCTCAATCGATGAAGGAAAACATCGTGAGGAAACCTGCACACCAGAGAATTATCTTAATTCTCTGCGTGTGTGAAGTCTGCCAATCCGCATTGGGCCAGCGTGGTGGACTATTGGCCTTATCCCTCTCATTCTGAGAGGAGACTCGAGCTCAGCAGTGAGCCGACGTCAAATAATAAAAAAAATAAATAAATAAAATATGGGTTGATGACGACGACGATAGTACATAACCCATTCACAAATTGCGCTAGATTTTTAAGAGGTTGTTTGTGTTTCTCTGCTAAGGAATCGAATGAGAATGTTGAAATCGTCTCAGCTATCGTTTTATAGACAATCTTATGACATGATTTTTAACACTAAAATTTTGTTTAATATTTCAGTGGGCAACAGATTTGGCAGAAAAGCTTTACAAAATTCACGAAGAGGAAGTAAATCGCCGCCAAGAGTTCAATTCACATTTCGACGATCACTTCCTCAAGAGTCTGTTCCCCGGCATGACGGACCTGCCGCCGCCGTTCGCGACGCAGGCGCCACCGGCGTTCGACGTCAAACTGCCGAAACTCACTAACGAAGATGTAGAATTTATATCGAAAGCTTTTCCGGATCTTGCAAGCGAAATACTTAAATATGACATGGATGCGCCTGTGAAATTCTTCCAACAGAGGTATATGTTTTTTTCTGTAAAATGCATTATAGTTTGGCAAGTTCATTGATAACATTCCCATTATATGCGGGCGACAGGCGGGAAGGACTGTGCGAGTGTGAAGTCGTACGCGCGGGGCAGGGGAAAGACTGCGCGGGTATGAAGTCGTGCGCGCGGGGCATCGCTACCCCCTTCCTGGCCTGCGCGGGCCATAGGGAGTGTTACGAACGAATTTGCAAAGCTATATTCACTTTAACTGCAACATACTATTACCCTAAATATTTTTTTTTTATAGACTAAGTTCGTCAGATCACGAAGAAAAAGATGCCGATGTTCAAGTTGATTTCGAAAAGTAAGTTCTGTTTAAGTACCTTTGTTGTGCGTCAATCATGAATTTGAAATTAACCAACTTTGCAGGAGAGATAAAAAAGATCTCTTTCAAATATATACCAGCGAATGCCCGTGATTTTGTCTGCGTGGAATTCCCACGGGATCTGTGGATTTTTCGTGATGAAAAGTAGCCTTTATGATAATCTAGAATCAAATCAATTTTCATTCTAAATGTTAGCCAAATCGCTTCTTTTTTCAATGAGCGTTAATATCGTTTTACTCAAATTCGCATTTGAGTCGATCATTTCGATGAAACAACGATTTTTTTTATCTTATGACACCGCATAAAAATCTGAAGTCAAGGATAACTTATACTTGAATAAAAAAAAACTGTTTTTTTCAACAGGGACTTTGAATCTGAAACAGAAACAGATTTTGAGAAGCTAAGCAGACAGAGCGGCTCCCATAAGACGAAAATGGACATTTCGACGAGTTGTGTCCCCTCAACCATGGCTGTGTCCACCGTGACTGAGGTTCGAACCCTGCCTATTATACTGGAATGGAGTCCTAGAGAGGAGTTTGTCGACTCCGAGTTTTATATCGAGGAGTCGCTACCGTCAAGTTTGGAATGGGGCTGCGACGAAAGACAGGCTGGTGCACTTATATCACGTCAAACCCACAGAATAGAGAACGATACAGAATGAGTCTTTACAAGTAAAGCCGGTGAAACTTATAAAAAAAAACAAACGTCACGCGTGCGTCTCCATGACATCATCATTGTTGTTATCTATACTAATATTATAAAGAGGTAAAGTTTGTAAGTTTGTAAGTTTGTCACATTTTTTAAATGGGGTAATCTTCGGAACTACTGGTCCGATTTTGAAAATTCTTTCACCAGTAGAATGCTACATTATCGGGGAGTGCTATAGGCTATATTTTATATTGGTATCATATATATTAGCCGAGTTATCACAGTTTTTGTCAAACAGGTCGGACTGAATATCCTCTTAAACAGACTCATTCGCATGCGCTGCCTTAACTATTGTGTAAAATTGAAATCAATGTATGGAGACTTTATGTATATTTAAAAGTTCTACAAAAACCCGGCGCTTTCATTTACGTAGTTCCCGTTCCCGCGTGAATATGGGGATCAAACATAGCCTATGACACGTACATGTAGTGGTAGGGTAGGGGTAGGGTAGGGTAGGGGTAGTGGTAAAGTTGACATCGAAATTTACGCGGACGAAGTCGCGGGCTTCCGCTAGTCTATCATATACAAACTTTTTTCATCATTTGTATTTCACTAACAACAATTACTTAAATTAATATCATAATAGAGTAATAATCAATAATTAACTATAAAAAATACTTCATCTTATTTATTTAGTTTTTGAACAGTTTTAAAATATCTAAAAACATAAGGCGCAATTTTTCTTGAATAATATTGAAAATTACAAATGCGACGCTTTGTGTCGTACTGACTCGAGAATGTATTCGTTTTTGAATTTGTATTTGGATGGCTGCACTGCCGTGTATCGTGCGCTCTATCTGCCTATTATTCTTTAATCTGTGGTCAAACTTTACCACTCATATATCCTCACGTGAGGAGATCTCATCCTCCCAATTGCATTTTGCGGAATTTTTAAGCAACCCCTTTAAGGGTAATGGAAGTTTACCTCTCCTTTCATTGGCTGTGACTGTATATTGGAAATGTTGCCAAATAAAAAATAAAAAAAGTGGTTGTCTGTATACTCGGTTTACTGACGATAGTTGAACGTGACAACGTCTTAAGAAAATACTGTGATGGAATGGTTGCATTTTTCAAAAGAAAATGTTCGTTTTTCTGAAATACCGTTTAATAATCTTCATAGACCAGAATATACTTTATTTCTTGTAAAAAAAGTTGGCAACCCTAGAGCGAGAGAATGACGCATGACGTCATCTTTTTTCGGGTCGGTTGGCTCCATCGAATTATAAGACGTTGTCACGTCAATAATATAAATTAATGCAGCATTATGTATTTATTTGTTAGTGAGCGTATCTGAGTGGTCGCGTTTTTAGTTGTTTTTCGTTGCTCCTGTCTTCGTCGGCCCCATGTAGCGGTTTATTAATGTTGTTTTATAATATACTAATATATATACTATATATATAGTATATAATATATATATACTAATATATAATAGATGTATATTTTGTTATTTATATGCTTGGTTTTATTTATTTTTGTAACTATGAATGAACTATATTTTTTTAAATATTTTATTTTTATATTCTAATATTTTTAGGATAACATGGAAACATATAAAGTGAACATCGAAAAATTGCAAGAGTTTTTAGGAAAAGTTTTCAGTTTGTGCAAAATAAATATAGTTTTAATAAAAGAAGAGCTTGTTAAACTTAAGATAGAAATTGAAGAGCAAAAGAAGTTTGTTCGTACGAAATATATAGAAATCACTGAGGCTTGGAAAAGGAATTGTGATGAAACAGAGATGAGGTTTCGCGAGCAAACGCAGAGGTTGACAGTGGATCACGAATTAGAATTAAGTGACATGAAAGCATCTTTAAGCGACAAAGATGATTCAATAAGTTTATTAAAGACAGAGAAAGAGGAATTAATATTAGCTCATAGGAAAGAAATAGAAAAATTAGAAGGCGATCATCAACAGACGAAAGATTTGCTTGAAAAAACTCGAGAGGAATTAACGGAGTTCGACAAAAAGCTTAAAGATTTTGAAATTCAGAAGCAGAAAGAGTTTAAAGAAGTGCAGGAGAAAATGCACCTGGAGTACAAAGCAGAAATTGAATCACTAAGATCAAGGTAAGTCAGTTTTTAATGTTTTTTTTTAAATTGTCACTGATACCATCATCTCTATAATACGTTTGGCGGCACCAGGTTTAAAGTTTTACCACAGTTTTTCCTGGTTCACAGTTTATAGAATGTTGGGTAAGGTATAGTGCGACATAAAAGAGTAGAATTTCATAAAAATGGAACTAAAACATTTGCTGTGTGGAAACACCACATTTACTGTCATTATCAGAAAGATCTGTCATTAAAGAACAACCAAAAGCGGATATTCGGATAATTATAAGACGAATTACATTAAATATAATTTATTTAGATGAGATTGATTGAAATTTAATAAATGTAAACCACGAAATTACCTATCTTAGTACCCATATCACATAATACTTCTGGGCCAGATAGTATGTATTTTCCAAATATATTTATATTAATATATTTTTTTAATTTTTGATCTAAATACGACACAACCAATAAACCAAGAACGGGTGTATGTATGTCAGTCTGCATTGTATTTATGAATGTTCAATTGTAGCGTTTGAATTGCTGAACCAATTAATTTGTCTTACCAACTTACTGTTACTGATTGATCCGTCCATACAACGATTTGACTGAGCCTGTGGTGCTGCAAATGACTGTGGGTTGCGATATATAATAATCGACCCATATTTTCATTTGCTCGCTGATTTAGCGATAATAAAGAAGCGCGTGGCAGCTTATCAGACTAATAAAAGTTATGAATTTCCATAGGTTCCGATTAGTAGCTTTAACAAACAATATGGACCGTTCGCCATCAGAGTCTAGTCTGGAGAAAATAGAGAGAACAGACGTGATAGAAATAAGCAACCACAACGCTATTGTGATGCAGACGAAGGAAAACGCTGAAGTGGAAAAGGAGGAAGCTGTCAAACAGGCAACTGAAAAGTGTAAAACAGAGTGGGAACAGAAGTTGAATGCCGAGATATCGTTATTGAAGGCGAAGTACGAGGCGGAAAAAGAGGTCAGCTCAACATATTTTCAATTTCAAAATTGCGTGTGAAATTGTAGCGTGACACGTAATTCTAATTTCAAAGGTTTATATTTTTTCTTGCTGGTCAAAAATCATAACACAAATGCTTGAGCTCACTACAGCGCAAGTAACTATTTACACCTTAGTAAGTTATTCTTCTGATGTTGAATCCATTGCTATGCTCAGGTTTAATTTTTTAATTACTTCTTTGGTCGTAATTCAATCTTCTTTTGAAAATTAAGCGGTATCAATACACAAAACCGCGTCAGACAATAATCTGACATATCTCAAGTAACATCTACGTGTTACGCCTCAAATGTCAATCTTTTCATGGTTAATCACAACCTTCAAACAAAATGATTTAGAAATAAGTATCGCGGTAAAAGAGGCTGAGACTCGTTCTGTGAAAATGAGTTGCCTATTTCAAAAGTGCATGTCTTGACGTCTAATACTTACTGTATTCCATGTCCAGAATATGTATGTATGGGTATTCCATGTCCAGATTTGGCGAAAATGATCACATTTTTATTTATCCTAATTAAAGTTCATTTTAATAGCCGTTGCTTGTGCGGCGGAATTCTCACCTATACACTTTGTATGTACTCACAAAAGAGATAAATTTATAGGTGACAATAACTGAAGTAACAAGAAGGCTGCTATCAGAGAAGGACCGGCAGCTAGAGTTGCTACGGGAGCGCGAACACGCGTTGACGCGCGAGTGTAACAAGTATCGCGAGACTATACAGCAATTGGCGGATCCCGAAACCAACGAATTCGACAATTTACTAAAAACTCAGGTAATGGTAGTTTAATGAATGCAAAAACTTGAAATAGTAGTAAAAATTCAAGTTCAATCGCTACTACTAATACACAATACACTAAGAGCCCGTAAACCCCAGACTTGTCATTTTATAAAAGCTGAAAGTTTGTCAGCTCATGCTCCTACCATAAGTAAGTATGGTAGCCAATTATTAAGTTTTAGAGTAATTTGTACAAACGAAAAAAAAATTTGGATCCACGGCTTTACTAGACACGGGCATAAGTTAGTTATTTCTGCATATCGCCTCCAAAGTAAAAATATCTTTTGTTGGTTTGGGTGCTCTATAATAAGATCCCAAGACTGTGATGGACCTGCCAATGCATAGCTTTAAGCAATGTGTTGAAAAACGTTTAGTTAGTCGAGGTTACTGCACCATTGATGAGTTCCTTAATGAAGATGCTTGGAGGCCGTTGGATCAGCTTCCACCACACAGGAAGTAAAACTATAAGAAATTGTAATGTTGTCAATTGTAAATTATAATATTGTATGATTTTTTTAAAAGAGCAACTGTTGAGTTTCTTACCGGTTACCGAACCGGTGGTAGAATCTTTACAAATAGTCAACTGACGTATCAAAAGTTTATAAACTGAACCTACTTGAAATAAATGAATTTTTGAAAGTTTGGACCGTGGTGGCTTTGAGAGGTAGCAGTAGAAAGCCGGTTTTTTTTATTCTTTACAAGTTAGCCCTTGACTACAATTTCACCTGATGGTAAGTGATGATACAGTCTAAGATGGAAGCGGGCTAACTTAACTAGAAGGAGGATGAATATCCACACACCTTTTCCGTTTCTACACGATATCGTACCGGAACGCTAAATCGCTTGGCGGCACGTCTTTGCCGGTAGAGTGGTAACTAGCCACGGCCGAAGCCTCCCATCAGCCAGACCTGGACAAATTAAGAAAATCTCAGTCGTCCCAGCCGGGGATCGGACCCAGGACCTACGTTTTGTAAATCCACCGCGCATACCACTGACGCAGGCCGTCAAAAAAATTAAAAAGGTTTAAGGACCCTCAACCGTCTTATGTAGAAAATGTATTTTTTTTATGTTTTCCTCGGTATAATATGAGAAAATATATTCCCAGTCGCCAGTCACTTAGCTTCGCGGCAACCCTTCGAAAAACACAATTTAATTTGAATTTTCAAGGGTCTTTAGCGAAGGGTTGCCATGAAGCCAAGTGTCTGGCAATAAATAAATTAATAGGCGGTTGAGGATCTGGATCCTTGAAACCTACTATCTTCTAAAGTCACCACAGTACTAACTCCATAGTTGGTTACGGTACTTATCTAGTATCGTCTCGCATAGTAAGAGCATGAACTGACAAAATTTCTGCTGACTCTCCGTCTATATGTATAAATAAATAAAAAGATATTCAAATATGTATTTCCAGCTTGCAACATTTGAAAACGAAAAAGCACTAATTCAGCAACAAGTTGCTGATTTGAAAAAGGAGCTGGACAAGAAAAATGACGAAGCGGAGATGAGCAGAGAGGATAACAGTGATGGCAAGTATGTATTGGACATCTCGATAGCTATAACAAACTGTCTCGTCGGATAAAGTCGGGGTGTTGAGTTATGACAATGGAAGGGATTGATAGGATAAGAGAGGGAGGGATAGGGCAGGAGGGATTCTTGCACATATGATGTTATAGTAGAGGAGCGCTGGATGCTAAATTTGTTTGCAGTTAGTAAAGCGTCAAAAGGACTGATTACATATTTTGATAGATTAAATGATACTAAGATGTAAATGATTATTTACTGTTTTCACTTTTTGCGGTAAAGTTATAAAACAGTTGTAGAATTATTGAACTCCAGTAGCAATATCAATCGACCTCAAATTGCCTTAACTGTAGTCCTTGGTAGTAATGTCATACGTCATCATCGTCAAACTATTTTAACAGCCTAGGTCTACTCTCCCGCCCAACCTATTTGAAAAAGTGTCACTGTGAATATTATATATCATTTATTTCTTATGGATTTTTCCGGGATGAAAAGCAGCCCATGTGTTAATCCAGAGCAAAATCTATTTCCATTCCAAATTTCAGCCAAATCGCTCAGTAGCCGCAGCGTAAGGGAGTAACAAACATACTTATACAGTTACACACACACAAACTTTCGCCTTTATAATATTAGTGAGATGAGATGTGATATAGTGTGATAAATAACAGATGAGGGTATATGATTCTAATGCCGGATCATAGCCCAGTACACTCCTGACTCTATAC
This sequence comes from Bicyclus anynana, assembly GCF_947172395.1. NCBI lineage: Eukaryota > Metazoa > Arthropoda > Insecta > Lepidoptera > Nymphalidae > Bicyclus > Bicyclus anynana. The sequence continues at coordinate 11,885,871 of NC_069085.1, read as the reverse complement.
TGCTTCATGGCGGCTTGACAGTGATGTATTTGTACTTCGACCATTAATAACAGGACCTGCCTCGCTGGCCGTTACCCCTCTGGCAAAGATCAAAAATCAATGATCTAACGCGTTTATAAAAACTGTTGCTATAGAATCGATGTTTCATTGTTGTAATCGTTTTCGTCGTGTAAAGAGCTCCCTAAAAATGCCGGTTTGTGTAGTTCAATAGCATAAAAAACGGCCAAAAACTTGTAGTTTAGTAAAAGTTGGAGTAACGTTACATTCGTAAGTATTTCTACCATAATTTTATCAAATTTGTAATAAAAAAAATTTCTTAAAAGAATCGATTCTTATGACGGAACAGCAAAAAGTCGATCAAGTAATCGAACATTCTATGTATATATTCTGTGGATAGTCTAAGCGATGTTTGGTTAGTCTGTGTTAAAATTACGCGTGTGTGTATTGCGAGTCAAATGAATAGTTGTGTGTAGTGTATGGACACAGAATATATTTGATGGTGTTAAATGTTTTCGATGTGTGACTTTATCTCGTCCTCCTCAAAAAACCACAGACTTTTTTGTTGGTGTGAATTTGGGTGCGAAACAGGTCCATAGTCTAAATAGTCAAAGTATTTGTATGATTTGTAGATCATCGCCAAAGAAGAAGGAAGGCAAGCGTTCGCGGACACGATGTCACAGTCACACCCCCTTGGGTCTGGCGGCTGGTACATTAAGTCTGTCGTCATGTCTACCGGGGCACACGGTACTCGTGTTGTGGGATCCTTCGCATTTGTACTATACGGTTTTGCAGGTAAATACTTGTTTACTTAGCTTTTGTTTACCATGTCTTCATCATCATCATCATTATCAACCCATTTCAGCTCACTGCTGAGCTCGATTCTCCTCTCAGAATGAGAGGGGTTAGGCCAATATTCCATCATTGGGAATTGGCAGACTTCACACACGCAGAAAATTAAGAAAATTCACCTGGTATGCAGGTTTCGTCACGATGTTTTTCCTTCACCGTTTCACCGAGAGACGTAATATTTATTTATTGGAGGTACATGCCCCGGACCGGATTCAAACCCACACCCTCCAGAATCAGAGGCAGAGGTCATATCCACTGGGCTATCACACCTCTTACCATGTGTGTTTGCTTGTAAACTAAGCCTAATGGAAATAAATTAATTTTGACTTTGACATGCAATTAATGTTGATTTAGGACATTTTGTTATGTTATCATACATGTTACTGTTTGTGGCACCATAGCTTCCGAACGGATGAAGTGATTTCGATTTACTTTTTATTGTATTAATGGTGACTTATGTGCGAGTGTTTTAGACATGTTTGATGAAAAACGGGTGAGCCGTTTAAAAGTTGTGAGATGTGAATGTGGGGAAGAATAATTGAATGTTTGCAAATATACTTGAGTGGACTCTAAAATGAAAGCGCGCTGAAAAAGAATAATGATGATTTGATCGAGAGTGTAATTAATAATTCCTTGACCTTCGGGGGATTTTCAAAATTTTCAATTTTATTTAATTATAACATTTTTAGAAATCTAAAGTATAAATGAATTCGATGGGTTTCGCATAGGAAACATTTAACGTTGCAAAATGATAATTATGTTGTAAACGCATGGTGCGTAATAATGTGTTATGTTCATAAATTTTTATGACTATACCTCTGCCCGTTGGACTGTTGTAGTAGGATCAGGAAATGTTAGCTAATATAAAAAATTATGACATTACAGGAAGCGTCCTGAGGTCATATTTCTGAGGGTGTGGGTTCGAATCTGGTCCGGGGCATGCACCTCCAACTTTTCAGTTGTATGCATTTTAAGAAATTAAATATCACGTGTCTCAATCGGTGAAGGAAAACATCGTGAGGAAACCTGCATACCAGAGAATTAAGTCTGCCAATCCGCATTGGGCCAGCGTGGTAGACTATTGGCCTTACCCCTCTCATTCTGAGAGGAGACTCGAGCTCAGCAGTGAGTCGAATATGGGTTGATGACAGGAAGCGTCGATAATGTTAATTAAATGTTTTATGTTCATGAATTTTTATGACTACCTTTGCCCATTGGACTATTGTCGTAGGATCAGGGAATGTTAGCTAATATAAAAAATTATGACATTACAGGAAGCGTCGATAATGTTAATTAAATATGTTATGTTCATGAATTTTTACGACCACCTTTGTCCATTGGACTATTGTCGTAGGATCAGGGAATGTTAGCTAATATAAAAAAATATGACATTACAGGAAGCGTCGATAATGTTAATTAAATATGTTATGTTCATGAATTTTTATGACCACCTTTGTCCATTGGACTATTGTCGTAGTATCAGGGAATGTTAGCTAATATAAAAAATTATGACATTACAGGAAGCGTCGATAATGTACTTCGTGCACAGCGATTGTCTCGCCGCCCTCGACCTTAGCATACAAGTGAAGAAAGAAAGTGAACGGCGACTCTACGCGGTAGCTACTGTCGAGTCGAAAGAATACTGCTATGCTAGGAAGGTATCTAATCTAAAAGTAACATTATGAAGAGGTAAGGTTTGATTTTTGAAGTGATAAGGGAAGGTAAAACGCTTAATAACGTAAGGGGTTTTCGGCCTCCGTGGCGCAGTGGTATGCGCGGTGAATTTACTTGACGGGGCCCTGGGTTCCCTGGGTTGGGGTTTTCTTAATTGGTCTAGGTCTGGCTGGTGGGAGGCTTCGGCCGTGGCTAGTTACAACCCTACCGACAAAGACGTACCGCCAAGCGATTTAGCGTTCCGGTACGATGTCGTGTAGAAACCGAAAGGGGTGTAGATTTTCATCCTCCTCTTAACAAGTTAGCCCGCTTCCACCTTAGATTGCATCATTACTTACCATCAGGTGAGATTGTAGTCAAGGGCTAACTTGTAGAGAATAAAAAAAAAAAGGGTAACGGCGCCAGTCTGTCTGCCTGCCTTCCTTTTCTTCCTTCGTCCACCTTTAGACCTCCGTAATTTGGAATTATCGCTAAATCCGTTCTCAGCGGACGTTCAAAACTCCCTGCTAAATTGCAACTTTGATCAAGCGGTTTTCGAAATATAGTCCTTTCGCTATTATACATTCATATGTTGAATAATGAAACAATCTTTTTGTATCGTAGTAATTACACTTGACTATTCTTTGATATTTTAATTAAAAGTATTGATAATTTATATTAAAGAGCCATTGTATGAAGCAAATATATTGTGAACGATTCGCAGAACGGGAACAGGTTTAAGATGCCCCGCGGTTCTCGCTTTTACCGAGTGTTCCTGAAGCCTTTGAAGCCGCACCCCCCTCATCCGCCGTGCTGTGATCAGCGCCACAAACAGGGTATGTCTTGCTGCAGTGGACAGGCACACACACACATATAAACAAGAAAACACACAATCACACGCGCATACACATCTAGAAGTAGTTGTACGCACACATTTAGATTCGTTAATCGTTTTAATACTGATGTTTGGAGAACAAGAACAAGAAGAACACAAACAGTTGTTGTTAAATCCTCTATGATTATGATTTTCTGATAATATCCTGACAAAAATGCTATACATCTATATATTTTTACTTAGGGTTGGAATTAAACACCTGGTGACTCATATAAGACTTTATTTCACTCCTTAAACCAAGTATTCAAAACACATTTCAAAACGTAGGCAATTCGTAATCCTAGCTCGTAGCCGAGTTCAGTTATGTTCACTTGTATCGCTTGTGTCACTTAATGTTTACTTCACCCCGTTCTGAAGTTAACTGCCCCGAGCGTTGGGTCTGTGTGTATTTATACCCGCCCAACGATTTCCAGATAATTCTGGGACCACCTACACGCGTGTTGTTTATACCACGGAGTTCGCCAAATCAAAACAATAACAATAGTTAAGCGATCTAAACATCTCGTAAACAACTTGAAGGGGCGAGCGATTATGAACCCTATGTCTGTAGTAATAGGGTTCTCGTAACAATATATTATATAAAAATGAATCTTGAATCTTCCTAAGCGCAAATCTAATCTCGAGAACGGCTAAGCCGATTTCGTAAATTCCTTTGAAGAGAAAAATTTAAAAAGTCAAAAAAAGGGTACGCTAGGAGTAGGTTTAGGGGTAGCTTGGGTAGGTAGGGATAGGCTAGGGTAGGTGTTGGGTGGGAGTAGAATAGGATAGGGTTAGGATATGAGTCAAATCGAAGCTCGACCGGGTCCGCTGGTTACTAATAAATATAATACACGTCGCGTAGCTTTTTATAAGTCGTGGGCTTAACTTTCCACGTAATTTTGTTCACTTATTGGTACACAAATCGAATTATTTGTTAATAATATTACTGTTTGTGTTGTGTTTATTTCATAAAAAAAAAATGCAAATTATAGCTAAATTAATTATTAGATTCCCTCACGTTTTAGATACTTTATTAATTTCGTCAATTTTATTCGTGCAAGTAATATAATTATCTTGTGATTTGTAGTCAAAAAACACTATATTTTGAAAAAAATAATCCGTTCACATGACAGATTTAAAGGCTAATCGTTTAAAGTTGACGAAGTTAACGTGAAGGCTATGCTAATGCGATTGCATTACGCGAAGAAAATATTAAAGGAAAAGGCGGAAAATCGCTTATTTCGACACAGTTTCGTGGCAGTTTCCGATTATTCATCATTTTTCTCTACTGAAAACGTCTGTGTGCGCGCTACTGTTTTGATATGCGTTTGTTTGGAAAACGTGATGAGATTTATAGCAGTAGTCAATTTTATACGGGAAGTTCTTTTGGCTTTAAATGTAGTGTTATGAAGACAGACATGTTTGTGTGTATAACCGGAGAAGCGACTTCTCCTCCATTTACACACATGTGGAATCTTTATCTGTGCGCCTTAGCACTACATTCAAAGGCTTGGATGTAGCTCCTCCTCCTAACAAGTTAGCTTCCATCAGGTGTGATTGTAGTCAAGGGCTAAATTGTAAAGAATTAAAAAAAAAACACAGAAGTCAGTACACAACAACGTGCATTTTATTCTGGCATGTCAATCCCTTGGTTCTACATACAAAGCTAACAGACATCCAGGAATAATCTACCTAATGACGAAACTCCTTTATGATTACTGTCACCGCAGATCGTTTCTGCTTCTCGCGCTCGCACTAGCATAGCTCGCTTCTTAGGGTCATAGTACACATATGAACTCGGAAAGGCATCGTCACCGATTGCATAAGAGTCATTATAGTAGGGGAGCCCGGGATGCTAAATTTGCAGTTTCTAAAGCGTTATGGGGACCGTTTGCATTTTTCAGAATTTTAGCGATTGATTAAGAGATTATTTCCATCAAAATAAGTACAAAACTAATCGCGCTCGTAACTGGAGAACTAAAATATAAGGGTTTTAACTTGTAACTTTGGGACCCTCCCATTCCATTACATTTCGCTCAAATCGTTAGATTTACGAAATACTCGTCTTTTAGTAATTAACTAACCTACTATATCCTCTGCTCTGCTCTGCTGTTCTGGTTAAGTATTTCTAAAGTTAGTTTGTTAGGTTGCCCTAAACGTACCCACCAATATTAAGGGCTCATTGGTGGAGGTACTCAACAACGTGCAAGGTATAGTCCCTTATATCTGCCGCGCTCGAGTAACTGCAAAAATCTCTTCGGCTCCCTCGGCTGTTAAGAGTTGTCGCGGTTCGTGTTTATACAGTGCCTAACCCTATCAAAGTTGATATGTGTGCAATGATCTTTAAGATCAAAATCGAAACGTTTACGCTTGCGTTCAAACCTTCTACCAATGAAGATTATACGCATTCTGTAGGACGTAGGACGCAATCTTACACGCAACGGATTTATTTAGATGCGCTTGTCCTCGTGTAGCAGTATGGTGTTGCTTTGTGCATGAAACCGATTTATTTGTTACGTCGATCCCATTGGTATAATATGTTAGATTCTCAGCTAGCAACATTTTCAGTGTCATGTTGACATAAATACTATTTTATTCAGGCTTTATATTCTTTCGAACCCACAGTAGATTCTGTGAACAAGCACTTGAAATAGATCTCAAATGAAGGGTATAGCCACAAAGCTGAGTAACTGGCGACTTATTGACGCGATTACTCATCACATCCCGTAGACAATATAAAAACAATTACGTGTTATACTTTGACAATTGACGATCTAGACAATTGACTATCTAGAGTTTAGATCGTCAGTTGTCAAAGTATATGCTATGGGAGATAGCAGGTTATAGAGTCTAGAATTTAGACCCTATAACCTGCTATGTCTAGAGTTTAGATCGTCAGTTGTCAAAGTATATGCTATGGGAGATAGCAGGTTATAGGGTCTAGAATTTAGACCCTATAACCTGCAAAGTCGACAGTCCCAACTAGTTGCCTACCGTACTTATAAATTAGGTAAATTAAAATTATAAAACAGCAATTAGCTTTTATAAAACCACAAAACTTTGGTAATCACAGAGTTACAATCTAATAAACTTATGTTATATACATAGATATATGTATCCTACATGTTATACCAATGCGTGTTCGAGCGGGGGCACACGATGCGTTGCGGCGGCGGTGCGGCGCCGGAGCGGTGTCGCTGCGTCGTCTTACATAGAAATTTTTGTGGCGTGCACACGATGCGCTCCAGCGCCGCACCGTACTTGCAACCGAGACGAGACAAGGAGGGGTGAATGCGTTGCGACGTCGGAGCGTTGCGACATAACAACGTTGCGGCGCTGCACCGCTCGTGTGCCCGCTGATGCGGTGAAATGTTTGCGATGCGGCGCCGTAACGAATCGTGTGCCTTCAGCCTTCCGGCACTAGTTGAGCGTTGCCTTGCGTTGCAGATGCAATGCCGGGCAGCGTGCTGTCCATGCTCGGCGGCTCGCGCCCGCTCAAGAAATGGTTGACCTACATGCATGCTCCAGGTCTCGCTTTTGTTTCATCCTTCCATTGTTACCACAGATGTTAGCTTGTGTAGATTTTATGTAAATCATTATATTGCTAGCCTATTTTGTTAATTATTGTGGCTAACTGTTATATAACTATCATACACATAACATAGTACTTTAAAATCATTTGAAAATCATTGTATTTAGTTCAGTGCAGAACGAACAGGAAAATTCTTGACAGTATTTGTTTTTGCTTAAACGCTGCGACGCTCAAAGCGAATCAAACTCAATAAGAATTCTAGTGTATCCTTTCTCAAGTTGATAAACAAACTGCATTGCAAACAATAATGACTGTTGTGTCAATGCTTGTTGTACTGCTACCAAAGACAATTGCAATTGCAATGGATTAGTGGGAATGTAATATATATGAAATAACTGAATAATGTACAAATTTGGAGTTGTTGAATCGAGCCTGTGGATGAGTTACCTAAAAATATTTGTCAATAAAGATGTCACAAATACAAACATTATCAAAAAAAATATCCGTAAATTTAATATATTTAAAGAATAAATGAATATACCAAAACTTGTAAAAATCTTGCCAGCAGATTCACAAAAATCAGTGGACACAAGTCAGTCTACGAGTTCGAACACAGACGAAGCGAGTCGGGTGGAGGTGGCCACTGCAACTTTAATTAATCTAGAGTCCCCTGTGTCCACGTGCGAGGGTGCCGCGCCCGCCGTGCCCTCGGAGGACCAGCTCGACTCCATCGAGGCGAGCGAACAGTGGCAGGTTGCGAGGTTGCAGTCGTCCTCCACGAGTGCTGTGTAGGTATTGATTAGATGTTAAGAATTACTCAGGAACGGGTGCTGTTGTGTCAAAAAGCCGATATTTTATCGATAGGCAAAAAGAAACATCCTCTGGTCATATTCATTACATTTTTCAATAGTAATGTGAATTCGACATTGCGAGGTTTAAAGGATTTCCATTATCGACGAAGGAGACTAGGTTGTTTATGTGATTTTGTCACTTATCATTGTTGAAATATCACCCACAGCAAGTTTTCTGAAGAAGGTCATGTCTTCAATAAAAACCGCTATATTTGTGTTTTTTTTTTGATTATTTGATTTTTATGATTTGACAAGCTGACGCCGCGTGGTTTCACCCGTGTGGTTCCCGTTCCCGTAGGAATATGGGGATAGTTTATAGCTTATAGCTTTCCTCGATAAATGGGCTATCTAACACTGAAAGAATTTTTCAAATTGGACCAGTAGTTCCTGAGATTAGCGCGTTCAGTCAAACAAACAAACAAACTCTTCAGCTTTATAATATTAATATAGATGGAAACGGATTAACTTGTTAGGAGGAGGATGAAAATCCACACCCCTTTCGGTTTCTACATGACATCGTAAACGCTTAATCGCTCGGCGGTACGTATTTGCCCGGTAGGGTGGTAACTAGTGACGGCCGAAGGCTCCCTCCAACCAGACCTGGACTAATTAAGAAAACCTCAATTGGCCCAGTGATCGAACCCAGGACCTCTGTCCTGTAAATCCACCGCGCATCCCACTGCGCTAGGGAGGTCATTTAAAACGCTAGATTAAAATGACAGATTATGTATAAACCACTGTCTGCTTTGTCCAATCTGTTCTAACCATAATGCTATTTACCTTTCCGGTACGATGTCGTGTAGAAACCGAGAGGAGTGTAGATTACATCCTACTCCTAACAAGTTAGCCCGCTTCCATCTTAGATTGCATCATCGCTTAACATCAAGGGCTAACTTGTACAGAATAAAAAAAATGTTTTAGTGCTTTGGTATCCAACGTGTACTCAAATAATATGCGTTCATTAACGTCCAACGTTCCGTACCAGCACTGACATGGAGTGCAGCGTTGGGCGGTGTCCGGGCCCCGAGCCGTTGGAGCTGGCGTTGGGCGGCGCGCCGGGCCCCGAGCTGGCCGAGGAGGCGACCCCCTGACCCCTGCCGCCGCCCGCACACCCCGCGACCCCCTGCGCCGACGAGTGAGACACGCTTCCGTTACACATACAAAGACTGCTGTCTGTCATTATGTACATCAACCAATTCATTTTGAATGATATTATGATTTTGTTCTATAGTGATATTTGACGGATCAAGCAGATGGCTCTTCTGATTAAAACTGGGAAGTTATCGACTATAAAAAGAGCTACACTTTGAGGTCCGTTTATATCTACAGACACAGTGCGTCACAGACAAGTAGCGTGGCAGACACCCACAGACACCGTCTATTCACTACTAGAGACACATTCCTTTTCATGAAAGAAGACCCCCAGACGCGGCGCTAATTTCACTCATTGTCGTTTGGCAATGGCGGTCTTATTGTCATTTATGTAAGGCGCTGTCAATTTTAGTTCAGGTTTCATGAAAAGGACTCTACAGACATGAATTTCACGGACAAAATATTCTTTCCGCGAATACTGGCCGGGCGCGGCCCGTGTCTGTCAACGTTGCGCGGCCGCGTTACGATAGATAATAAACACTGTATAGAAGAATATTATTTTGTCTGCCACAGCACGTGTCTGGCACGCTAAATGTCTGTAGATATAAACGGACCTTTATTCGTTGTCTGTAGTTATTGAAAAATCGAAATTCCAGTGGCTTAAAAGTGCTGCTTCGAGGCTGGCGGTAGTGCTTCCCCGGACATGCTTTGTCACAAAAAGCTCTTATACTAAATAAAAGAAAGAAAAGAATCACCGTGGAATTCGCTATACATATACAAATCATTGTTAATATACTTATACAAATATTATGTACTATTAGATATGTTACTAGCGCGTTGAAAGTATGGCGAACAGAGGTGGCTAATTGTCTTAATTTCATTAAGTCGTATAGGAAACAACGAAAGTTATTTAACCAAATAATACCTTAATATTATATACAATGTCGACTTGTGTGTTTGGGAAGTGTAAAAATTATTTATACATAAATATATAATGTATATAAACACAAAATTGTTCGTGTGCGCTGTGTGGAGCAGCTAAATTGGGATTACTTTTTGCGGTGGTTTTGTTGGCACGTAACATATCTATAGTATAAAATATCATTGTACTCAATACTTGATGTATGTATTAGACAGATGGCAGCTTAAAAGTCCCTACACACTAGCGTTTCTCTAGCGTAGTTATGCGAAATGCTTACAAAAACAGCATTGTTAAGGGTCCTTCCACACTGCAATTACAAACGTGTCAAACGAAATTTTGTATAGCATTGTCTCATGTTTCAAAATAATATTTATTAATTTTGTATATATTATGTTTTAATATTTTTTTTTATCATTTGACGTATTGCTAGATTCTTGATAAAAAATTAGCAATTATATGTACAATGCCAAAAGGGGTTTTTATTTAATATGAATAATAAATTAAAATTATTTTGTGTTTCAATTATTTCTTAAAATATTTACTTTAATCGATCATCAATAAAATGAAATAGGTGGCAGTGTGTGAAGGTCTTATTAATATTTAAAAGGCCACAATACCAATAATAAATATATTATTATATCAATGTTATATGTCACATTAATGTATAAGCCGAATTATGTTAAACACACGCAGAATGATATGACTGCTCGCCTTTGATGCATTATGTCGTAGTCGGTTGGCACGCTGGCACGATACGTCTCGCTTGTGCGGTGAGCAGAAAATAATTACGAAATGAACGGGAAATAAGTGAGAAATTATAAAAATATTTAATTATAAATAAGCGAGAAATGACGATAACACGAATGCGAGAACATTTAATTCTATATAAGCGTGATTTATGTTGGCCAAGGGGTCCGCGACTTTGCAAATATAAAGCAAAAAATAAATGTAAATAATGCAAAAAATAAATGTAAATAATTATTTCTGTTGTAAATGTAAATATTGACAGATGTATAAGCCCAAAACACACAATTGACCAATGGCGGCGGAGTAGTCCCAGTATCGGCATTTTCGTCCCAACACAAGGAAAGAGATAGCGGTATTTCCAATTGCACGCCATTGGTTGAAAGGAGGTCGGTCATATTTAACCTGAAAATCGCACGCATTTTTGAATACTATGTGAAAAAATAGTTCATTGTTGGAAGATTAAAGTATATCTATAATAATTTGTTTTTGCAGCAGTTTAAATAAAAGATAATTATTTTAAAATGCCTATAAAATCCTTTACTTTATTTTATTAAACTTTTTGACGTTTATACAAGATATTGATAAAACGTTATCTATGTTATTTGTGGACATGGAATATTACTGTCTGGTCAAAGTTTGTATGAAAGTGGCCGACGACCTTATAGTAGGGGAGTCTGGGATGCTAAATTTGCAGTTACATTTAGTAGATTAAATCATAGGATTAAATTACATTTTTTTTGCTTTCGCTTTTAGTATATCTGAAGTTGGTTTTTTTTGGTTGCCTTAATACCCAGCCTTACCTAGCTATATTAAGGGCTCATACTTGGTGGAGATAATCAACAACGTGCAAGGTATACTCCCTTATGTTCATCTGCCGCGCTCGAGTAACTGCGAACATTCCCTCTTCGGCTCCCCTACTATTTGTCTATATCTTTTCTCGAGATTACCTCGTTGGTCGCATGTTAGCGCCACAGGTAAAAATGCAGTCAACTTTGTTGTGAATTAAAAGCGGTCACTTCAAAGCATAAATTCTAAATTCGCGATTTACTTCCCCTCCCCCAAACCGCCACCGCTCCCCGGTATCGTCCCAGCGTGTCATCCGTCTTAGTGTAAAACTTATTTAAGATGTGATAGTACGCCAATTTGCGATGTTGAAAGTGATCTTGATTGTGTGATGTTATATTGGTAGACTAGACCAATGCAATATTATATAAACTAAGGAATCGGTGATATTTTTCATTTGTTCGGATACGATTCGGTCGAGTGTGAGGGAAATGCTATGTGCGCATGACCTTTGTAAAATTTTGAATTCATTTTAATATTATGACTTACGGTCAATACTTTACGGGCAAATTGTTTAATGACGTACTTTTCATAATGTCCCAGCATAACGGTGGGCTAGATGAATATATTTCATGACTTTGCTGAAGTTAATAGGTGCAATCGTTTAGTGTTTTTTTTGTGCCCAAACACCATCAGCTGTGTTCTTAGGGATATTCATAGAATATTCATAAAATTTTGGAGATATACATAGAAATGCTCTCGTATGAAATTCGTATCAAAATGAATGTACCATGCACTGAAGTGCATTTTGCATGAACCAGTTCAAATTGCCATTCATATTTTATATTGCAGATGCATTGCAGGGGCATTATGAAAGATGCTTGATGAGTCAATCTTGCCACAATTAAGTATATCAAAGACCGTCAAAATTATTTTAATCTTTATCAAAATACTTATTTCCACCTAATTGAAGTCTTCCATGGTTTTAACGACATGGAACGCAGTATTTCAAAATTTGTCTTTTTTGACAAGTATTTTTCGTATAGATATTGCGGAACTGTTAATGGATATTTTTAAAGTTTCGTATATCAGGTGTCAATGAATTTAGGGTGTAAATTGTAATTATTTTTTTCTTCTGTAAATTGTTAAATTGGATGTACTAAGGTAACTCGTTAAGTTGTCGATTATATTATGTTTTCGGTTAAATGAAACCGAAGTGTAGTGCTACGAACTTATCTGACCCGGTGGCCAAACGGCGGGGTTACGATATTTTAACGAAAAACTGGTATTTACGTAATTTCGTTGAAATAATCATATTTGAATGTGAATGGTGAATTTAAAAACAAAAAATCAGTGCCACTTGATGTAAAATGGCGTAGTCAAGGTCATTTCGTTGAAATAACTATGTTAGAAGATCACAAAAATTAAAATACAACGGTAAACGATGTAGTAACTCATTATTTGAATGGTACACCAAAATACATAATAGGCCCGCAGATAAGTTTGTGGCACTATAGGCATACCATGCGTCTACGACATCTCTTGAAGAGAAAATGACATATTGTCCATTAGCGACAGAGTTAAACTATCGCTGTCTCTTTCAAGAAAAGAGATAGCGATGTTTTCGATTCTGTTGATATTCGTCGACATTTGTCTTTCTCTCGTCTCCAATTAATAAGCCGTTGTCTTAGGCTGATGGTGACGCAGATTGTCTTCAGTTCGAATTGTGTACGTGATTATTTTCTTAATAGTACAAATTTATTAATAGTCTTTTTACTAAGCTTTACTTGGATTGTTTTGCGGTTGACTTTTCGTTAAATTAAATTTTTGTCTTATCGTGTTGTGGTTTATTTTGTCTAAACTTAGTTTCGTACGTAGTGAGTTTTACACAGGTCAATCTATTCATATTTTCTTTTCTTACAAAACAATGATACAGTTTCAGTTTTAGTTTTTTGAGGTTGCATATTTGTAGGAAAAAACAGCCTTGTTGCCAGATATATCTACCCTTTCCCACAGAAAGAAAAGTGATTGTGTTCGGAATACTGGTAACTGGATAGTTGTTGTTGCAAGAACTTTTAAGATTACTTGAAATTATCGATGTTTTTTTATTGATTTCAATGAAAGAAACCAAATTATTATAATAGTTATATTGCTTACACACGGTAATTCTATGTTTATTATTCTGCGTTGATTTGGCGAAGTTTCAGACAACTTTTTACGAATTATAGAGAAAATTTGTTTTTTTTACTTTACTACTGTAAAGTTACCTGCTCTTGTTTAATAGATGATGATCTATTTGCCCAGTGCATAAGTCTACATAAGATGTTCAAATTTAAAATAAAAACATCATTGATAAGTAAAGATAAATACACCAGCACAACATTTCCATCCTGTAATAGCAGTTATAAAAATTTAATGGAATCCATGAAAACTATTTTTTTCCGTTTCGCTTCAAATAATAGTAAATATATTATATACTCGCGGACCTGTGTAATTTCACCTCTATATATAAAAGATGATATAAATATATTGTAAATCTAATATAACTATAATTGGTGATATATTATTGTATTATAGCACAAAATCACTATGATATGAGTTAACACTATTTAATTAGTCTGCTCATAGTTATGTTTATGTAATTAGCGTATGTTTAAAAAAAAATACATTTCTAAAATACATGTCTAAATACAACTAGTTAATGCAATGATCCTTAAGATTTGTCCTACCTTATAAGTCTATTATCTTGATACCTAAGTCATAGAGGTTAAAACGTAGAGCTTCGATTTTTGGTTTGGGTATATTTTGATGCGGGATTTTACTCTCGATTCGACTATTGCCGTGTGATCTAACATCGTTACTCTTGATGTTATAGTCGTATGTAATTGTTTAGTCTGAATTTACGACAAATCGCAGACAAAATGACATTGTCGACCAACAGTGCCGAATTGAAAATATCGCTATCTCTTTCGTTGCGATAGGACGAAAAAGAGCTAGCGATATTTCCGGTTCGCCCGCTTATTCGTCATTTTGTCTTGACGAGATGTATCGTAGGTCGCATGTTAGACCTACTGAAATGTAAACTTGCTATGTTGCGGAAAAAAGAGGAACAAAGAGGAGGTCATATTTAACTTGGAAATGTCCTTTGTTGAGACCTACATGAAAAAATAGTTCATTGTTAGAGGATGCAATTATGACTATAACAATTTATTTCTTAAGTAGAAATGTAGAATAAATAAAATACAATTATTTTAAAATTATTGAAAAATCCTTTCCCTTATTTTTTTAAACTGTTTGGAGTCTAGCCCGTTTAAGCCTTAAACCATACACAGACGTGTGACAAACACAATATAACAAATGTTTAACTGTCTGTAAAGTCATTCAACTATATTTTTAATCTGTGTGTCATTGTCATATACTCCACGCCACGAAACAAGTCCCATAGACGCGGCGCTAATATCTTAATGGCGCTCATGGTCATTTGGTAATGGCGGTCTTATTGTCATTGTGTAAGGCGTTGTCAATTTTAGTTCAGGTTTTAGCCGCGAAACTTCTTTCGTGTTTAGTTAGCTTTCCGTTAGAAACGATTCGTTAGTTCATGCGGCGATAAATTAATATCAATCGATGTATAAATCCTGCTTTACAAGAGTGTAGGCTTCTCAATAAAAACGCTTACAGAAAACGATCTCGCTTCAGTTTCAAATCTCCAGCTCCTAAATAGATTTGACACGTTAGATGTAGTTTTCAGGTTGAACATTACGAATTTTACAGTCTTGCAGGTAGTTATAGTTGTTTTTATCGATCGAAGCACAGACTCTTGCGTCCGATTATAAATTATTATTATTATTATAGCGTTTCTAATTTTAACTAATGTACTCGCTAGTTAAAGCGCAAATAAACGGCAATGTTGTTGTATTGAAAAAAAAAATGGAGGCATGCTTCGTTTTTAAATTTGTTTGTGGCCTTATACATGGCCCCCGATGTGGGCTCCAGGTGTCTCTAAGCTAGTTTACGATGCATACAAGAGTGAGCTTGTACATCCTAAACGTGGTTAGAGGCACAGCTCGGCGTTCGGCCGACCGCTGTGATAGTGCGTGCTGTGCTCTCCTCAGTCCTTTAATAAATGATTTTAATATGGCAACATTAATTGAATAGGGCCTACTTTTAAGGACGTAATGTTAATCACAAATTTTTTGTCTATATAAGTCTGCTTTGTACTGCAAAGTTGTTAATGTATTTTAGCAATATGAATTTTGAAAATTGGTCATCACAGTGTGGTCGTTTGATGCTTCGTAACGCCTGAAATGAGACTTTACAGGATGACAAGGTATTCGGGGTTACTCGTAAATGTAAACGACGAAGTATATTTTATCGTCTGGTATGTGATCAGGTTCGATTCCCTCGGCGATAGTCTTGTCAATGATTATACCTGATATTGTTATTGTAAATAGTGATGGGTTGTTGAATCTCATTTTCAAGATTGGGAGTAATCATTATGTTAACTGAGCCTGGAGCATTTGTGCTGGACCTAAAGTTTATATCTACAGTTTGCCGAATACCTTCTATATCGTAATCGAATAGCTGACCGTTGTTACAAAACGCCATGTTATCGTACATGTCGATGGATATATTAGAGGTACATCTCGCGATTGCATATTATATTATTCTAAATAGTGTGATCGCTTAATGGACTATTTTGTAGTGACCAATTTTATCGTTAGAAAATAAAAAATGTTAAATTGACAATTTTAATGTAATTTTTATATACAATAAATAGACCATTTTATAAAAAAAACATTTGTTTTATTTATTTCACAAGTGAGCACTCCCAAAAACGTTTTATTAAGTCTCGTGATGACAAACAAATTGTCTAACTCTTAACTTAAAGGAACAAATCACTTAGCACAAATCCTTAGGTTTTGATTAACATGTGATAACAACTACAATATATACAATTTACAACGGTTATGTACAAATTTACAATATTAACATTATAACAGTGGACTAAAGCCATTGACGGCTTGCGAATGCTGGACGTCGTAGTACTGTTTGCACTCGGGCACCTCGTGCGAGCTGAAGGCACAGTCTGAATAGTTCCACGTTTGCACATCTAAATTGTTTTGCGCACAATCTTGACCGTACCTATAGTACCTTTGGTCCTGCATCTCCATAACAGGAGAGGAGTTCCTTATGTTCTCCATTGGGTAATATTGCGCTTCTTCTGGGTAATAATTCTGATGGATGTAATTCTGTTGGTCGCAATAAATTTCTGTTTGTTGGTAACCATTGCCGAAGAGTTCGGGGGATGGGGTGTCACTAGATTCTGAGCCGCCTGCAGCTCGCTGCCACTCCAGCCAGTACGCGTCTTCAGGCCTTGAATTCTCACCGTTTAAATCCGCAAATGTTGGGGATGATTCTAAAGTGTTTTCTTCCATTGGGAAGTCGAGGCGTATGGGTTGATCGAGTTGGAAGATTTCCTCTGGATGGAATATGTCGTCAGCTGGAAGAGCGTTTGGATCGTATTGCTGGGGCGGAGGAATTGACGGCGTCGGTTGGTTGGGCGGGATGTACGCAGTGTAGGACTGGTGCTCTGTTGGTGTCCATGCAGCTGACGCGTAAGGTTCCGCTGCTGTTTCAGATCGCCACCGGCAGTTGCATTCGAATGGTCCACACGTGCAAGTTAAAACTGCAAAGAATAATAATTATTACATACTGCTGATATAAGAGCAAAATTAATTTAATGTTAATTTTTTATTTAAATACATGATGAAATTCAAACTTTTGGCTGTATATGCCTAAGACATCAACAACTTATGCCATCAGGTACCTATTTACATCTATTATGCAAACATAAAATAGGTAGCTTTGGCTTTGATTTTAATATTAAAGTATAAAAACTACTGCTACTAAGGCTAAGGCAGATTTTTGTGTGAAACTGAAGGTGCGTCAAAAAGCAGAAAATTTTATCACTTAACATTATCATTCACTGTCTGTGAGTGGTTGAGTTTTATCACTGTATCATTAAAGCCTACTTCGGACTACTTTAGTATTTTAGTCGTATACGTACGATTTTTTGATTATACTAAAGTAGTCCGAACTAGGCTTTAGAATGTGTTTCAGCATTCTTTTAATTTACACACAAATGTGTTTGTGCTGTCACTTTGTTACTGCATCAAAAGCTCTTCCTGAAATAGAATTCAAGATTGATTTATCACATTTGCAACTTACGTCTTTGGTTGTCAGGAATAAGCGGCGGAGGTTGTGGGTGCGTGTTCAACTTCTGTTGCATCATATGCTTTTCTGGTTTCACGGTGAGGATTTTGTCTGCGATTGCCGCTTCCCGCGCAAGGAGCAACGCCAGGCCGCGGACTCTCCTGCCAGCACCGAGCGAGCGTCGCACTTCGCTCGCTCCTTTGGCTTCTGGGCGCGGATGGTCGTGGGAACCCTTCGCTTGGAAGAAGATGGCGTGCTCTGTGTGGCGCCAGAAGTGTGTGACCGGGTAGCCGCAGTGACCGCGGCACGGCTGGACCTCGAGACGACCACCGTTGCACAGACGATTTGGACATGGTTTACCTAAAGAAGACAGATAGTTGGTAAGTTTTAAATGGAAATTATGTACCTACATTTTCAAGTATTTTTGAATACATTTTTTATTTAACTATTAGCTAACTCTGTCGTATATACTGCTAATAGGTAGTCTTAACTATTATTTGATTTATTTTAATGCTTTTTTCTGTTTACCGGTAGAAATGTGATTTGTTTTTTAGTTTGGTATGTAGGCAGTAAGTATAACGAACGGACGCCGGTGTGAAATTCAGTTTTTCATAAATACCTACCGCGAGAACCATCGGTTTTCCGCGATAAAAAATACCTAAGTATTTATATGTTACCTTCTCTATCTATCACTGAAAGGCAGACAGACAGATAAAGATAATAAAAAAATTCGGTATATTATAAATCCTACCTGTACCTAAGCATTTTAACAAACAATTGTTTTTTTTCTGACTAGAATACATAGATTTTAGTTAAGTAGGCACCTTTTTTGAACATTTTAAAAGCTAGAAGCTTACCTTGTTGTTTTTTCCTCGCTTTATCACATATCGCTGGCCGTAAGTGTACACGGGAGCCGTCTGGCAACCTGCATCTGGTGGAGCAGACCAGCACGCCGAGGCAGCTTTTCTTCAGTATGTGAACGTTGTGGTTATTCGTGTTCCTCATGGCCCAGCCGGAGGCGTGTCTGCGGGCCTCCTCACACCCGGGGGGATACACTCTGCGCACGTGGCCGTCGCACCACTCGCCGAAGGAGTCGAAGCTGGTGACACGCGGTACTACCGCGTCGTTGATGTCCCACTCGGGTGTGGCTGGACCTTCTGACATATCCGCACGGCTGGTGCTGAAATAGAATATTCTTAATTATTTTATGTTGGAGAAATCGAATTATAACGGTCAAAGTGAGTTTGATTATGCTTTAGAAAACGGACACTTCTTATGCAGAAAAGTATAGTCAAAAATAAGAAATTTAACATTTGTATATTTTAATGTATATTTTAACATTTGTATATTTAACTCATTAATTTGATTGTGATTACGAAAACATAGATATTATACATAGATATATTTAATATGAACAATTGTATCGGTTTATACGATTTAGATGCAAAAGCGTAACAAATAAATAGATATTTGGTACAGTTAGGTTTGTATCCTTATAATACTCGTGGGTAGTAGCATAGGAGAAAGCTCCCCTCTCAAGTTCGTTGAGCCAATTGCCTCGGAATTGCCTTCTGAAGGGGCAGGCGCTTAATTGGATAAATCGCTTTGTAAAGAAATCATTTCAAAGTAAGCAAGTATGGAGGACGACGCCACGATAGCTACTAACGAGCTTGCAAATAAAACGTTTAGATGTTGATGCAAGTCAACATGTAAACGTTTTATAAGGAAATTTATTTTTTTCGAATTCAATCGTAGGTACATGCCTATTTATCATTTCCATCATTTACTAAGGCTTCAAGTTGCAACGTGATACTATGGGCAAAATAATAATGAAATACTTTATATTAAAAGGATACCTAGGTACTTATTAAATTACGAGTATTTAGGTAAATCTACGACATTCATAATTGACGGGAAATGGTGAGAGGAAAACAGATTTTTTTTTAGTAGGTATGCAGGGATTTTGTTTCATCAACACATAGAGGCTAAAACAATATAAATTAGCTATATCGGAAGGAGATACTTGGGTGTTTTAAACATACCTAAACCTAAAGAATAAACGGACTGGTGGACCTTCCAGAATTATTTTTTTACAGGTACCTACATAAGCTTAGGTATTGTTATTAATTTTTTATTTCTAATTTTTTTCATATCTTTGAAAAGTTTTATAAAACACTGTAACTTATCTATATTTTTTAATAATAAAAAATCCGCGAGTCCGACTGCCTTAAGTACAAGGGTTTAGAGCTTTATCTAAAGTTCCTCACAATACACGCTATTACATGGATTACCTACTGCCTTCCCTATCAGATCTTTTATCCAACAGCTAAGCTACAGTGCAAGATGTGTTCTGTAGTTAAAGCTTTAAAGTGTTGGTGTTTTTTTTTTTATTCTTTACAAATTAGCCCTTGACTACAATCTCACCTGATGGTAAGTGATGATGCAGTCTAAGATGGAAGCGGGCTAACTTGTTAGGAGGATGAAAATACACACCTCTTTCGGTTTCTACACGGCATCGTACCGGAACGCTAAATCGCTTGGCGGTACGTACGTCTTTGCCGGTAGGGTGGTAACTAGCCACGGCCGAAGCCTCCCACCAGCCAAAAGTACCTATCTATCTACCTATACTTTTCAGCGGACGAAAAACGGAGAGAAGGTTATAAATATTAAGTATTCGAAGAGACTTGAATCTAACGGTAGGTATCTACATTGAACATTTCAAATGACAAATAATAATAATTAGGTATTAGTTAAGTAGAATGGTATAGGAAACGAATTTATGATAAACTTTTACTCTAGAAATCAAAGAGATGAAATCTGTAAAAAACAAAATCCACTCAAACGAAGTTACAGGCTTTTTCTAGTAATATTAAATAGTTAAGTAGGCGTACAAAAATACTGTTTAATGTGCGTGTGTGTTATTCAAAGGCCCTGCTCGTCCGGTCTCAATAGGCTTCAATTAAACCCAATTGGCGTCCCCAACACCTTCCACAACTCACCCCAGCTTGACTATTGTTAACGTTCTACCAATAAACATATTTGTTGGTACTTGGCAAATTCGTTCGTAACAGTCCCGATGGTCCGCGCTGGCCGGGGGGCGTGTAGCGATGAATGAAAAAACCAACGACTGATGCACCTCAATTTCTTGCACCCACGATTTCACACCCGCGCAGTCATTCCCCCCGTCGCCCGCATATCATGGGAGTGTCATCAACGAACTTGCCAAGCTATATTTTATTTGGTAGAACATTTTGGGATTGTAATGTTTTGAATCCTTCTAGTTCTTGACTAATCTGACACCTAGGGGTTGAGTTAAAAACCATTAAATACAACTATATTAGTTACTAGCTGACGGCGCTGGTTCCCGTTCCCGTAGGAAGTTCCTCGATAAATGGGCTATCTAACACTGAAAGAATTTTTCAAATCGGACCAGTAGTTTCTGAGATTAGCGCGTTCAAGCAACCAAACTCTCCAGCTTTATTGTATTAGTATAGATTAGTTTTTGCGAAATGGTTGTTTTATGAACTCCAAAAATGAAATAAAGGGTTTTCTCCTAAATATCCATTGTATCATTTTCCTGCTAGGATATTAATATTTCGTAATAGGTAAACTCGTTTGACATATATTAATTTAAGAGATTAATTTAAATTAGTAGTTTTATTTATTTACTAAATACATAAAACAAAAATGGAAATATCGTAGCCTATTCATATTCATTTGATACCTATAGGAACGACTTCTGTCCCTTAACTTCTCTGAGTGAGATAGAGTATGGAAGAATGGTAGAGAAGAGCATAGAACTAGCCTACTGTAGGTCTTAATTTAATCTCAGATTAAGCCCCAACACTTAGGTACCTACTTCCTACCTCCTGATAGATACTATCTAACGTCGCAATTTTTAGGATTCAAAGAGCTCGTCAAGACGCACCTAATACAAATTTTTGGTTAATAAACATATGAGAACTTCTTAAGAACAGTCATATTATGAGGGTATGCCACGGATAGGCAGCTAATGACAGCAAAATATAAAGAAGCGCTGCACAATGGTCACTACAGAGTTAAGTAAGTTTAAGCTCTAAATCCTTTATTTTGGTAGATAGGATTTATACTTAGAGGCACAATTATACGCCCACTTTAATACATTCGCGTCATAGTAAAGAGGGCGGATAATTGTGTCACTGAGTATATATTGGGACGTAGACTTGATACAAAAATTAAGTTGCTAGTATTTTATTCAGGAAGTAGGTACCTACTTAGGACATCATGCAAGATAGGGCTTATTGTGCCTTGCTTTTCCCTTATAAATTTCCCTCAATAAATTATTACTATTGTGATAACTTTTGCGATAAATTGTCAGATTAAATATAATATCAACCAGAGAGATTCCCCAGTCTTTGACCCAGAGGAAGGTAAATGGATTATGAAGGGTTAGAAAAAGAAGCACCCAAGTAGTACCTACTTATGGACTGCGGACTCAAGTGGGTTGAACCCGCTGGGTGCTGACGGCGCGAGACCGTCTTGTTTTTGAAGTCCAACCAAGAGGCAAGCTGTTAATGGTGGTGATGATGTAAGTTGTAGGTACAGTCATGACTCATGGCTTATTCCAAAGATTTATATGCCCATGAAGCCTTAGGTACAATAGGAAGATGACTAGGTTTGAATATATTGATTTTTATGATACGTCCGTGTAAATAGGGTCAATGTTAACTAATTTATACATAAAAAGCAAAGATTGTCTGGATATTTGAAATATAAATGAGATTATATAATTTAAAAATCTATTAAAAATCTTTTATCGTAATTAGATGAAAATTCATACAGTTTTAGCTTCCTTACATTAAATGTGACATTTTTTAATAAATGAACTATTAACATAAACGCAGAAATAACAAAGATATTAGTAATTTTGTTTAAACGCCCATACAAATCTAACGATCATTAATTGCCTACGACGTCATTAGTTCGTGCCATTTTGTATGGGGCGTTTTTCAGATATCTTGTTACTTTTACAAAATCGCTTTACTATTAGCATACTCTTAATTTATATACAATTTAAAAAACTGTCATCATCCCTATTGCAGCGCGAGTCTATAGGTAGGTATCTACCTCTAAGGTGCGATTTAAAATACCTGGAGACATCTTCCTCTTCCCAATCGGCATTGGACATCAATTGAATAAAAATTAGTTGCTTTGCATTTTTATCTCTAGGAAAGGGGTGCAGCTGATCTCTCTGTAAGGACTCCTTGGCGAAGCCCTTGTCTAATTCAATGTTAGGAGTTGCATATGATTATTTATATTCTATATGTATATATAGTATATCTATACCCAGTTTTTAGGTACCTACTAGGTAATTCGTTCTAATATTAGGATCGGTGAAACGAAGGATAATTTACCATGGACAATTTTTTTTTTTGTGGCAACATATACTTACATACAAATTTTCGATCTGTGTAAACTATTTTAATAGGTACCTATCGCTAAGTTGGCATAGATAACTTTATTCTATTATAAAATTTATCAAAAGAAGAAAATTAATGTGTAAAGAGAAACTTCGAAGAAGCTTTCTTTTTCCTATCACTAGTTAGTTAGGTAGGTACCTATATCTAAGCTTATGTACGTATCTTTAAGCTCATTATTTCAATTATCAAACATTCTTTCTCAAATAAATATATAGGACTGACGAATATATTTCATTGATTTGCAGAACTTGGCTAACCTTTTTTTAAATTTGTGTACCATTTCTTTCTTAGTTTTTATTCAAAAAAATCTGTATAATAAATAAATCAAGCCGACGGATGTTTCTATCCTTTATTTAAATTTCGTATTTCAAATCTTCCACTTTAGCTAAAGCGAAAAACCAACTTTTTGTTTAAAAATCACAAAATATGCGCTGTTCACAAAATACGAGAAAAAAATAATAATTAACTTAAGAAACTTACAGGATAACCATCTCCGAAAAAGTGCAGTAAACGTGATGCACAATATCAGTTCTTTAAACAATAAACACTGTCCACAGTCACTGCACACACAAATCTTTATATTGTTCTCTATATCCAACGATTATACTATTTTTTTGTATCCCGCAATCATAGAGTTTGCGTAGCACGCAGCTTACGCAACGAAAGCTTATAGCTCACTGACTTTAACAACAAAAATAAACATGGGGATGATTTCTCCCACCGGCAGATTTAGGAGGGATCACCACAGCCAATCGTATGGCGCCATTCGCCAAGCTCCACCCCATAGTGCCGCTCGACCAATCGTTGAACGCTAAGTAGCAACCAATAGAGGCTTTCCGAATAAATAAGTTACAATTTTCAGGAAAACCGTCGGGTAATTTCAGTGACTCGTCACCTAGTTACATATCGCTTTCGAAAATATCGATTTTTCCGTATGTAGCTGAAGGTAAATGAATATGTGAAGTACCGTTTTTTAATTGCCAGCAGACTAGCGGTGTATCCGATTTTACAGTTAAGTTTTTTTTTTATACAATATATACGTTTAGGTATACATATAAAGTTTATGTGAATTTTTCAAACATGACCAATATTTATCTCTTACTATCTAAGCATACATATTAAATTGAGATAGATAGTCTAGCGCGCGGGGGTAAACCTCAATCAAAATCAAACCTTACCGGTTTTATTTCATATAAAACACCGGCAACCGCATAGAGACCGAAACACTGCTTTCTTGTAATACTGCTGGCGGCAGAAATAAGCAAGGTAGGTAGTATTAGTATTAGTAGTAGTATTTCCCCAAAAGAGCTCTGCTTTCACAAAAAGCACTAGCGAAAGCTGTACGTTTACTACGCTGCTTAGCGTAGGTACGTACCTTTGCATAGAGGCATAAGTTGCTTAAACATTATTTTTCAAGAGTTTGCTATTCTTTTATTAGCGAAATATTTTTTTACGCAGACGTTTCAATTTGAAACGGGAGCATCCTTATGATGATCTGCAATGTTCAATTGCGTATTTCAGTTTTGTAGAAAACGTTATCTAGGTAGGCTATTTAGTATTGTATAGTGTTGTGCACAAGCTTTTTAAATGGGGTAGGCACTATACGATCAAAATGGATGTTTTTTCCAACACAAGTTTGTAATGAGTCCTAAAAATAGGCAGTTCATTTTTGCATCTATGAAGTGCACGCCAATGGTATTGTATAGTTTGTATGTGAGAGTAGACGCGCGTCGTCAGAAGGCTCCATAAACCTAGGTATAACCGGGCCACAAGATCCGAGATCTGCTTGAAATATTTCACTGCTATATGCCATGTCACATGGGCCCAATATCCGCACGAAAAATCTATCGAATTTATTCGTCTGTGTTTTAGACGTCTGTCTTAATACGTGCATGGTTAAAGGGCCGGGCTCATATTTGAGAGGTGCTTGGCTTTGTTTTACGTCTGCTATGCTGGACTATTATCGTAACTACTCCTAGCACAGGATTTTCGCGTAATTGGAGAGAAAGAGGAATATTTATCAACAATATAAGCTCTACAATAATATTACGGGCAATATTTCTGACTTATATTTTCTTATATTTTTTTACAAAATAAATTGTTTGCTAAGTATGTCAACCGCAAACGTTCTTTTTACTTCAATATACTTAGGCTTAGGTAATAAAATACCTAGGTAGTGATAACTATTCCAAACCTAGCTTAGTTACTATAACCGGTAATTAAAAGTAATTATCGATAGCAGTTGTGTCGCAAATAGCTTTAATTGTTGGCAGCTCTATAGATATGCATACACGTACTTGGGTAGATTAAAAAAGGGTGCGAGATGCGGGTACGTGAGTACGTAGGTAGTTAGGTATACCTATACGAATGAAGCGCGACGCGTGCGCGTATTCGCGAATAGGGATGATGACAGTTTTTTAAATTGTATATAAATTAAGAGTATGCTAATAGTAAAGCAATTTTGTAAAAGTAACAGTGTATCTGCGATCATCACTTTCGGAGCTACAGGGATTTAAAGAGTCAGATTTGCGGCGCTGCCGCGGATCCCTGAAAAACGCCCCGTACAAAATGGCTCGAAATAATGACGTCATAGGCAATGTAATGATCGTTAGATTTGTATGCGCGTTCAAACAAAACTACTAATATCTTTGTTATTTGTGCGTTTATGCTTATAGTTCATTTATTAAAAAATGTCACATTTAATGTAAGGAAGCTAAAACTGTATGAATTTTCATCTAATTACGATTAAATATTTTTAATAGTTTTTGATATTTTAAAATCTCATTTATTTTGCAAATATCCAGACAATCTTTGCTTTTTATGTATAAATTAGGTAACATTGACCCTATTTACCCGAATGTATCATAAAAATCAATATATTGAAACCTAGTCATCATCCCCATTGAGGCTTTTACCTGACTGCAAGAAGAGTTATTACTGTTTGAACTTCAAAGTCTTAGTTAAGTCATCATCATCATCATATCAGCCGATGGACGTAGGCCATAGGCCTTTTGTAGGGACTTCCAAACATCACGATACTGAGCCGCTTGCATACAGCGAATCCCTGCGACTTGCTTGATGTCGTCGGTCCACCTGGTGGGGGGTCTACCAACACTGCGCTTTGTAGTGCGGGGTCGCCATTGCAGCACGTTGGGACCCCAACGGCTCTTCGAACTATGTGCTCCGCCCATTGCCACTACAGCTTCGCGACTCGTTGAGCTATGTCGGTGACTTTGGTTATTCTGCGGATCTCCTCATTTTTGATTCGATCACGCAGAGATACTCCGAGCAGAACTCGTTCCATCGCCTGCTGTGTGGCTTTGAGCCTTCTTATGAGGCCCATAATTAGCGTTATTTAGTTAAGTAAATATTTAGATATCTACGTACTTTCCATTACGCAGGTGCAGTATGTTACCTTATCCATGTGTAGACTGCTAGGTCATCTCCTCCCAGATAAGAATTCGGGTGGTGGTACGGGCCTCGGGGCTGTGCCTCCTTGCCCAAGTAAGGCGCGGGAGATCTTGCTCCTCCGATCATGTTCTTCCAGCCCCTTTCGAGTCCTAGTGGCCTATGGCTCGTATTGGGTATCAGTCCAGCCCTGCGCTGCTGATGCTGTTGCTCGCTATTCTGCGCCGTAGCGGTGTCATCTCGTCGTCATCTTCGTCGTCGTAGGTGCCTGGTCTCTAGACGATTTTTCGCGGTGTAGTACGATACCGTGGAGGTCCATTGACCGCGAGCATATGACGTCCCAGATTCCGGATGAATTCCTCTACGGTGGGTGTCCAGGTGTCTCGATGTATAATGTCGTTTCTAACGTAGGTACCTCGAATCTCCTGTGGAAAGAAATTGCCTTTTATTTGCAAGTAATTTTTTGTAATGTGAGCTTGCCGCGATTTTGTCGACGTGGAATTTGAATGGTGTTACAAAAATTATTATCTATATTGAGAAATGATTCATAGTAGGTTTTCAATTTAGCTAAATTTAATAAATTTTCCTGTTTAAACTATGACATTACTGTTAAGCTTTATTAAAATTCGTTCAGTAGTTTTTGTATCAAAGAAACATTAAACGCTATTCATCCATACATCATTACAAAGTATCGCATGTCTTTATATTATGAGTAGGATTAAAATTATTATAATTTCATGAGGCAGCCAATGTAAAACACCGAAATATTTTAAAAACAATCCACTGCGTTGGCGAAGCTTACGGAACCTTTTAGTCGAATAAGCAGATAATCTTATTTAAACATTGCATTTACCACCTACCTATGTTTTAGTTGCTACCTTTTATTTATAAAACAGTTAACACTAAATCGGATTAAATTACCCACCTTAGAACTTAATCTCCGAAAGGATGTTGGCAAAATGTACCTACTACCTACCTACCTTTCAATTATTGCAATCATTTAATCTTTGGTCCCAATTTTAATCCGTCTTAAAATTTTATTGGGTGAAGATTATGTTTGAAAGTATCGAATTCTGGAAAAAGTTGGTTCACTTTCTAGGTCGGTGATGCTAAGTAAACAGATCAACTTTAACATAATACCTATTAGTACCGACAAACGTCTTAAAATATCATCTTGTAGCAAAATAGTAAGAAGCTAAATATCATTTTGGACTAGATTACGGCAACGCGAGACCTATATGAGACAGACAGACAGACAAAAAATATAAAAAACATATTTTTGGCCTCAGTTTCGATTATATAACGCCGTGCAACAAAAAAATTCAGCAAGCCCAAGATGTTCTATTGGTGAATTGATGGAAGCCCCCTTCCGTTGCATTCATTATTATCAATTGACGCCCGAATAAAAGCAGTTAGGTATGTAGTAAGAACAATTTGCGTCCCCTCACTTGTGCGGAAGTCATCAATTCGCGAAATTGCCAACAATTCCGTGACAGAATAAGATGCATGTCGTTCGGTTTGCAAGCGAAACTTCTCTAAAGCTGGATCATTTTCACATGATGCGATATCTACCTACCTAGTAAGAAATATTCGAAATAGCCTACAAGCCCTTGAACAAATACCTGTGAAATGACCCAACGTGAAGAACGCTTAGAAGGCTGTTACTATATCAGAAAATATCTCTGAGCACTCTGCCGTCATTTCTGAGCAGTACAGTGGTGAGTACGCGAGTGAATGGAATTTCTCAGGTACAAATGATGAATTACGACTAATTATAACTGTACGGCTTTGTTACAGTCTTAAAGATGATTAAAAATAAATGTCGAAAATCCTAGTGCCGTACTAAAATGGTGGTGCCGGAAGTCAGAACAAATATTAATTCGTCGACAATTGCAGAAGCAAAATAGGCATTTATTACTTACTGTACGGCATTTTTGGAATTCGTTTTGTACACATATACAGATACTTTACCTCTAAACGCCGTACATACTTCCAGCGCAGGAGTCGAAATATAAGGGTCGCAAGCCTTACTCTTCACTCGCGTACTCACCTGTACCGCTCAGAAATGACGGCTTAGTGCTCAGAGTTATTTTCTGATGTAGTAACTATGGGCCTCATAAGAAGGCTCAGAGTCACACAGCGGGCGATGGAACGAGCTATGTTAGGAGTATATCTGCGTGATCGAATCAGAAATGAGGAGATCCGCAGAAGAACCAAAGTCACCGACATAGCTCAACGAGTTGCTAAGCTGAAGTGGCAATGGGCGCACATAGTTCGAAGAGCCGATGGACGTCGGGGTCCCAAAGTGCTGGAATGGCGACCCCGCACTAGTAACCGCAGTGTTGGCCGACCCCAGGTGGACTGCAGGTGGCTCAGTATAGTGATGTTTGGAAGTCCCTACAAGAGGCCTATGTCCTGCAATGAACGTCCATCGGCTGATATGATGATGATGATGATAGTAACAGCCTTCTAAGCGTTATTCATGTTGGTTCATTTCACATGTATTTTTTTTCAAGGGCTTGTAGTCTATACGTAGCGCAGATTTGAATTGTTCGTTCGTTTAACCTGGAGGGCTACTATCAACTTTAACCTAGCGATCCAAATCCGACGCTATTCAACTTCGGTGCCTATATTGAATCGCTTTTAATTCGTACCATGACATCTCCTAAACTGAATAGCATTTGAATCGTCTATTGTGAATGAATGATCGACATTTGTCTCTGATCTGCGGTTGAATAGCAATATGTTTGAGAGAGACAACGCTACAAAAAGTCAAAAGAAAAGCGCGAACTTTGAATTTACTTTGGTTTTAACTTAAAATTGTTAGTTTATCTTTAATATTATAGTTAAATTACTTAACAAACAATGTATGCTGTTAGTATAATATCAGTTACGATTTATTACGCAGTGTAGGTGGACTGACAGAAGTACCTACCTACCACTTCAATACAAGAATTTCAAGTGGTAGTTTTTACAGAGAAACACGAGACTTAGAGGTAGTTCGCCACATCTATGTTTACACTTCTTAAGCCAGAACATTTGGCCCTAATATTTTGTCAAAAAGTTGTTTAAATATATATTATTTTATGAAACTTTTGTCTGGCACAGAATGCACAATGTACCTATTTTTTATTAATACACTGCACTTACCTACTACACGCATTGCATTTTAATTACTTTACTAAATACACTGCACCACATTACGCACTTTTTTGTTTACGCACATACGGCTTATAAAATTAGCACAACTTCTATAGACATTACCACTATAAATCAAACAAAGGATCCTTTTGTTTCCAAATGAAGCGTCGTCTTTGTTTACGCGTACTTACTATTTATTTCACTATCGTTTTTCATAAAATCGAAAAGTATTATTTATCAAACATCACTACAAGCTTCCAGAAATTATTTATTTACCAATACTAATACTAATTTATTAATTTTTAATCAATTATAAGTAAAATACGTGAAAACGATTCAGTTCCAGCCACAATATAAGTAACTTTATTTGGTCGGCTCAGTTTGACAGCTTAACGATTCAGTTTAGGTTACAAGATGACTTCATAGTACGAGAAGGCGTATGAATGGATTCCGTTAGCGACTCAGTTTAGGTTATTTTTCGCTTCAGCGTCAATTGGTCGGATATAGGACTTCGTGGTACGAAAAATCGAAGCAGTTCAGTTTAGGTCTGCAGTTGAGTCGCTATTATAGTTGATGGTAGGTATGCTGGAATACTTTATACCAGCTTTAGTTTTAGCTTAAACCGGTAAATCATTTCTGGCAGGCACTGGAGAAGTTTCCTTAGAAAGATACCTATGTATGTATGTAGGTACGTCAGTCCACTAAGAAGTAGTAATTGTTTTTAAAAAAATAAATATCACGTATAAAACGGTGAAGGAAAAACGTCGTGAGGAAACCTGCACACCAGAGAATTATCTTAATTCTCTTCGCGTGTGAAGTCTGCCAATCCGTATTGTGCCAGTGTGGTGGACTATTGGCCTAACTCCTCTCATTCTGAGAGGAGGCTCTAGCTCAGCAGTGAGCCGAATAAGGGTTGATATTGAAAATGATGATGAACTGCAACCGCCCATAAGAGAGAAGTATCTACGTATCCTTTATACCTACTCGTAATAAGTCCGATATTTTAATTGAGCTTGCTGAAAATTGCACAAATCACAACTTTATGAACAGGAAAGCAAGGTTGTAAGAATTTTCTTTAAGACCTCGAAACATTTAGGTTAAATTACGAGGGTATTTCAAAGTTTTTGACTCCAAAGATACAATGTAGCCGGCTTAAGTTTAGTAGTTGGTAGAGGACTTAGGAGCGGTTTGACTTTACGAAAACCAACCTCACACAACAAGGCACCTAAGTAAGTACCTATCTATGTTTTAAGTAACGTAGTCGGTTTATAGTAGATTTTACAAGGTGCACCAAGACGGTTAATAAATCTGGCTTTACTAGCTAATGTAGGCGTAGCATATAAGGTTTTTCGGATAATCGTTCTTCCGGCTTAATGTAAGCTTTCTCCAAACGGCTTGTTCAAAAGTTAGCTTTATTTAAACGCGAAAGCAGCATGAAACTCGGTCCATTCGTTTTTGAGCGTTATACAAAAAGCAATGTGTCTTTTTGTTTCCGTTTCCGTATAAAAAAAGAAAGATTATAAACTGAAAATTAGTTATTTTCAGTAAACCTACTAATATTATTAATAGGTATTGATATCTCGTAGATTTTTTCTAAAAAAAGTCTCTAAGAAGTACGTATATCTAAATATAAATAAAAATTAGGTGACTATAAAAAGTTTTAAAGTATAAAACGTGCTTTTATTTGCACTTCAAACTAAGTCTGTACAAGGGGGTGCGAGAGTAAACAACAGATTACTCCACATCGTCGCTACAAGGTCCATCAAAGAAACAAAGGCCATGTGACAATGTACAGTTTTTCTCACCGATATTGTCCCTACAACTACAAAATAGGCGTGATAGCCCAGTTGATATTATGATCTCTGCCATCGATTCGTAGAGCGTTGGTTCAAAAAGGCCGATCAGGGGCACGCACCTCCAACTTTTCAATGATCTGCATTTTAAGAAATTAAATATCACTCCAACACTGCACTGCAGGACATAGGCCTTTTGACGGCCTCCGTGGTGCAGTGGTATGGGTGGTAATGTACAAGGCGGAGGTTCTGGGTTCGATCCCCTGCTGGGCCAATTGAGGTTTTCTTTATTGGTCCAGGTCTGGCTGGTGGGAGACTTCGGCCGTGGCTAGTTACCACTTGCAGTGCACAGGGCAGTTAGTTACTGGCAAAGACGTGCCGCCAAGCGAATTAGCGTTCCGGTACGACGTCATGTAGAAACCGAAAGGGGTGTGGTTTTTTATCCTCC
This sequence comes from Bicyclus anynana, assembly GCF_947172395.1. NCBI lineage: Eukaryota > Metazoa > Arthropoda > Insecta > Lepidoptera > Nymphalidae > Bicyclus > Bicyclus anynana. The sequence goes on along the minus strand of NC_069085.1, from coordinate 11,854,106 downwards.
TCGTAACAAGTCAGCCCGCTTCCATCAATTGCATTACCACTTACCATCCGGTGAGATTGTAGTTAAGGGCTAACTTAAAAACCTAACCAACACTGTGCGGGGACCCAACGTCCATTAGCTTTTCGAACTGAACTAACTAGTTAGAGTCTATAGATACACATACCTTATTACTCATAAAGGTACCACATTCTATAGTCATTGGTCTACTTATAAATCAAAGACAGGTAGCGATCTGTCGGTGACAACTGCAGATCACCCTTCGCTACTGATACGAAATCTTCATATCCATCTCCATTCAGCCCACCCCAGCCCCATAAGCCTTTCCACACAAGCGGCGTTCAAACAAAGGATCAAATTAAACAAATCCGCAGACAATCGCGTTCCGACGAACACGAACATGAAAGAGAGTTAATCAAACAACTATTTCTAACTCTGAACAAATAGTACGCCCCCGCGTCTGGCGCAACTGTCAACCTACAAATGCGTTTATGATTGACCTCACAGTTAATACTCCAAGAGCCCGTGAACCCCAGGCCTTCGTCATTTTATAAAAGCTGAAAGTTTGTCATCTCATACTCCTACCATAGGTACCTAAGTACCTTAGCCTATTATGGAGTTTGGTTACGTGGTGGCTTTGGGAGGTAGCAGGTTTTAAAGATCCAGACCCTCAACCGTCTAAGTATAAAGTGTAATTTTTTGTATTTTGCTCGGCATAATATGAGAAATTTTATTCCCAGTCGCGAATCACTTAGCTTGGAAAACCACTATTTAATTTGAAATTTCAAGGGTCTTTAGCGAAGGGTTGCATTATGCATTATTATTTTTCATATTATGCCGATATAAATATACTTTATATTTAGGCGGTATTTACTGGATCCTTGAAACCTGCTATCTACAAAAGCTACCACGATCCCAAATTGGGTACGGTCCTTATCTATAGTAAGAGTATAAGCTGACAAACTATCAGCTTTTATAAAATGACGAAGGTCTGGCTGTCGCTGGCTCTCCGTCTATAAATACAATCGGGTATCGGCTATAACTAATCCGATGATTTAGAAATGCGCAATCGTGTGCCATAACGTAAAGGCAGCTTTGCCGGGTGTTGTATTGATAGTTTTATAAAGTCATGCGCCTGATTTTTTTTTGGCAAAATTCTTTTATTGATTGAGTTACATGTGATTTGTCTTCTTCTAATCTATTGTTGCGTTAAGTTTAAGAATGTAATAAAATATGATATTATATTTTTCTTCTACAGTAAACATAAAACAGTCCAGCGATTTGTTTCTTTTAACAGGTCTTCTGCGTCAGAAAGTAAATGAAATAATTGTATAATAGGGTAGGTGACTCATATCTTTAATATAAACAATATTAATTTCGTCTAGTACATGGATTTTGGGTCTGAAATATATCGATATCAATTAATAAAAGTTAAGGATTTCATAGAGACCTTAATTTAAAAATCATTGTATTTTTTAAAATTTTGCAAACGTCAAATACGAGTTTTGATACTTTATTTAGGTCACACAAGTATCTATAGAATATATATTATAATACAGATTTCAGAAAAAAAATACATGATTGTTATGTTATCGCCGTTTAGTATTGAAAATAGTAGTCTGTGACGGATATGACGTCGCACGGTCTCTGTTGGGTGTTGGCTTCAGTGTGCTCGTGGCGTTCGAGCCGTCCACATCTCTTGTTGTGTAATTCTTTATGAGTTACTTGGGATAGGCGGGGAGAGTGACTTGAGTGGAAAAGGGGAGTGTTTGATATCAGTAAAAGGCGCCTTTAACCCTACACACATCGTTCGCAAGTACGTGACTCCACTCAAGGTCATTCTCTGCCATTCTAGGGTCTTATTTTGGTTACAGTTTGATTTGTTAATTAAGTTGTCCTGACAAGTGTTGTGAATCATAACCTTTGTTCGACATTAGTTTTCTTATATTTGTAATCACCTTTTGAGTCCTATAATATCAGAAGTGGGATAAAGAACTTGTGCCCACAAAGTAAACAAAGATAACGACGAAGTTTTAAACTACCCTAAATCAGGCCAATCGTTTTTCATTTAATTGTTAAATCTGGTATGAGAATTATTTTTCATAAAAAGAGGGTAATAAATTAATTGAGTAAAGTACACCGATGAGTTTTACATTACGGTAAAGTTAAATTCGAATATCAATAGTGTGTGCAATCGTGATTCCAAATTTTAAGGATTGACGGTATAACTTTAGTATTGACGGTATTGACGGAAATTGTTTAGAAATTGTGTTTCACGGTGTTTTTGATGAAATTTTGCGTTTTAATATTATGACAAGACGCGAAATGTTGCCGTATAGATTTTGTGTTAATAATTGAAACTTATAACTGTTTGAAATTTGTAAATTTTGGTTACCGGATTAAGTAACCCCACTGCCATTTTTCGATAAATATGAGTCATACACGACGTTACATACAATGGTGACTTGAACTATACATTACCCTAGATACACAAGGCCCATACACACTCATTCGATTAAAAATGAGTCATACACGACCTTCAATAGTGGTTTGTATACGCTCAAGTCGTCAATGTAAACGCAACTGCAGCAGACACGGATGCGATCCAGGGACGGATGCGCCACCAGGATGGCCGAATGTTATCGCCGTTTAGTATTGAAAATAGTAGTCTGTGACGGATATGACGTCGCACGGTCTCTGTTGGGTGTTGGCTTCAGTGTGCTCGTGGCGTTCGAGCCGTCCACATCTCTTGTTGTGTAATTCTTTATGGGTTACTTGGGATAGGCGGGGAGAGTGACTTGAGTGGAAAAGGGGAGTGTTTGATATCAGTAAAAGGCGCCTTTAACCCTACACACATCGTTCGCAAGTACGTGACTCCACTCAAGGTCATTCTCTGCCATTCTAGGGTCTTATTTTGGTTACAGTTTGATTTGTTAATTAAGTTGTCCTGACAAGTGTTGTGAATCATAACCTTTGTTCGACATTAGTTTTCTTATATTTGTAATCACCTTTTGAGTCCTATAATAGTTACGATTTCGACGATGGCTGATGTTAGTTAGATAAAGTAGGTATATCTATCTTACTTTTTTATAAAAGGATAATTACGAAAAGTACTCTCAACGTGGTCTCTCATATGAATATTTATAACATTGTATTATTTAACAAAAATTAACTTCATTACCTACCTATCTATCATCAAAACTATAAATAATGTAGGTAGGAATAAAATACGGCCCGTAAAAATGATACCTTGGCGCAAATAGCGAATAAAAAGACAAGGTGAAAAGTGACATTGTATGGTTTTGTTGTGAAAAGCCGTGTGTTAGCTAATTTATTGTCGTCCGTTATCTGCGCGATGCGGGCGCGCCGCAGCCATGGCGACCGCCTCCACCGTTTCACATGCAGCGCGTGACTGCGAGGCAACTGCTTCATGTTTTTTGCTCAGAAGGTGTGTTCTGAATAGATAAATATAAAAACTTTTTGAAGAGAAAACTTCTTTATGTGTTGGACACTTTAGGGATACCTATGGAAAAGCAAGTCGCAAGCGTGACCGTTACACTCATCTGAGTGTAATGCCGGCGACGTGCAAGTTTTACCCATATATGGTAATCGTGTCACCGCCGTCTTAAACTAGGCTGGGGCCCTTGGGCACACAAGAGGATTAGAGGCCCTTTTGGAAAGTAAAAGGAAGTAATTATACTAACATTTTTTTTAAGCATGACTATTTAAAGGTAATCAAATACAGTGTGATATAATGTGTCATTAATGATCTAAGAATTCTGCTGGTTGGTTGGGTACGATTACGACAACGGTTTCTTTGGGATGTAACTAAAACAGTAAAGATTCTGAATTGTGCTTTTGTAACTTTTCATAATACAGGAAGCTGTGAGAAAAGGATATCTAATCAATTTCTATTATAACTTTGTAGGCTTTTTTGTTTTCCAATATGTAATAATTATATAATTTAAGTTATTTGACTCAGATTTGAAACAATCATATTGTGTGTTGCAGAAGGATGATTATGGCAGTGATTTTTCGTTTTGCGATCTTCTAACATGGTTATTTTTACTGGCAAATGCTGCAAATGTGACATTATTACGTCAAAATACGAGATTTCTGTAAAATGTTAGGTAACCGTGAAAAATCACTCGTACTTGCTGTTAAATGACGTTATATACGTCATTAATTTAATTGAAATACAGTTCTATTTGTTTAAACATTAACATTTCGTTAATATTTAAAAGAATAGAATATTATGATCAAGAATCAAGTTTAATGTAAAATATATTTATCTAAGTTCTAAAAGAATGTTCAATAAAGATAACTACTGTTATCAATATTTTTTATAGTTGCGTAATAACATCTATATCTTTATTTTTGCCTTTGCAATAAATTAACAACGAGAGAACCCTTTTACAATTATTACGATCTCGATTTAAATTTTCCAAAAAGATTCCGCTTTGCATAAACAAGGGCACAGTGCAATATTTCCGCGTTGAATCTTTAGTTCTCTATGATTTACATGGAAATTATACAAATTGCTCGTGTAACCGACGGTGGCCCTTTGTTGATGATTGCCCCATGTAATTTATATTTATTATCAGCATGTATGAATTCTAATATTTTGCATCATCATAATTATGAAAAGTTAACTTTCTTTATCAGTTAGGTATGTTCTCTATCTTTTAAAAGTTATGAGGTGCCTAAGTGGGTAACTGATACTATAACCTTCTACGTAGACAGATATACCTAAGCGTATTTTTTTATACTATTAGCCATGATTATAACTATGTTTAGGCGGAAAGCCAGGACTTATGTCAGAAGTGAGTATGATCGTAAAGTCTAACGGGTATAAGCAGTCGGATACCTTCTAGGATCAGCAATTCAGATTATCGTATTTAATAAGTTATATTATGTATGTTATTTAATATTGCAACATGATTGTAACCAGTTTTGTGATCGAAATAAAAATAAATAATAATATGAATATGCCAACCCAATATGTCGTTGGTTGGCGGCATATTTTGTGCTAAATTGTCATTTGTGTAAGTCGCTGGCAATTTTAGTTCAGGTTTTAGCCGCGGAATTTTTTTCGTGGCGCGCAGTATACCTAAAAGTTTGTGCAGTTGTGTGACCTGTAAAGAAAAATTAAATTGACGCTCAGCTCAGAGACTCGTTTAAGGAAACACTATGCAAGAAATTATAATTTTGCAATTTATCGTAATTTTTCGTTCCAAAATTTAGCCCGTAGTTTTCGTTCAATTGTGTCCGATCTCACGCTAATATAGCACACTGATTTATCCCAAGGGTTATATAGATAAGTATTAAAAATTGATGAGTTATAACACGTTACAAAGTAATTATGGTCAGTCCATTTCACGCTCACCCTCGAAACAAAAGGGTAGGTACGGGGAAGTTAGGGGAGTAATCTAATAAAGGAATAAAGATGTTGCGTGATAGTGAGATATCATGACGTGGGAACCACCTTGATTGGTGGTTTTTAATTAATTGACGCCTCTAATAGTTCATGTGGCTCGGCGTGGGAATACAGTTTACTTATTCATCGATGGCATTGTGATTTTGTTTCACACTTTTCTCTAACTCTATTGTTCTCAAACGATTTTTTTGTTGGCCATTTTGGTTGAGATGAACCATGTACCTACGCAGGACATAATTATAGTGCTCAAGTGTGTGCGCAATCACAGGTCCACTCTCTATTTCCTCTCTTCACTCTCATAATCCGATGGGTCGGCAGACCGACACTACTGGTGAAAGATCAGGCGCAGGAGCGACGAGCTTTACGTGCTCTCCGAGGCACGGGGGTGTACTAACACCGCCAATTTCTCAACTCCAGGCTGCTATTACGATTATTCTTGTAAGAAAAGCCTCAATAACGTATTTTTTTGTAACTCTGGACCTCATTGTCCGTAGCTGAACCAGTTAACCACGGGAGCAATGTGACAGTTGTTTAATTGAATTGTACTATAATCCCGTAACTATAAAGTACCTGGATATAAGCATAGGTATCTATATGCTGGTGGGTATCTTTCAAACTCTACAGACTTAGTTGTAAAGTATAGTAGCGCTGTTTTACACCTCTACATGGTGTCTCGAACTTATTACCTAATATATTCCCATGTGAAAGAAATATATTTTTTCATAATTGGTTAATATACAAGTAATCTGTACAAGCGAGACCCTGGGGCAATTGCTCTATTTACCACCCCCAAGGGTCGCAGTCTATGGTAATATATATTTGTAAATATTCCATAGATAGATCACTTTATTGAACGTAAGCTGCCAGAAAGCTGCAAAACGAAGATGATCTCTAATTGTTGGTTTGCACAATGCCCGGAAATCGGATATTTCGCATTACGTACAATGATTGAATTCAAAACGCACTCGGCGGACCATTAAATTTTATTTCAACCCGCGAGAGGCAAAGGGTGGCCAAATCGGCAGGGCGGGCATATAAATAATGGCAAAAAACATATTGCGTTTGTTGCTCTGTTCATTATGCGCAATTAGCTACGATTGTGACAACGGCAGCATGTGAACGGATTTCATTGCAAATGTATAATAGGTTTGATCTTTTAACGCGTGCCATTTCTTTGTTCGTTTAGCTTTTAGTCTTAAAATTATTTTAAAGTTACTATATATTTTACTAACACAATAATTTTAATAAGCTATTTATCTATAATATGAAGATCAGTTGCAGATGTAATATTAAAAGATGCTATGTAGCAACTAGGTGGTAATACACACGGTTATTAAACGTGCTTAATTTCTAATAAGTAAATCGTGTCTTCTCCGGTATCTAAAGGATAAAATAAAACTAAAACTAAATTACGACCCATTGATAGGTTGAAAGTTCTACAATCAAAAATTCAAAACATTCTAAATTTTACTTACTTACCTGGAATATAAGATTTACTCCAGGTAATGTATAATTCAAGGGTGGAGGATATATAGCATATAGGTTGTAGATACATTAATATGTTTGTTTTTATTTATTAATTTATATCCTCGTAAGCACGTGAGCTAATAAGTTTTAGAGAGTGCTACAAACAATCTGTAAACGTTGAACAACGGTTTAGAGCGTTTGTTTAACCTAATACTTTATTGACCCTCCGTTAACCGAACGCATTAGTAAAATTAGAGCGGTGGGAAAGGGTTACTAATAAAGGGCACCGCGAATACTTTATGTTTATTGTTATTAGAACAATATTTGTACTTTTGAGATCTACGGTTATGGTTATTGTTGAAAACTGACACGTACCAATGTGACAACACATTACTAATAACTTACGTTTTTTTTTTTACTTAGTGCTTTATTCGTATACCATGATATCAAAAAGTTATGAGTTCAATAACAATCGCGGGATCATAATTTTAGCTTACATAAAGTTTTCATCTTAATATTTAACTGCTTTTCTTTGAAAAATTTAATGTTATACCATTTAAGCGATTTGAAGTCTATTAATAAGATCGTTATTTAAACAACTTTTAGCTAAAACCTTTTAACATTTACCTACTTAATTATAAAATCGATTTTTCACATAATATAGGTATTCGTATATTATCTACACATTTCATGAGACTAAAAAGCCAAGTACCTTGGTAAGTACTAACAAGTAATAATCAAACGCTACATCGAGTATCAATTAAGTATTTCCGCTTAATAGCGGAAATGGAAAAGGGGTCGGATTCATCACCGAGATGTGGTGGTTCGATTCCCGCTCGCTGGACTATTGTGTGCCCACTCCTAACCCAGTCCTTTCCGAGTAATTGGAGGGGAACGAGAATATTGGTCATATTTATTTTTATTTTATGATATGGCAAATATTCTTTAAATATAAAAATAATGGATCTAGTTCCTTTCTCATTTCTCGCATGACAGGTATTATACAATACCGTCACGAGTAGGTTTTCAATATTGTTTGATTTGTTTACTAGATTAGCTCAGTCTATTTTCGTATTCATAAAATCCTGTGAAAGTTTTAGTTATTACCAAAATAAATTTCAATGCTTTAGGTTTAATGGGGTCGGTGGGGTAATAGGTTTTGATCTTATTCTTTGCTGAGAGATAGTTTGTATACAAAGCCTGCTTTTTAGTCGGTTCCTATAATAATAATATTGGCATAAATCCAGAATTAGTATCACATTCATAAACACATACATTCATCAATACGCCACCCTCTGGTCAGAAGTTGGTTTACAAAACAAGGTAATGTCATTACAAAGGCATTGATGTCCATTTAGACACGTATTTTAATCCTATTATTGAATTTACCACGGACGGACACGACACACGCCGCCTGAGTGTCATTGTTTCTATTGTTGTATTGGCTACATACAACTTCAAAATAAATAAACGGCTATGAATTTAACTACTTGTAATAATAGTATTGGCAGAAAGAAAGGAAATCTTTTTAATTACGATTTCATTTTATTGAATTTTTACCATAACGGAAATCTAAATAATAAGATTTCAATATTATCATATTTCTTTTCTTATTTTTTTTCATTAAATAAAATATTTTTTTTTTTCATCAGATACCTACAACTTGAACAAATTTTAAATGAGGTACATTGTTTATAATAAAAATTTAAATATAGAATCAAAATTCGTGAAAATACAGGTGTAGATTTTGTTTCGATGAGTTCCCTGATGTCAAAATTGTAGGCATTTCTTCATTTTATCTTTAAATTAAAAGCTGAAAAACGCTTTGCTACAAAATATGTAGATCCATCGGATTACGTCACTACACCTGAAACTAACTTATTATAAAGACAGTGTTTTATATATTGAAAAATATTTGATAATTTTGAGGGTCTTTTCGAAGAATTTAGGCATTTTCGTTTAAATACTCTGAGATACGATAAGTCGTGTAAACTGGATCGAATAATAGAAAAAGCTCCGAAAAATACACTCGTATAAAATTCCAATAACTAATAATTGTGTGCTTCTTTGGTGCTACTATATACAGAAATTGTCAACGGGTTAACGGGTACTAATATTATATAATAAAGAGGAAAGATTTGTTTGTTTGTTTGTTTGCATTTAATAGGCTCTAAAACTATTGAACCGATTTCAAAAATTCTTTCACTGTTGGGAAGCTACACAATTCCCGAGTGCTATAGGCTATATTTTATCTTTGTATTCATACAGAAACCGAAACCGCGCGGCGTCTGCTAGTATTTTATATAAATGCTTCCAGGTGTTATTTAGGTCTTTATTTCACTTGTATTGAGTACAACTTGTTAACAAAAAACTGCGCACTTTTTAAAAGTCAAATGGTATTGCTATTGACAGTTCATTAATGACACAAGATGCTGGGGGGATGATTAGAGCCGGTGATAAAGTGCACGCCTGTCGGTACGAATTACTGGTGTGACTATACTCGTTAATTTCTATTTTATTTTCGCTGCCTTATGATTACCTACTGTTGTATATTTACTGTCAGCTTATGAGTTAAAGTGTTGGATAGTAATGCGATGCTTTACAGAAGTTCATGGTACCTACAGTCCTGTAATTAACATTAACAATCTTATTTTTCCTATTTTATTTTCACAAACACAGTTCCATACGATGTTTATGCAAAAAGTTGAATAGGTATGTAGTGGGTCATGTAGATTTTTACTTATAATGGCATGAAAAGCGTTAAGCCGCATTTTTATTATTTGTCGTTTATTTATTATTTTTCATATCAGGGTCATTTGATAATCCTACATAGCGACTCTGTCGCTTGACACAAAATTCACATGTTCCTCGCGATGTCGCCTGACGTCCCAAGCTATGTTTACGGGTCGCGCAACATGTCGCTAGTCGATGCTCGAACGAGTCATACGTCGCAGAACATTGTCCCACAACTTTTGTTGGGACAACTACGTGTATGTCGAGCGATAAGTATCGTGGATGTCGCCTAGTGAAAATGCGCCTTTAGCTTTTAACGATGTCTGTTCTCTGGCTTAACAAGTATGATTTGAGTAAATACTTATTACTTACTCAATAAGTTCTATATACCAATAAGTACAGAATAATAACATCATGTAGGCTTGTCTTGTAGTCTATAGTAGGTGTACAACAAGCTTGCCGAACTCTGGCGCAGTTGGTAGTGCTGTGATTCTCTACAAGGAGGTTGAGGAGGAGGAGGTTGCTGGGTTCGAATACCAGCTCAAGTCAGTTTAGAATTTCATATTTTCTAAATTGGCTCAAGTCTGGTCGGGTGACAGGCATCGTTCGTGGCTAGTTACCACCCTGCCAGCAAAGACGTACAGCCAAGCGTAACGAAGACGCGTAGAAACCCTTAGGAGTATGAGTAGAATTGCTTAAGCGTTCACGTTTTCTATTTTCTGTAGGTAGAATAAACTTGTACCTACCTACTTCTTCCAAGTAAGCCCAGTTCCATTGTAGACGGCATTATCACTTTACATCAGATGAGATCGCAGTCAAGGGCTAACTTGTGATTGATAAAAAACTACTCTTAATAAGGATACTACTTACACCTTTTTAAATGATAGCGCCTACCTGTGCGCGTGCGAGGCGCGCTTACGGCACGTGGGCACACGTGGGCGCGCCAGAGCGTGCGCGCACGTGGAGGCGGTCATGTGCGTTTCCTACCTTGCTCACTAAAGTACTTTCTCTTGTCAAATGCATTGGGTGTAAAATGACGTCACTTAAGACACATGTTTAAGGATGTATTCATTTTCTTACGCGTGTTTTACCTGATTAACGAGCGTGTGTCCTGCACGTGCGAAGTGACCACAGTCTGATGGATTTCACCTTGTCTTTAAGTAGCTTTATTTGTAGTATTGTATAGAGCTTTTTTCTTGGATTCATCTGCAATCAGTCGACAGACTATAGGTAGATTAGTGGCACGCAAAACATGGCGTTGGCAGACCTGGGGACAACTGTCCTCAAATCAGCATAGAGTGGAGCACATCTGCCTGTTTTAACTTTTTGACTCTATCAGCATTCAGTAGCCCACAAACCAGTGGTTTTGGATGTTTCTGCAAACGTTTCCGATGTTGTGTTTTGTACTTCTTTATCTCGTCCTGAACTGTTGGCATTTCCAAATATTGGTGTTATTTCAGTGTTGCGTGTAATAAATTGTGTAGAGTTAATGTTATGTCGTGTACTTATCGATTGAAAAACTCACGCTCCAACTTAGATCTTGACATTGCTTTCTATTAGACATGATTGTAGTCAAACGTGAGGCCTTGCCAGAGCCTTACGTATAAAAAACTTTCAACCCAAATTCTTTTATCAAACTTATTTCTGCTAGCTCTTTTTCTTTGAGACATACGAGTACGTATCTGTATTACCGTTTAGCAGTAGAAATTACCAGTAGATGGCTATTTTACACTGATCCACCTACTTGACATTTCGATTTTGAAAACGTCACTCCGTTTCAATCCTACAAAGGAGTGAAAAGACACTGGTGTCGGATGTCCCGCGCACAATGTTGTACATCAAATCGATGCGTTTACGTAAATACGGACCGCCTTTTATTATCTGTGAAGTTCGATTGTGGTTTGAACTCACCCCTCCAGGCCATTCACGACGGATGATTGATCTACGGCAGATTGACAGATTTTTTATGAAACCAGCCGAGGGTGGGCACCAGCGAGCGAATATTAAAGGCAATTGTTGTTTAATTTTTACATTCGTAGGGTGAGTGGAGTGTTGTAATAATGTTTTGATAATAGCGGTATCCGTTCAGCTCATATTTCTTATTCAGAGTGCGTGGGATTCGCCCGTTCCACCCGGTGGTTTCTTTACGGTCAGAACTCTGGTTGAATTTAAAACTTCAATTAAATACTTTACGCACCTTGCTCAATTCGTTTTTAATGGAACCCAAAATAGAAATAGGTACAAACCTATTTATATTATATTTAATTTTTGATTAATAATATCAACTTCTACTTAGTATCTTTCCCATTTTCAATAGGAAACATTTATGCATAAGTGGATAATGTTTTTTCTTGTGTTAAGTATTAGGTAATTGAAATATTTCTGTACAAGATTACGTCGCTGCCCAGTTTCAAATATTTATAACGAAATCTATTCTAATATAGCTGAAGAGTTTGTTTGTTTGTTTGCTTGTACGCGCTAATCTCAGGAATTACTGGTCCGATTTGAAAAAATCTTTCAGTGTTAAAGAGCCCAATTATCGAGGAAGGCTATAGGCTATATTTTATCCCCGTATTCCTATGGAAACGGGAACCACGCCAATGAAACCGCAGGGCGACAGCTTGTTTAAATGTAGCTTCGTTTTGTTTCGCAACTTGAAAATATATACGGTCGAATTGAGAAACCTCCTCCTTTTTTGAAGTCGGTTAAAAATGGCATTAATCGATTCCTTATATTAAACGTTAAATAAGTAGATAAAAGAAAATATAGTATTATGTAAGCACAGTGACTTCAATGGCGTAACTTGATATCTAGTTGAATATCGTTTACTAGTAGCATTTGAATAATGAATACCCAACACACCAAACAAACGATTTTTTATTTTAAATCGTGGCGTTAGCCATTTTTTATGCGCCCGGGTCCATCGACAGCTTGCCATTGAGCGTTGACCCTTGGCGGGTGCTTACTGGGCTTATTTTTTATTTTCCTTCACACAAAGGCTGCAGCCATTCGATAGTTTAACACAATGTACCCACTGATCCTCATTGATCGCCAATTACTGGACATTAAGTACCTTAAACGCTTTTCATATCCGCTATTTGTAGCAACAAATCAAATACGAAAAAAATACAATAGCCGTTCGAAGATTTCTATAGATTTATTGTTGGGGAGTTTTTATTCGTTTATAAGCTTGTTTTTTTTTCTGGCGTAGCTACAAAGGTTTGCGGGAGATTAGCGAAAGTTTTTGACATTTTTGAGATTTAAAAGAAAAATTTAGTTACCTTTTTTTTCTAATCTATTCGCGCCGAATTTACTCATTTATGATAGTCGATTAAAAGAACATAAATGTATCTACAAAAAAATTACTGTTTAATTACAGATATTGCTGATTTAATTAATAATAAATAAAATTTAATATTTATGCTATAAACGTTTAAATAATACCTACTTTTCATTTATAATATTTGAAACGTTTATAATATTTATATTTTTAACGTTTTCTTAGAAATCAAGACTTATCCAACCATATAATAGAACAGATTTTATACACCTAGTCAAAACTAACTATTGACGTATTATATTAGATACTTTTATAAATGCAAAACTCGTGTCAGATAACAAAGCTACCGCACGCGTGACGGCCGCACAAGGTGCGTTGCGGCTCCCGGGCGCAGATACAACGCACAACGCACGAGTACAACGCACAACGCACGCCGCACGCGCCGCTGCCTCCATTGTCGCGCCGGTCACGCTTGTTGAGCGCACACGCAAGAACGCATTATTACATTTTTATTGCGCATCTTCAAAGCTTTGTTACCTTTGTTAGTGCTTTTATATTTGTTTTTTATCGACGCGTCCGACGACGATGTATGTTTTCACGCAGTAATACGCCTATGATTCTTTTAGGGCCGCTCACAAAAATTGTATCAAATGTACAATACAAATTGGTTCTGAGTAGCTACATTGTGGAAAATAATATCTTTATTTGCCGGTATATTTGGATGTATTGTGTCTAACGGCGTATTAAGTCTAATAAAGGAGACGCAAGTATTCAAGAGTTTTAAGTTACTTGCAATACATATAGAAATCAATAAACGTAAAAAGTTACGTAGACAAACTTCTACGTAAAAACCTTGCTTTGCTAGTTGCTCATTGTAGTGCTTTGATTTTTTTGCCTGTAAGATAATGAACATTTTGTCCATAGTTTTTAATTACTAACATTAGTATTTTAAGTTTAAAAAATCAGCGTAGGTACAGAGGATTTCAATAATGCAACTGACTACGTCCACAACGCCAATATAAAAATGTATTGCTTATCAATATTTATTTCAAGTAGTTTTTAATTATTTAACAATGTTGCAGCTGTGTCTAGAAGCATTGTTATTTTATAACCACCCAAATAAAATACTAGATTTTCAAAAACGAATACATTCTCGAATGAGTACGACACGAAGCGTCGCATCAGTGATTTTCAGTATTATTCAAGAAAAATGGCGTCTCATGGTTTTAAATAATTTAAAAACTGTTCACAAAAACTAAAGACAAAAGATGGAGTATTTTTATACTTACGGGTAATTATTGATTATTATGTTAATTTACGTAATTGTTGTTAGTGTTAAATTTTTAAATACAAATTATGAAAAAAGTTTGTATATGCGGTTGTCAAGGACACGCGTGACTTTTGGGTTTCGCCGGCGTCCCCGCGTTGCTTGCAAAGACTCATACTGGATCATCTTTATTCTGTGAGCTTTTACGTAAATGATACAAATTGAACAAATATTCCAAAAAAAATCATTAATAAATTGTCTTTGGTATGGGACCTTTACCACAGTAATTCAATTAAGAGTAAGAAGGAAAAGGGTCAGCTCTCACAATGATACAGTTAATAGCATGTGAAGCTCGTACGTTCATTCATAAGGTCCCATGAATCATGGCACTTGAGACGGTCCTCCGATGTCTTGAGCGTGGTCAGTGTTGGTGAGTCAGCGCCGCGCTGTCTGCCGAACATGCGGGCTGCTCAGTGGGTCAGAGCGCCGGAGATGAGTTAGGAAAATACCTTACATATTAATTATTCGCTTGCTGCTGGGGAGAATAAAGAAAAAAACGAAGAAAAATTGCAATTGGTTATTACTTATTTACTTTATTGGGCTGTGATAACCCAGTAGATATGACTTCTGCCTTCGAATCCTGTCCACGTCTAACTTTTCAGTTCTGTGGTTAAAACAAACGGTTAAGGAAAAACAACGTGAGCTAACCTGCATAATTCAGAATTTTCTTAACTCTCGAGCCAGTCAGTGTACATCCGTAAAAATTCAAACCTATAACAAGCCTTAGCAGCGCGAAAAAGACTTTTAATTTGGTGTTTTCTAATATACAAAATTAAAAAGAAAAAGTCTGCAATACAAAGAAAAGAAAGAAATCGGTCGGCGTGTTTAGCAAAAAAACTTTTAATTAATTCAAATGATTATAAACAGTAACTGCTCAATTTACAAGCGTCGCCACACGACCACAGCCAAATATTGTGATAATCCGCCTCTACATTGTCACTCGATGACTTGATAAAAAATCATATAACGGTCCGTCCGCCATCCCCCGGGACCACTCCACCGAGAGTCTTCTTCCCTTCATTCCCATAATCTATTCCAATTAACTGACAGCCGCATATTGTGATATTAACACAATACATTCATTGCCCTCTCACTTTGCGTGCCAGTGTTCCTCAACCCGGGAGCGTAAAGAGTGATTTATTGCAGGCAAAACTTTCAACGTTAATCAGTTATTTTTTTTATTACTATAGACTTATTATTAAGATTACTTACATACAATTATTAAATAAGGAGCAAGTTAATATGATACTCAAAATATTTTATTAATTTATAACAACGTTTTATTTTTTACACAATTCAATTATACCAGCCAGTATTTTAATTTTTCAAGTAATTATAAATTCTTATATATTCTCTACTGAATAACCAACCTTTAAAGTTGTGGTACCATTTTTGTGTTTATAGTCGTTGTGGTACCATTTTTGTGTTTATATTCGTTTTCATAAACAAAATACATAATATATATATTTGAACTTACAATCGTGCAATCAAGTGTGAACAGACAGTTGTGCTCTTAGAACTATCTTCTTTTAAAGGCAAGCGAGTTACAATTTGAGAAACTGTGGCCATACATACTATTGTCAATGGAAAGTCAACTTTAACTGTATTATAGAGCGAGAATCAAATTTTAATGATCTAGGTTGTCTCCCTTGTGAACTGATTTGCTTAGAGCAGCCTTCTTGTAAAGGCATCGCTTGAATTTAACTGTTTATAAATACATGACTTTTACCACTATTATAATATCGTATACCTAGAACAATTTGGTGACAATGTGATCATTCGATATTTTTTGCATTGATTATATTATTAGAACTCCCGTTGTAATCTATATAAATAAACGTTTTTTTATATTTTTAGCGTCTATGAGTTCCTGCATCATCTACATATCGTGATTCTTTAAACACACGGGAAGGTTTTTCAAATTTGTATAATATGTGCATTCATTGTTTGTCTGTAAATGGCTGTAAAACATCACTACATAAAAACACACAGGTAGTAATCAATAAGAAGATTTGTTTCGAAAATCTTCTGGGTCTCGGTAACAGTGACGTCATACCCATCACACTTTTATCGTCATCGGATAACCGTTACCAGCTAATCCTGACAGATAAGCGAGCCCTCCACCCTCCCTTGATGGCAGCTATTAACGTGATGCTATCTACATTGTCTTTGCCCTTTCCCACAATCACACGAATTAAGGGGTATTAAGGTGGGGTTGATCACAATATATAATCTTAATAGAGTATACATTTTGTAAGGTAAACAATACAATATTTAACTTTGGCAACACTCTCTTTAGTCTATAATGCAATGCTGATAGTAATGTCGGCAGGAGATTGTGGTGTGATCTAATACTCCAATACAGTACCTACTAACTAAGTTCTACTTTGTTTTATTGGACTGCAAGGCACATTAGACCTTAGGGGACCTTGGGATCAGATCATTTTATAAATTTGAAACCTGCCAAGCTAAGTAGCCCATGCTCCTATTTTGGTCAGGCTGTCACAGTTTCTTGAGAGTTTTAGACCAATATATTTTCCGAAGATAAAAAATATAAAGGTATCGTTACAGATCACTGAAAAGTGTGTTTATACCCTAACTTGTTTTGATTTTTGATCAGCTTCTGCGTTACTATAAAACTCTTTGGCGTTGCTGCCTATTGGCTATTTAGTGTTTACACATATCATACAATGTATTGCACTACCTCAGGCATTATAATATGTTAGGCCTATATACCTGTAATTGGCGGCATAAAGATAGATAGATAGATTAATTCTATAATGCACATGAAAAATATAATGAAAGCAAGATAGATTAAATATACAGTAATTCTCCAAATGAGGTCTATCACAAAAAGCTTTACTACTATTACTAAACGGATTACGATTTTTACGTGCACTTTGATAGGAGTCTGTTACATTTCATTGCATTATATCCAATTCTCACGCAGAAACTCATGTAAAAGTATATTTTAATTGTACTAAATTTTGAAACCGAAGTAATAGCTGATAACATCGATACGCCAATAATTGCGATCGATTTGAACGTTGTATCGATTCACTATATTTTGGTAATGAGTGACGTTCTCAGGAGCCAGCGGGGCACTCGGGGGAGACGGTATCGCCGTGTGAGATCTTGATATAACAAATCGATCCGCGGTTATAATGTTTATTGCAACATACTTCTTATTACTGCGGTTATTGTTTGGAATATACTGGTTCCTTTGGTTGGAATTACCTACCAATAAGTATAATATTTTTCTTTTCATTCTGCTGGTAAGTATTCATTTCAATGGGATTTTTTTTCTTTATAAATTAGGCTGGTTAACCATCAGCCTGTGGCTCAAGTGGGAAATTGTAAGGGCCTTTAGAAAAAAGGCAAATTCTTTCCAGTGAATCAGATTTTACTTTATTGCCTCGATTTAAAAGTTAAATTTTTACACTTGTTTGTCTATCTGTTCTCATAAAGAAAACTTCTGGAAATGCAGGCTTCTGTTGGATATTTCTGTACTTTATTTACGTGCGTGATTTTACCGTGCGTTTAGTAAAATTATCGGACCAAGCTACATAGCGTTCCATAGATGACACGTAGAAACAAGATAATTAATAAATTTCATTTGAAACCTTCAGGTTTTCAATTCATACTGTAATATAGAATATTGGATACCTTTTAACGGGAAATTCACCTATTACCTTGAGAATTTCTCTTCTATCTACTTATAAAAAGCTAGAAAAATCGGAAGTATGAAAAAATGTTATTAGAATAATCTTTTTAACATAAAAATTGAACCGACTTTAAAGACATATTTCAGTTATTTTGATTTTAACATAAAATTACTAAACAAGTTTTCATGAATGGAAATGAAATGGAATGGAATAGGACCTTTTTCCTTTCTTTCAAACATAATAAATAATTTTCAAAATTGGTTAATAAATGACGAAGTTATGAGGTAACAACTATTAAAAAAAATATACGCGTCGAATTGAGAACGTCCTCCTTTTTTAAATCGGTTAAAAACTACCGAATTTCAAGCGGACGAAGAGGCTGGCGTCTGCAATAGCTTGGTACCTTCGTTCGTAACACTCCCGATGTTGCGCGCGGGCCGGGGGGCGTGTAGCGATGAATGACACGACTGATGCACGTCACTTCCCCGCACACACGATTTCACATCCGCGCAGTCTTTCTCCTGTCGCCTGCATATCATGGAAGATTTATCAACTTACTTGACTATAGTTTAACTATAGTTACAAAATTTTACAGACTAAGACTTTTAGCAGGTGGGAGGCTTCGGCCGTGGCTAGTTACCACCCTACCGACAAAGACGTACCGCCAATCGATTTAGCGTTCCGCTACGATGTCGTGTAGAAACCGAAAGGAGTGTGGATTTTCATCCTCCTCCTAACAAGTTAGCCCGCTTCCATCTTAGATTACATCATCACTTACCATCAGGTGAGATTGTAGTCAAGGGCTAACTCGTAAAGAATAAAAAATAAAAAAAAATAAAAAAAAAATAAACGGAATGTGAATTAACTATTTTAAATTACTTTTTCAACGCACCCTAAAACTGTATAGTATATTAATGTTTTATATATTTGACGTAGACTAGGAGACTCTTACCGCGGTGGAGCGGGGCCGGCGGGCGGCGAGGCGCGCAGGTGGCCGACACACGATACCCCATTGATCGGGCCGATGCTGCTCGGAGCCTCCTTCATTTGTCTCCTCTCAAAGGAATTCCTCGCAGACAACGCTCACTGCGCTACTAATTATTACAAGCGTCCAAAGATTATTATGCGGAAGACAGTTATGTACCTGCCTACAAATGTAATGGAAGTGCTTTATAATCGTCAAACGCATTCATATTTTACAGTTTTTGTTATACTTTAGTATAGTACACTAAAGTACCTATAACAAAAACTGTGAAATACCAAATTACGTAGAGTGGAAGAATCAGTCCTCGGGGCTATCCAAGAATATGTACCTACCTACTAAAACTCTATTGTTTATAGTATATTAGATAATGATATTCTTACTTCATGAATCAAGATCGTAACCTGGAGATTATTTTGGTTTGTAGTTTCATAGGTTAGGTATGTAAAGCAATATTGAAGTGCACTAAAATGTTCTCGGACCAAGGCGAGTTGTAGGTATTTCATTTTTAAATACAAAAGTCCAACGGGGCGGGGATCGAATCGAATCGATCATATATGTGAACCTACAAAATGAACGTAATTTCTCAATCATCTTTAGTTGGAGAACTTAATGTTTGACTATCTGTCTCGCTAATTATTCTTTGCGTTCGTGCTTGAGTCATGTCTTGCGTGCGCGCACAGAATGCGCGAGCGATTCAAACGAAATGAAAAGCGTTTTGTGGAGTCTCTTCAATGTTGAGAGTGGGCATGTGCGCCGATACAAAAGCTTCGCAGTATTTTGAACTGATTCGCTGTATTTACACGCGTCTATACAATTAGATTGAAGATTACAAGCCTTTAATCATAATCATATTTTGTTTGTTTTTAAAAGTTTTTAAAAGATAAACTGAACCGATTAGGCATACCTAGGGTTTATAAAATAACTGACTGATCCTCACGACTTTGTCTGTGTTAAATATTAATATTTTTTCTCAATAAAGTTTTCATCCCTCATCCTTACAGTTTGAATTTTCTACTTCATACTGTTTAAAAGGAACACAATTGAAGGTAGTTCCCCAGTAGTTTTGGTTACACGTTTACTACGTAATCATGGTAGGTTAAACCAGTAGTAACCAATGACATATCTTTTAATAGTATAATAACGACTATTTTAGCAATCCGAATACTGGAATAGAATGAAATATAAGTAAAGATAATAATTATTAAAAGTAATAATCATTTTTAAAATTTTGGATTCTGTGATCATCATCATCATCATACCTATCAGCGAATGGACGCCCACTGTAGAACATAGGCCTTTGAAACATCACGATCCTAAGCCGTCTGCATCCAGCGAATCCCTGCGACTCGCTTGATGTCGTCAGTCCACCTGGTGTGGGGTCGACCGACAATGCGCTTTCTAGTGCGGGGTCGCCACTCCAGCACCTTGGGACACCAACCTCCATCGGCTCTTCGAAGTTTCCCACCCATTATCACTTCAGCTTCGCGACTCGTTGAGCTATGTCGGTGACTTTGGTTCTTCTATGGATCTCCTTATTTCTGATTCTGTGATAATGACTTAATGTTAATGATAATGTCCGACTGTCCAAACGAATGTAATGAACAAAACTGACAGCTTAACATGTTCTTCGAAACACCTAAAGTAACACCACTAACAGATTAACCGCGGACTGAGATAATTTATTGAGAATATGGGTACACAGAGCTCTATATTTCATAGCCTGGACCTAACCACCAGACCAACGAGTTCTTATTATATTCATATTAATAAATTAATAATAAACAGCAGCCGGACACCGGCACGTGTCTCCGCCCGTATGTTTGTACGGATTCTAACGTCTAGTCTTCCGGTAATTACTTTGCATTTGACCAAACGTTGCTTTTCCATTTTGTCATTAGCAATTGACTATTAATACTTAGATTATTATGAGTATAGGACATAGGGGCTCGCAATTTTCGCGGCGCATCTGCCTAGCAAAAAAGTTTTTCTGCAAAAATCACCTGCGTAGTTACGGGCACGTCTGATTCAATGTATCTGGCACCTAATCAGCGCATATGGATGTCATGCCTTATATGACCTAAAAGATTAATTATATCAGATGTGCTCGAGTATAAATAACATCAGGATATACGTCAAAGGGATATATTCGTATTTTCATCGGATCCGTGTTCAAAGGTATTAATATATACTAATAAAGAATAATTGAGTTCTTGTCTTTGATATTGCTCAGTTAAGAATTTGTGATGGCCAAATCTTAGGTATTTATTAGAGAAAGTACTTTTCTGAAGAAAACCATTTCTTCAGGAATATGAAAAATCATGTTCATCCAGTCTTGAAAATATCAAGGAAAACTAGCGACCTCATTAACCCAGCCCTGCTGCAAAATCCGTTTTTAGCGGAAGTCTACTATAGGGGTAGGGCAGGGTAGGGGTAGGGGTAGGAGTAGGGATAGGGAAGAAGTGCACATAAGTCAAAGCTTGACCGGGTCCGCTAGTATTAACATAATTTTCATGGTAGTTAAGTACTTACCTACTACATACTCATTGTTACCGTAGTCAAATAATTTGGAGGTTGTCAACGAATATCAAATTTAAATAAGTAGATAATTTAGTTAAGTAGTGGTTTTACTTATCTGAAACAGTGAAAAACAATGCAGAAACTTAAGGATATTGCTTTAAAAAAAATCATTTTAAAATGTATATTTATAATTTTTCTTCCTTTTTGGAAAATATAGATATGATCAGCATTTAAAACATTTTGGTTGTCTTACGACATATAAATCAGCGTTTCCAAAATTGACTAAATACAACATGTTTCCTCAAAAAAGTGCTAGTTCACTAAAACATTTCCAAGATAGTTGTAAATTTTCACATTCTATCTCATTTGAGTAAACACTGTATTTATAAGATAGTCAAAAAGCACTAACCCCAGATGCTAATTGAGTGTTTACTAAACATGATAATTCTTTAATCGACGTGTGCGTGTACAAACAGGACTGTATTATATTTTGCAATTATTATGCAATGAGCGTACAATAAAATCGCAACAACTGGATAATCTGGTTTAGCGGGAATATTACAATAGGGTTGCCACAAACACTAAAATAATAACAAAACAGTTTGTAAAACTCATAAATCCATAAAATAACTAACTATCATAATATGATATTTAGTTATTTTACGGATGTATTTAAATTAGGTTTTACTAATTCGCATTCGCAAAATTTAATCCGTCCGATCAATGAAAAAAAGCCAAGTAATGATTGCTGTTTCGGTGAAAATCCCATATTTTCCATTCCCAAAATTCGTTAATAACGTGAGTAGACCAAAGATTTTAAATCCATTCATCTTTACTTTAATAATTTTATTTTATTAAAAGTAGGTAGGACCTACTCATTTAAATAGAGGATAATCTATTTATTACATATTTTAC
The DNA here is from genome assembly GCF_947172395.1 of Bicyclus anynana. Classification (NCBI taxonomy): domain Eukaryota; kingdom Metazoa; phylum Arthropoda; class Insecta; order Lepidoptera; family Nymphalidae; genus Bicyclus; species Bicyclus anynana. The sequence goes on along the minus strand of NC_069085.1, from coordinate 11,831,783 downwards.
AACATTTAACTATTTATTTTGCCATACCTACCAGACATCAGAGATCATACTTATGATACTTGTATTAAAATTATAAATGTACATGGGGATACGTTAGCATAATCGTGTCCACGTCATAACCTTAAAACATGTCGCATTAATAATGGCCTATGAAAAATATGACTATATAAACAATGAAGATTAGTCAAAGTGTCACAGCCCTGTCCATCCACGTGGGTTACACCTGTGTTAGGCTGTACCAGCTATACTAGGAGGCAATCAACTCGCATCTGCCGAATAGATTATTACGCAATAACTCCATGCTAATAGATTGTCGCATCCAGATGTGCTAGGAGCGTTCGACGAACTTGTGATGATTTTTTAAAGTCCATCGCAGATGCTCGTGGACTTGCGATTTTTTTTATTGAACCTATATTCGAGATTTTTTACTTAGCGTTTATTGGCTAATTTCTTTTTGATCAGATGCCGCAAAACGAAATTTGTCGTAGTTAATTTATTTATTTCTAATTATGAATTTCAAAATGATTATTTTTATTTAAATAAAACAAAATTAATCGTTTCATCCAACTGTAAGTCATCCGAACGTTATTTATGTTAATTTTAGCTTGCGTACCAAATTTCAGCTTTCCACGACTTCAGATGAGGAAGGCGGAAGATCGTGTATGGTGGCGCTTTTGAAAAGGCCTATGTCCAGCAGTGGAATACAGGCTTCAGAAAATACCCTAACAGTTTTGCTGATCGTCAGTCAGTGATGGAATATGAATTAATAAAACATGAAGTAGGATCAATGATTTAATATGTAAATACATACTATTATACAAAATCATTGAAGCATCAATACTAGCTAGCTATACATTTGAAACAACATGCTTAATCATTAAGCATGTTGTACCTACTTGTACCTAGTCTAGTACATCATATCCATATAATAGGCCTTCTAATTAAAAACATAAAAGAAGAGCCTTATAGGTAGTATGCTACAATAGTTATCGTCGTCGTTATCAACCCATATTCGGCTCACTGCTGAGCTCGAGTCTCCTCTCAGAATAAGAGGGGTTAGGCCAATAGGCCAATAGTCAACCACGCTGGGCCAATGGGGATTGACTGACTTCACACACGCAGAGAATTAAGAAAATTCTCTGGAATGCAGGTTTCCTTACGATATTTTCCTTCACCGTTTGAGACACTGATATTTAATTTCTAAAAATGCACACAACTGAAAAGTTGCCCCGGACCGCATTCGAACCCACACCCTCCGGAATCAAAGGCAAAGGTCATATTCACTGGGCCATCACGGCTTTTATATAATAGTTATACATTAATAATAATAATATGATCTTTATTTGTGGTATGCTAATGTAATTACACATATCTTTATGCTAACTTTAGAAATCAAATAGAAGTCATGTGTTTTTTCTGTTTCTATTTCTGGAAATGTTCGCAGATCAATTCTAATTAATTCTAAGTTCAAGCGTTCAGATCGAGGCAGGTGCTATACTTCAGTTAAGATTCATAGAATTAAAAAGTAGATTTTCCTGTATGAACACAAACAAAAAACACACGTTTAGCTATTAGCAAGCACTCGCTCCTAGATCATAAAATTATCTATATTTAAATCCTAGGAAATTGTTGGTAAAAATAAAAAGGATTTAAAAATTATGGGCTAATTTATTTAAATGAGTACTAAGACTTGCAGCGCAACTGTTTTAAATTACACTAGCGAGAAAACCATTGGGGTATATTATTTGAAAAAAAAATAGTGCCATTTTTTTACCATTGTGACCTCTTTAGGGTTCTCTAGACTCTTTCTTATAATAGTTAACCGGTTATAAGCTTATACAGTACTTTTGACGTGTCCAAATCAACTAGATGAAACTTTTGATATCCGATTCGACCCGCATGCAATGATGTTAGAAGAAAAAAGAGGTAGTTAGGTTATATGCGGACCGCAAATGACTCGTTAAAACTAAGCTAATTAGCAAACCTGAGCTCGAGCTAGCTGAGCTTGAGATAAAAATAGCTCGATTATAAAATCGAGCAATTTTAATGTCGAAATCTTTGAATCTGTACCTACTGAAAAATCTGTACTGATGTTGATTTTAAAATGTACACAAAACACTGGGCTTCACTGGGTAGTTTGTTGATGACAAACAAAATATGTTTAAGAAAATAGTTTTAATTTTTTTTTAATTTCAGTCGGAAATATTATTTATTATACGGAACACTCCTCACACCATTTTATTTTAAACTTGGTTGATTTTTTACAATACTTTAAATATGAGGTTAAACAAAAATAAAAGCGGGTACCTAGGTAAAAATACCCAAGTGTGTTACAATTACGTATATGTATGGTGATATTTGCAACTGTTTTTAATTTAGTAATTTTGCCACGGCCTCTAAGAACATAGAGTAAGGTATAATTTCTTTACAGATGTAAAATTTTAAATGGAATACAAAATACGAGTACGCAAGTTATAGGTGTCCAGCCGCAAAGATGGTGTTAAGAGACGCTAAACCTGTTTAAAATGACAATGTACGGGTAATTCCACTCATTAGTGTGTTATCTCAATTACAATACAGCGAAAATTATCTATTTTCAGTCGGTAATTTAGGTTTATTATTGCAATGTGTGTGGCAAATGATACTGACTAATATAATTTTATTATTAGGTTTAGGTATTACCACCGAGTATAATTTGACACATCTGATAGGTTTAATCAATGCGGACTGTTCCAGCAGGCTAATTCACTTATCTTTGTCGTATGCTAGTTGACATGTTTCGTATATGTCAACTAGCATTGAATTTCTATGTAAAAAATGTCATCCGGTGCTTACTGGTAGATATCACACAGTAGGTAGGTAAATGACATTTTGTCAATTGATTTGATGTTTAATACTTAGCTTGTTAATAGATACCAAAATAGTAGCCAGCAGTTCGCTTTCAAGTTTCGTGTTGAAAGGTAATTACTAATTAACTTATTCAAGTGTTGACGATATTCTAGTCTATAATGTGTATTGTTTATGTATATTTATTTATTAAAAAAAAAAAACTTTTATAGCTTCAAAGTTTTACGGTAGAAATCCAACACATAAAGTCATAGTCCAGCGGACATGATCGCTTCACATCCGTTGGACTATTATCGTATAGGGGAAAATGGATTATTGGTTGTCTAGTAAAAGTAGTTAATCTTAAAAAAAACATTATACGCATGTAACACTAAAAATAAAAAAAAAACATCAACGAATATTGTCGCCGCCTTTTTGTATTTATCTTCTTTTTTTATTATTTGTTTGTTTCTTTTTTTGTGGTTGACAAATTAAGTGTATAAATGAATAGGTACATCAAATTGTCTTTTTAAAAATGATTAGATTTTCGTTTTAAAAATATTTTTAGAAGTTTAATTGACAAAATTATTACAGCTGTCGATTGCCATCACTTAATCCCATTGTTCGGATACGTAATACGACGTTTTAAATCGGTGTATATGAAAATATATGATTCGCATTCAGTTTCCCAGTGTGGCACGTGTTGGCAATTGTGGACCCGCATCCACTGATTGGCTAGACTCCGGCGAGACGCAACACCGCTACACTTTCTCCTCCCCTGGCTGTACTGCGACTATAATACTTTGTACTTTATAACCACAGATTAACGAGAGTAAGTCTTTACAAGAAACGCACTGAAGCCGATGATCCCCATTAAAAAAAAACAAACGTCACGCGTCTACTTGACAACCGCATATACAAACTTTTTTCATAATTTGTATTTCAAAATTTAACATTAATAACAATTACGTACATTAATGTAATAATTAATAATTACCAATTAAAAATACTCTATCTTACTTCTTAAGTTTTTGTGAACAGTTTTTAAAATATTAAAAAAACAAGACGCCATTTTTCTTGAATAATATTGAAAGTTACTGATGCGACGGTTCGTGTCGTACTGACTAGAAAATGTATTACTTTTGAATTTCGTATTTGGAGCGGCTACGACACCGTCGTGTTCCGTACGATCCCACTGTATATTATTGATTAATCTGTGCTTATAACAAACTGCCTGATGTAATCACGGGCATATACTCGTAGATAGTTATACAAATAAATTATAAATAAAATTGAAGTGTCTGTCTGTTATTTCAAAATACCTATTTTCTTAAGTGCTTACAAATTATTTACATGATAAAATACAAACAAACATAAATAATGTTTCTTTCTATTTGTCCGGGCTAATCTGAGGAAGGAAGGAAGGCTGAAGAGATTTTAATGATACATTTACTGGAAGATAAAAATAAATGACAGCCTCAATAGCTCAACGGTTAAGGGGTCAGATTCATAACCGTGAATCATAACCGTGGTCATGGTTCAATAATCCTCGCTCGCTTGTAATAGTGGTTATATTTAACCACCTGAAAATTCATAAGCGCGCGTCGATGTGTGGAGAAAGGTTTCGAAACTGCCCAAACAAAATCTCTGTCTCGATATAAAAAAAATCCACGTTAAATGGTATCGTACCGCATCTACAATGAAGTATTTTTTTAAAACTAGACTTAGTAGGTATACGTATAAAATGACACCCAAATTAACCAAGACAAAGTACAAATGATGTATCTAGGAAATGACGTCACAGATGGTTAAAAGATTTATGGCAAATATTCTTAAAAAAAATATATATATATACACTAGTTGGTCACTCGAAATGGACATGTTTGCAATTAAAACAATCTTATTAGTCGAATCAAGATTGTACTTTTTGCTGTCATATTATAATACGTCATGTTTGGTATTCCCAACGATCATTGACGTCAAACCAGGTGGCCTGACGCGATTCTACTGCCCGATGCAGCTTATTTCCATATATATAACTAATGCTTTATTTTATTTTGTAATCTTTGATCCTGGGACAATTTGTTTTCTGAAACTTGAATTAATTATAGGTACTTTAATGTCAATGTCAGAATTCGAAATTCGAAGACGCGCGATTTTGTGTCATAAAGATATAGAGCGCCATAAATGCGACTGCGTAACCTAACTTTTTTATAAAAAAAAGTATATTCGCGCTTGAGTTTTTGTAAAATCCAAGAACCCAGAGCTCTAACTGTAGGTACTTTAATAGTAACAAATACTTTCTTTTTATTATCCTTTTGGGGAGCAGTGTTTTGTTATAAATTTTAATTTTTAAACTGTCTCTTATATTTTTTTAGTTTTAAGACACGAGATTAGAAAATAATAATTTATACATACCTAACTCTCGACCGGGTTATCGTCATTAATTCAACTAAACTAAACATATAGTTTTTCATAATTTTTTTATTAACTAGAAAGACATTATTGCATGATATAAAAAAAAAATTGACGCGAAGTAAATTGCAGACGTCCCTAGCGGATTTAAATAATTAAATTTCTAGTTGACTGAGAATTTAATGTAAGTTTAGAAAAATGTAATTTTAAATATAGAACTTGTAAATGAAAATTAATATATATTTAAATTAGAATATGCTGTGCAGATATCAATATTTGTCTGTTCCTTAGAGAATAAATAAAAAAAATAACAGCTATTTAATATGATGTGTCTACTGTCTATGCTTACACCTTTAATTGACGTAGCCACGACGTGGCCTACAATTAATATTTTTAATGTAGTACCTTGTTATTAATTTTAAAATCGTATTTACATAGCATTTTTACGTTTTCTGAGTTTTTAACCGACTTCCAAAAAGGAGGAGGTTCTACGTTCGGCTGTAGGTATGTATGTTTTTTTTAACTGTATAGTTACGACTTGAATATATTTCATAGAGTTAGTGGCTAATGAAAGTAGAAACTGAAAACGCCCGACAAATTAAAAAAATAACTAATCTTTAAACGTAAATAAAAACGTACATGTGTGAAAACATGACTAATTAACGAAAAAAAATTAAATTGCAATTATCAAACTCGAGTTATTTAAATATTTGCACTATTTTTTTGGGAACGCCCTCCATTTTGTTTTAAACTTGCCGGTCGATTTCAAACTATACGTTCACTAGCCAAACTCTATACCACAATAAGCATAATTAAGTTTAGTAGGTACTGTTGTTGATGTTTAACTTCTATCTTTGTGGTTTTTATATTGTTTCTTATGTAGGTTAAGCATTACTTTGAGCAATATTTTTATTGTTCAAATCTTCTTGACGCGGGCAAAGTTGAGAACAACAAGTAAGTAAATGAAACATTTTATACCATTTAAGATCGAAAAAAAGTAAACATTTATTAATCAAAAATTATTATAATGGAACTCTTTTTTTTTTTATTCTTTACAAGTTAGCCCTTGACTACAATCTCACCTGATGGTAAGTGATGATGCAGTCTAAGATGGAAGCGGGCTAACTTGTTAGGAGGAGGATGAAAATCTACACCCCTTATGGTTTCTACACGGCATCGTACCGGAACGCTAAATCGCTTGGCGGTACGTGTTTGCCGGTCTTTGGTCTTTTGTAGTATTTTTACCTGACTACGGCGAAGCAAAAAGGAAGTGTAATGATTTTGGCAGTCTATGTATGTATGTATCTATGTATGTTCCACCGAAGCGCCTAAACTACTGGACCGATTTTACTAAATAGTGTTGTTCGAAGTTTTTTACATATTACATCCAAAGCTAGTAAAAATACAATGATAATAATTTTTACAAGTATCGCTTATTTAATCAATTTCAGTATTGTAATGTGCCGTAATGTAAAGAAAAATGCACATGTGCCGTAATGTAATATAAAACCTTTATCATCCGTCTTAAAACGAACGGTACTTTTTAAATCTCAGCAAAGAGTTTTTATGTCAGAAAAAGTGCTCAACATTTAATGAACAAAATTAACTTAACTAAATAAATCGGTTACAGAAACACAAAAATATGAATTTACTTTATTAGTAGTACTGACTGTTTTGGTGTATTTGCCGAAAAAAAATCGCACGCACTTGTGCAAAAAATGACAATGTTATGTTTTCCGATGACATCGAAATGTCATCTTATGGAAAACAGGCAAATTTATTATTAATCGTGCTTGCAATATCGTCTCGGCTGTAATTTTCAACTTACCGTACGAGTAAAAGCGATTAAAAAGGATCAATACGCAGTAGGTATACGATATGTGACCAAGCCACAGTACTTACGCTATCTGGAAAAGGCTTTTCCTAATTACTTGGGGTGTTTTGTTTGGTGCTATCAGCGTGTAACGAGCCGCAAATGGGTCTACGGTGATCGCGCGATCATGCGGGCCGCCCTCCGCCCCGCCCGCGCCGCGTCAAAGGCCTTTGTGCCGATATGACCTGGGACATTGTGATAAGCGGAGCGGTTTTTGTAATTTTTTTTATAAAAATTGGTTCATTGCAGTATCAGTGTTCAAGAGGTATTAATGTTTTTGGGTTTAAACAGTACCGACTACAGTATTGTATTGTAAGTACTTTACTAACAATACAAAAAAATCATGATCGTACTGTTACAGAAGTAAAGAACTTCCATAACAGTATAACAGCAAGAATATTCCTGCCAACGATCATAAAAAATGTTTGACATATACGATCAATATACTACTAGCGGACGCCCACGACTTCGTCTGCTTCTTTAATCCGCCCCTATCTCAAAATCCAATCTTAGTGGATACCTACTAACTATAAACTACCTACCAAATTTCATCTTAGTACATCAAGCGGTTTTCGAGATTTCTTGATGAATGACCTTTCGCATTTATATGTCAAGATAGCAGTCCCTACATAGTATATTATGTAGGTTCCACCAAGTTAAGTTCTATTTTGGCTAAAAATTTGCTTAATATTTTTAAATTTTAACCATGATACATTACAAAAACCACCACAAACAACAGTTTGTTTGTTTGCGTTAACAATGCCGAATAGTTTGAGGGGAACACTTTTAATATCGGTCATATAGGACAAATATTCTTTTATAAAAGATATTCGATCGCGGATTAATTGCTACTATGGCAGTGTCCTTAATAGATAAGCTCGCAATACCGAGCGACGGAATCTCGTGTCTATCCTTGTTAATTAGTTTATCTCATATGAGTGCAATTAGCGCTGAATCTGGCACAAGGATGAACGGTGCGCGGTCAAAGCTTTTGTCTTCGCCCCTTTTCAGTTCGTTTATGTGGTGTTGTTTAAACTACCTTTGTAGAGGAAAAGGAAAACAGTCACCAAAATATGAAAACTTTACCCACGTCGTACAATAAAATAGAGTGGAATAGATAGAATAAGTTAGATAAATAACTGTAGCTTACGATAATAATGATCGCATTTTTTGTCGAACCCACGACCTTGTATGTAAGCAGAGCCACCACCCACTGCACCACTTGGTCATCAAATAAAAAGTTGCTGCAATGACTAAATTCATAAAATAAATTTATAAAATTGAAGCTGTTGTTACGGTATCTTGTATTAGCTTATTGACCTGTAACTTTTATCTCGCAAAGTAAAGAAAACAGAACAAGTGCCACTCAGACTCACTCTCCGGGGATTCTGTACTTAGGATCATGACAAATAGTTCAGTAATCGATTTTTTTCGCAGTTTTTGCCGAGCTTTCCGCGAAGTTCAGCTTCAAGCACTTATTCTGTTATATTTTTCATTATAAATAAGAAATAATGCGTCCGAAAAATAAATAAAACATATTTTTCAATGCATATCAAGCCTTTTTATATGAGACCCCATTTGATCTTGTCGCTTCAATTTGAAATTCCAACCGAAAAAAAAAATATATTCCCCTGTTTTTAAGATTGTTACAAATGTATAGTTTGAGATTTTTCCTTTTACTTGTGGTCTAACGATATTACTTGCCAAAGTTCATAGTTTTAGATCAACGAGAAGATTTTACGGAAAGATTTTACAAAAATTATACTAAAACTAGGTAATATTAATCACGAACCATATTTTAGGAACCTCCTGAATTTAGCTTTACTACATTAAGTTAACAAATTATTATTTATTTTGATAAAGAGCAACTGCTTTAGTTACCAGAAATTTGGGAAAATTTTTCTGGCATAGAGCTACTACAAAAATTATACGAAACATTTTTTTTTTGTATTATTCAAAAAAACGGATGACACGCAGCAAGAAGAACCTAATTACCTTCAAATAAAATATATCGTGCGGTGAAAGATAAAATGCCTTTTAAGGGTTACGAGCTATTAAGCTCATTTAAATATCTGCCGTCGCAGGAGTAGGACGTTGCGTTGTAACAATTATGATAATGATATGGATGCAATATGGCCTGTGAAATGCACTTATCGGCCATCGGCACGCGACGGTCCATTTTACTGTGCTCTATGATTATTTTTATATGCTCTTAAAATTCATCATCGTCAATCTAATCATTTAATGTCGTATAGGGTAACAGAGTAGGCTTCATTATTTAAAAAATCATGGTATCATTAGGCTATCTACAGATTAATAGATTCAGATTAACTGCTTCATACATAATTTTCAACAAATAATTCAACCGACTTCAAAAACATAAAATTAAGCGAAAAATAACATCAACAGTTTTAGCTGCTACTATTTGCTGCTACTAAGACTACTATTTTCTATTTCTTTTTAAACACTATCTGAAAACTTAAATCTCTATGATATTCTTACATGGCTGGGAATTAATACATCGCCGGCTTAGTAACCCCTTCAATCTGATCAGCCGGTCGTCTGCGGAACGTCTGTTTTATTTGTTTATTTAGTATTTTTTAAAAGGACTGTGATTGCTTTATTTGAGCCTCAATCGTTATACTATAAAAGCTATAATATTATATAGTAAGTGTAGGTGGCGTTACCCGTGCTCTTACAAAGTTCGCGATGTTTTGTTTGCTCTCTGGAGAGATGCGGATGACCACAACGAGGCCTTGACAGTTCAAGAAGTCTCTCGCCTAGTCGCAAGGGTCCTTGCTCCTGATTTATAGCCTCCCGAAACCACAGGGATTCAATGTGCCTTTGTTGCTACACACTTTTATTGAATAATAAAATTTCTCCACTAAATGAAACAATTTTATTGGTAATAATTTCTTTTTTAAACTTTAAAAGAGCTTAGTAGAAACCATAATGGGTAAGAAAAGTTATTTCTAAATATATTAAGTTTATGTTGCAACTATGTGTTGAGCCTTCTGAAATTATATACTATACGTAGGGTAGTTTTTAACAATACCTGAACGAATAAATAGCTAATTACATACAATACAACTGATACAGGTTTTAATTTAATCATTGTACCTATAGGTATGCAATTCAAACTACTTTAATAAATATTATTATAGAAAAGCTATATAGTTTACAGGCGGTAGCAAGACTTGATTCAGATAACTAAAAACAATCGGTCAAGTCGCCTTTGAAACAAAAGAAAGATTTAAGATATCAAGTAATAAATAGAAAAGCTCTTAATTAAAACATATATTTAATTCATACAATGTTTTTATTTCATTAAGTTTTGTAATGTCTTTATTGCCTGATCCTTTTAATTCCTCTTCTAAATTACGAGATATGAAATAAATAGCATGACGACAATAACATAATGGTAAAACACATTCGTGTTTAAGATAACATCGTTTGGTAGAACGCGAACACGGGGATAATGAGTCGATGAATAATAATGAGGTTTGTAAGTGTGAATCATCAAATATATTTAAATTGTTATCAATTAAAAGCAATATAATAGCGATTTGAGTCGGGTAGGTCCGGCCATATGGCGCGGTGGCGCACGGGTGCAGTTGGGGCCATGAAATGTGTGAACTAATGTTACAAGGACCTTATGAGCGGCGTTAGCTATGCTTCGCAGCTTCACTCGCGTAGACCCTTTTAGCCATTCTTGAGTTATAATTTTATTTAGATAGGTATAGGTACCATACGTACTATGACTAGTAATTCACTGACTATTTTAAGACAATGAAGACTTCACCAAGATGAATGTTTAGCTTCTTGGGTTTGAGTAGACAATGGAATAAAAAACAACATATATTTATGTAGTGTGGGAAATATTAGTCTGAAACGGATATGACGTTAGGTGGCGCGACTTGTTTCTGTAAAGAGTGGGGAGTTAGAGAGGGGTACCGATCGGTTGGCGCTCGTTGTGTGCTCGTGACGTCCATATTACTTGTTGTGTAATTCTTTATACTTGGGATAGGCGGGGACAGTGACTTGAGTGGAAAAGGGGAGTGTTTGTTAACTGTCAAGGGGCCCCTTAATCCTACACACAGCGTTTACAAGTGCGTGACACCACTCAAGGTCATCATTTTCTGCCATTCTAGGGTCTTATTACGGCTACAGATAGATTGATTTGTTAATTAAGTTGTCCTGACAAATATTGTGAATTATACCTTACCTTAAATTTACCGGGCTGTTATTAATAAGGTGCGCAGAAATTTGTAAAAAATACGTAAACTCTAAAGATATTTTATAATAAAGATGCATCTCAGCGTATTCGTCCGCATGGTTCCGCTATTTTAGTGACTCCTCGTGTTCATGTAAATTTGTCGGGCTCAATTGAAGTTAATAGGAATGTTCGGAGGGTGAGGATCGCCAGCTGACGCGAGGTGTGAGGGAATGTGGCCCTCCCTTGATACTCGGCGACGGCTCACAATTGATGGTCAAATAAAAAAAATATTGTTGATTATAGGAGGCCATATACCACAAAGCGCAATGATATAAAGTGTGTTTTACAGCTTGTAAAAGTTATTTTTAATATCTTTTACTACAATCTAGAAGGTTTTATGGTTTTGTATAGTTTTTGTACCTTCTACATACGAGTATATACTTAGAAGTATTATTAGCTCATTCATATTATTTCATAATAAATGGATATGGTTTACATTCATGTCATATGTTTTAGATAGAAAAACTAGGTAACATCAAATTGGCAAAATGCCTATTCACTTCAGCCTTTTATATTAAGTAAATATATAACTATTACATAAAATAATACAATTTGTATTTCTCATCAGCCAAGTAGATGATGATAGATGATTAATGATGATGAAAAAAAAAAATAAAAAAAAAAATTAAAAAAAAATATCGTCATCATCATCATCAGTCGATGGATGTCTGCTCAGCTGCACGAAGTCCTCTTGTAAGGACATCCAATCACTTTGTCCTGATTTCGAATAAAGATTGAAAGAAAGAAAATAAATTTATTGAAATTCAAGTGTTTAAGACAATCTTACACAATCTAAGCATATCTGTCTGTATCCGTAAAACAAAATATGTACGTAATCTTATATGGAGAGAACATCGGTCCTCGATTAACAATGTAATAACAAACAAAATGGATACGAATATATACCTACCTACCAAAGAGTAAATTATTATATAGGGTATACCTATCTACTCATACGGTCAATACATGAAATACTAATTTCCATGCATTGTCTATGGAGGACGAGTGGCAGTGACAGCTGTACAGATAACAATCATGTCGGGGACACGTGGAGTAGGTGGATGCAGCACGCGCCGATAGCGAGCGTTTCATTTAGGAGAAATTGTTTTTTTTTTTTTGTTAACCTGGTTGGTGGCCGATGTTTTTGTTTATACTGGGAAGTCACGCTGTTCCTTGTGGCGATTGATTTGCGTGACACCTTTTAGAACTAGGATCTAAAACAGTCACTTTTTATTATAATATTGACGTTGACTACAATATGTTTTGATTTTTGGTAGGCTGTGGCCATGGTTAGGTACCAATTTTCCTATTAGGGATCATGGCTTCAGTAGTTACCTAGTAGGTATTCGTGCTAACATCCTAGATTGCATGGTTACCACGAACATAGCCATACTAAGCCAAAAAATTTCGTACAAAAAATATTTCGATTGTTTTTTGAAATCTTTTAGTCTGTTAATTTTGAAACTGAAAATATTTATAATAGCCGCACATGCTGGTAAAATGAATTTTTTATAAAACAAACAAAATATAATTGATTTCCTCATTAGAAATAGAGAAAAAATTAAAAATTAAGTCAGTTGGCTCCTCCTCCCATAGTTATAATTTTAAAAATCGAATTTACAGAGACGCTCGTCTTTGATATTTTGTATCAGTTAACAGTTATTCAATAAAGTTTATGTACTCTATGGTCTGTTGACTTCTATGTTTATCGTCCTGAAAAAAAAAAACATTACATGTTTAAAGTGTTTACATACCTACATTTTAACAAGATTTTTACATTGAAACTTAATTAAAAGTAAATACAAGTAAAGATAAAGGTAATTTTTTGTGAGTTTAAGTTAGCGTAATATAGGTTTTTAATGCACTTGTTCCATAAAAGGTCTATAAAATGTTTATGTTGCAGAGGTTTCTAGATTTAGTTTTTACGTCGTCAGCAGCTGCAATCACACCTGCTTTTGCATACACATCTAATGCAACTCACGGATCTTGCGTGGAATAACATAAACATTTAATAATGTATGTATCTCTATTTATCTAACATATTCGGATAACAACCCTACATAGAAAGAGCGACCAAAGACAAATACCTACCTAATACTTGGCAAGGTTGTAGTACCTAATGCATGTGATTTGAATTAAGATCAGATGTTTTTCTTTTTCGTAGGTATATGTAGTCATACTGATAATATTATTTTTATTATACTAATTTTGAGTTGCGTGATAAGTAAGATCTCCGGGAAATTTAACAATAGTGAAACGTTTGGCCCGTTCGAAAGTGATATTTTTTTTTCACAATTTTCTTTTCCACGCTAACAAGTTCAGGCAACCAACGGAAAATTTTAAACGTTTTAAATGTTTAAAATATGTCATATTTTAAGACTAATTTTTCAGAATATAATAATATTTTGACGGCCTCCGTGGCGCAGTGGAATGCGCGGTGAATTTACAAAACGGAGGTCCTGGGTTCGATCCCCGGTTGGGCAGATTGAGATTTTCTTAATTGGTCCAGGTCTGGCTGGTGGGAGGCTTCGGCCGTGGCTAGTTACCACCCTACCGGCAAAGACGTACCGCCAAGCGATTTAGCGTTCCGGTACGATGACGTGTAGAAACCGAAAGGGGTGTGGATTTTCATCCTCCTCCTAACAAGTTAGCCCGCTTCCATCTTAGACTGCATCATCACTTACCATCAGGTGAGATTGTAGTCAAGGGCTAACTTGTAAAGAATAAAAAAAAAATTGATCTCGGAAATTTACATTTATCATATCTTTGTATATTTTTGAATACATTCAGTAATATTTACTTGCATGGGTACTTAAAAATTGTATTTGTTATACTTGCAGAGGTTAGCATATAGGTATACTTGCTCTTTGCTCGCATTTGTAAAATATTTTTACAATTAAAGCAAAATCATTAATAGCCTGTTTTAAAAGCCCCCTACAGGGTCAGGCCTTCCTACTAGGATAGGTGATATGAAGCTTAACCCACCACGCTATTCCATTGCGGTTTGGCGGGTTAGGCATAATATATGTTTTTTTCTATTATTCTTTACAAGTTAGCCCTTGATTACAATCTCATCTGATGGTAAGTGATGATGAATCTAAGATGGAAGCAGGCTAACTTGTTAGGAGGAGGATGAAAATCCACACCCCTATCGGTTTTTACACGACATCGTACCGAAACGCCCGTCAAAAATGTGGAATCAAGGTAAATGAAGTAGGTAGGTACTCGCAAAATTTACTTAGGTAGGTTACAACTTATTTAAATAAAGCCATATATTTTCTTTTTCTTTAGAAGTTAGCCCTTCACTAAAATTTCACCTGATGCTAAGTGATGAAAATCTAAGATGGGTGGTAACTAGCCACGGCCGAAGCCTTCCACCTCTGGCTAGTGGCCGGCGTCTGTCTCCTGGACCAATTAAGAAAACCACAATCGGCCCAGCCGGAGATGGAATCCAGGACGTCAGTCTTGTAAATCCACCGTGCCTACCTCGGCGCCACGGAGGCCGTCAAAAATATCTTATGTAACTCGTATGTAGTATAACAATGTGACATAGTTATAATCGAAAATTATTGCTCCATAAACAACTCAATAGATTCTAACTCTAAAATGAAAAAAAAAACAAACCAGTATTACTAGAATGGTAGACGATAATTCACTAAAGGATTAATCGTGGCAGTCAACTCCTTAGAGCCCACCTGTCCACCGCTGTGCCTACCTCACGTACATCTATTATTTATTACAGATTTCCCACTTAGGGCAAGATAAATACAAAAGGAACTGAATATGGTGCAATGTTTACCTTTTGTTGGGCTATTAAAACCAGTCTGTTACGAGACTTTGTTTTTGATATGCTTTTTATTCGATATAATTGATTAAGGAGACCAGTGCGGACATAGATGGTGTTGCTAAGTTGATTTACGAAGAAAATCTTGGTAACAAAAC
Source organism: Bicyclus anynana (assembly GCF_947172395.1). NCBI lineage: Eukaryota > Metazoa > Arthropoda > Insecta > Lepidoptera > Nymphalidae > Bicyclus > Bicyclus anynana. The sequence goes on along the minus strand of NC_069085.1, from coordinate 11,816,451 downwards.
CTACCCTGACGCACACCTGTCCGCTACCGGCATTGATAGACGTGTACGAGTACATTATAGCCATACCACTTAGGCTCAGTCCATAAGTGTTAATACTGTGACTTGGGTTTAAATAAATAACTTGTTCTGGATCTTGCGATTTGAAGCTCAACAACATATGTTTTATTTTTATTCTATGGACGTTTAAGTTACGTTTAAGGTGTTTACTCGTAAGAAGGTTTTATTTATTCAGTTCAAAGTTGTAATTTAATACATAAAATGTTATTTCCGCATCCGGTCGAAAGGGTAATTCACAAATAATATTAAATTCTCGTTTTTCTTTATTAATTAAGAATTATTGTATCTTCTAAGTATATTTTAGAGTCCAAAAGAATATTATATTTGAGAATCAAGTTTTAGCAATAGTAACTTTAACTTAATTAACGCAAATCTGGAAAAGTGGAGTTTTATAAACATTAGTCCTTAAAAATATGTCATAGCGACATTAGATACCTAATTAATAATTATCATATTTTTGACTTAATAAACAGTATTAGCGACGATGTTGGTACGCGACATGATATATGATGAAGTTACTGTTTATTTTTGTTTTATTCGTACTTGTTACGGTTTTTAGAGTCCTAAAATTCATAACCAGTGAGTTGTTATTTTTTTTTTTTTACATTCGTATTATTTTCTACATCCCAAAAAATTGTCCCTATATTTTCAAAGAGTGTGAGAAAAATGCCACGCAATAAATTAAAATAAACTGTTAATATAAACAAAGAGATTATTTCATCTTTTGTCTATTTTTTAAACAGAATGACATTTTTTAATTGCCAACGAGTGTCCATGAGAACGTTTATGTTAATTACCCCCTAAATGATCAAAACGTTCGTCGCTCGAACTTGTATACTAAACAAAAGGGTTGGCCACTCCAGTTCTATTGTTTTCCAGCCATAAATCTAATGGATTGCGTAATTATGACCTTTAATATGTGACAGTCGCTTTGTAACATGTAAATTTATCCGGCAGCATATTGCGGGGTGAAGTGGGGTGGGAAAGAACCAGCTTCAATGTTGGGGAGCGGCGGGACGCCACTTCACTGCCCTGTTTGGTGATGGGGTTACGTTTATTAACACTAACAATATATTTAGCACTTAAATCTGGATAGGTATGGTATTTTTATTTAATGAAATCTTAGACTGCATCCATCGCTGCATCGTCACTTAACATCGGGCGAGATCGCAGTCAACACCTAACTATGAAACACAACTTTTAAAAAAAAATTGCTGTAAAATAATAATCTTCAGCGCAAAAGATCTCGTTATAAAAATCGTTGTGTGAATTGTCAATTTAATAACATGGAAAGATCCATAATTTTCATATCATTTTACATTGAAACTGCAATAATTACGTTCTCTCAGTCAATATTAGACAACTCTGCCGTAACTATATTTCACATAATTTTCATTTGTCTGTAGCTTAGCTAGGCTATTCTCTAACGATATTTTTATAACTCGCAAGTGCGAGTTTCGAAGTCATCCTCTATATCTATGTGTATAACTCGCACTTGCGAGATAGACACAAAACATCGTTAGAGAATAGCCGTGCAGTTAGCAATCTGCATTTTCAATGCACAGACATTTTTTACTTGTGTCGTTTATTCTTATCTAACGCGTTATTATTATTATTATATATATTTCTAAATCACAATCAATGCGTATTTATAATACCTTCCACGTGAACGAGTTCTTCCATACTACAGTATTGAATCTCTAGAACCATTCCAAACGTACCGATCATACATAATTGCTTTCAATCGTGGTATGAATTTACACTTAATATTTCGTATAATTGTTCGTTCTTTCTACAATTCCTTTCATAATGCATTCATCGATATATTTGCGTATTGTACTCTGGGTACCTTGGAGATCGTTTACACAAGAAACAATGCTCATAAATGAAAGAGCGAAACTGTATGCCCCCAGCACTGGAAAACCACTCGAGCAGTGAGCCTGTAGACGTTCGTAGACTTATTGCGATTGTTGCATTGTGTTGCACAAAGCCGTAAGTAGCCACTCGATGTGAGAAATTGTTGCGAATTTACCCACCGTGTGGGAATGTGGGTTTAAAGCTAGGATGCTAAAACCATTTTTTTTTGGTGTTACAATGTCTAGGCAACTGTAACTAATTAAATATCTGACGATACTATGATGTTGATAAGTTACGCGCACCGTTAAAAGATGTATCTTTATGTTATGTTACGTACCAGAATAGAAGTTAAAACTGATATTTTGTACCGTCGTACTTACTCATTCTAAAAATTGGTGTGACTATCTGATTTAGTGTTTAGCTAAATAACTAGTTATTAATAAACTTTAACGTTTCACTGAAAAGTAAAGATAAAGCAAGTTTATAATTAGACTTTAAACTCATGTTTTTTAAAAAATTCTAACGTTTATTAAATGTTCGAATAATTTAATATATAAGACTTGACACCCGCACGGTGAATTCATGGAAAGATAAGATATTCGTCTCTGTCAAGAAGTGGTTAGGTATATGAAATGTATAGCTTAAGCTATACATACCTATCCCAAGTTATTTGGAAAAGCACGAAAGCTTCAGCCTTATGCGCTCGATGTTACAATATTGGAAATATACAAATGATACAGCACCCTAATCTGAATTCAATAACAAAGTATTAAAGTGACGTTTGAGCAGTCAATTGGGCGGCAACGTATCGTCCATCGAGATACCGCGATGGTGGTCCATTGTTGGGCGACGCCCCGCGGCTCGCGACGCACTCTCGCCGCTCGTACAATGTGACGAATGTTTTATTCCTATTTTTATAATTGCCGAATTTACTTCCGCTTAGATGACCACTTCGTTGGAGCAATTTTTGTGGGAAGCTTGTAACTTACAAAACTAATGAATTCCGTTTTATACGCTTCAATATACCAGCATATATTTTGCAAGTTATTGAAGATTGTTATATTATTTTACTTGAAATTTAGTATTATTGTTAAATTGCAGATCTTAATAGATCGTAGCGTATTGATATTAATCGTAGATCGTGACAAAAAGTAACAGCATATACAAGAGTCCCGCGGCGATCTCCCTTCGTTAACTTTTAATATTGTTGACTCACACCGATGTCAAAGAGTTTGGTAGTTGCAAAGAGATCAAGCGTACAGATAAGTGCGTTCTCACTTCCCCGTGGCCGCTAACTCGTGAAAGGGTTCGCGGAATAATTGCAACAATCAATACGAAGGAGCTATCGAACAATTTGTATGGTATTTGTGCGGGCTGTCTCCCGCTGATGCTATCGACGCGCTTCAGGGTGCCGGCCCTCAATGGGAAGCCCTTTGTTAGGGTTACTTTCTCACACTTCAAGGGTTTGATTATGCAATTAAAATCGTAGCTCAACAGGTTAAATTATTTGGCAGCCATTTGCAAATACAAACGTGAGATAACTAAAAATAACAATAAAAAGATAAAGTCGTAAAATCTTGTATAAAAACTAATTCTAAATTAAAATATTACTCAAAGAAATAAGATGTTAATCCTTATCTTACGATATAATCTAATAAGAAAGTAAAACGTGCACAATTTTTAGTTTTACTAAGAAACTATGAACCCAAACGATAACTCACCTCGTTCCATAATAAGACATAAACATCACCTCGTTGCAATATGTCACGAGCAACAAAGCGCTGCGGTAACGGTCCTCGTCATTTGTCTGCCGTAACCCTGTTATTTATGATCTTCGACCAAAGAAGGAGGACAAAAACGGAGCTGCTGTTAAATATTTGCCTGAGACAAGAGGGGGCGATAATTCGAGACTATTATGACGTCATTTCACGCCCTTTGTGCGGTCGTCACGCCGTGTCATCTGCTCCTCGAGACGCCTGCCTCTACTATCTCTCGATTATATCTATTGTGTCATTTTTTCAGTGCGCGCGAGTCGGATGTGCCACCGACGATGAATTTGTCTCGTTCGCATCGTCGCTCGACTTCGCCGTAAAAACTGTTGAGGAGCTGCCCTATTGTCTCCAGCTTCTTTTACGAGCTCCGTTTTGTGTGCGTGTTATTGTTTGCGGTCGATAAACATCTCGCCACTAGGTAGGTAGGGATCATTACTACTTTGGCCGGTGGTGTATTTTAATGGTGCTTTATCGGATTTGTTTGTCAATTATTGCTTTGAATGGTTTGAGAGATATCAACTACTTATTTTTCAGAATGGAGTTAATGAACAAAGATGCATTGATGCTTAGAATAGACTTAACGTCGCCTATGATGTCGTCTTTCAAACAAGACCCTAAGCTAGTCGCAGCGATAAATAGGCTATATAGTAGAGAAGAGGTAGTAGGATCAGCATTAATATTGCCTGAACGTAAATTGAATTTTACCGAGGTTCAAGATCTTGTTAAACAAGCTTGTGATGTCAAAGGTACCTTAATTTATTTCGATAATATGCCCGAGTACATGATTTGTAGTGCAAATTAACATTTATCAATTTGAATCTAGGGAAACCAGATGATATATTGACGAATCAAGCAAAACTGCCTCGAATTGGAGTAATTAAGAAAATTGAAGAGATCTTGGCAAATATCAACAATAGCGCTGCAGAAGATGGTCCACCAAAATTAATTTTGAGGAACCAAAGGCTCTGGAGCAATTGTATTTATGATTTGGACCGGTTAGATTTTTTTATTCATGCTATAACAACTCGAAAAATTAAGATGTTTATAATAAATGTATGTTTTTCAGCGTAACACTAAAAGCTTTCCACAACGCCAAAACTACAACATTGTGTTACTCAAGCGCTGAGGATAAATCCCGTTTTAATACAATTATATTTATCTTAACAAAAATTCATGAATTACTTTCGAAGAACTTAACCGTTACTAGAAGGTAAGCTCTATATAGTAAATACCTCTACAAAAATCCTCTATTCAAGTAGACTGACAAATTGATTTTGAAGCGTCGACAAAATTTCACGTTACTGTTAATTATGCTAAAAGCGTTTTCTGTTCTTTGGTTAATAATGATAAATAAATTCGTTATACAACTAAAGATTTTATCGATTATTCCTTTATTTTGTAACAAACATATTTTGCCAGACTTGTAATCTTGCATTAAACTACTTTTGTTAAATTTTAGTCTAAAAGTTGTTCTTAACGTAAAATTAATTTCACAGAGAACTATTCTATCAAAATGTGACTAGATTTGGTAATCAATCCAAACTAGATGTCGGTGTAAGGGATGTATGCTGTTTACTGGATTCACCACCTTGGGATTTAGGTATTGTTGCTACTGCGAAAGGTCTTATCGCTGGCCCTCTGAATATCTACCAAAGTGATGGAACTATTGTAGACTGTATGACATCTGGAGGTGAGATAAACACGCAATAGCTTTATATATATCACGTAAAGTCTTATATTAAAAGCGAGGTAAAGAAAAGTATTTGAATAGAATACCAACTTATTAAAAAAAGTTTTAAAATTGTAGGTACATTAATACCACAAGACATCAACGGTATTAAAGAATTTAAATCAACAGCTAAATACATATTATTGGTGGAGAAAGACGCTATCTTTCAAAAATTACTCGATGAAGGTGCATTGATTCGACTAGGACCAGTAATTATTTTAACGGTAAAATAAATGTTTAATTTGTATTGTTGAGTATCTCTGCTTCTGAAACGTTATTATGGTAATATACTATGATATCTATATGCATGATATATGATACCTATATGCATACATTGATATCTTCTAACTTAACGTTTGAAGATATCAATGTATGCAAAGTTGTTGCACTATAATATTACGTTTTGTTAATATTTAGGGCAAGGGGTATCCCGACGTATGCACCCGTCAAATGCTTTGCCGTTTAGTCAAGGAACTAAGATTGAAGGCTCTTGCGTTAGTGGATGCAGATCCTCATGGATATGAGATTTTCTTAACATACAAGTATGGCTCTTTAGTGAGTATAGACCATTTTTTTGTTTACACCATAATGGGTATAATCTTGCAACATTTACTTTTATATTTAGTTTGCTAGTTATGGTTGAGTTCTTATAATATGAACATCATATAACTGCATCATTAGAGTAGAATATAATCCGGTTAACTTTCATTGCACATGAGATGCTTTTATGCACAACTTACCAACCAATATTAATTAAATATGCCTGAGGGATTCCTGGCGAATCCTTCAGGTATATTAGAATGAAAGAAAGAAAAATAATTTATTCAGATTTAAAAGTTACAGAAAGTATATAGGGTGTACAGCTCAGCATATGCCGTGCACTATATACAAGTATAATACACGCCGCTGATTTTCTGCTGAGACCCATATGACGCCACAGCGAATATAAAAAAATATAAACAAATTCAAATGAATTAAATTATTATGCACATTTGCACAATATAATACTATAGCAGTTATTTTCAACATAATCTTATATACAAGCGACTCAAAACTCTGTCGCCGATAGCTTTCTTGCGATAAGATGCTTGCGAAACTTTCAAAGCGACGCTTGTCTGTGTCCGCTACTGTATAATATCTGCTATTAAAATAATACTTACCTACTTGATTTTTAGGCTCAATCCCATTTGTCGGAGTCACTGGCGTGCAGCAGTTTGTTGATGCTCGGCGCTCGGCATCACGACATCTTGACTCTTGCTCCCAAGGAGGCCCAACTATCTCTCACGCTGCTAGACAAACGAAAACTTTCATCTCTGATTAAACGACCTTATTTGAATTCACCTGTAGGTAAGGAACCGAATATTTCTGTTTATTTTGAAGTTTACCAGTCTTGCATGGTGAAGGTAGGCATTTAAAAGTTTGTCCTTTAGTCTTATTAAGTAGTATCGAGTTTTGATAACCTTTTTGGAACTTAGTTTAAAACAGAGTAGTACTAGGTGCATCCCAGCAGAGGTCAATATATTTTAATAGTTTGAGCTATCTATCAGTGATTTCGTATCCAGCACGATACAATATTAGATCTCATTGTCATCTTTCATTCAGTAACAGGTGAAAACGCAGAGGTAAAAAATGTTTTTAATGGTTATTGCTTGGCATTCGAGTAATTTTGACGGCCTCCGTGGCGCAGCGGTATGCGCGGTGGATTTACAAAACGGAGGTCCTCGGTTCGATCCCCGGCTGGGCGGATTAAGAGATTCGTAATTGGTCCAGGTCTGGCTGGTGGGAGGCTTCGGCCGTGGCTAGTTACCACCCTACCGGCAAAGACGTACTGCCAAGCGATTTAGCGTTCCGGTATGTCGTGTAGAAACCGAAAGGAGTTTGGATTTTCATCCTCCTCCTAACAAGTTAGCCCGTTTCCATTTTAGACTGCATCATCACTTACCATCAGGTGAGATTGTAGTCAAGGGCTAACTTGTAAAGAATAATAAAAAAAAACATGATAACAAAATTGAATGCCACCTTACCTGCCTTATTATTATATGTGGTTCAAATACGTAAACATTGAGCTTCCAGGTACTACTTTCTGAAGTTCGATTGGACTCAAATGTGCAATACCTATGCTATGTCCTGTGGTATAATCCTAATTATTCTTCGGTAACAATGCAATACTATCGGGTACTCACACTATCTATTGTAAGATGGCCATAACATTTTTAAAGAAAATACAACATACTTAACTAAGCACATATAGTTTGTGATCCTTAGTCATGGCAAACTCATTGTACATGTATTAATATAGAATCGTGTTTTTAATGTGTGTTAAACTAAATATACATATAGTTATTTTTAATTTTGGTAATTTTGGTTTGTGTAGGAGTCCGTATAAAAAGTGATCTAGAAGCTATGCAGACCAATGGTGTTAAGGCTGAGATTGAAGCCGTAGCTGCTACAGCGCTCTGTGACTCTTACATACCTGCAAAACTCATACAGGGTGACCATTTAGGATAACTTTTAAAAATCCTTCAAGAGATAACAATATTACTTCATCATCAGTCTCCGAGAGTTTAATAATTAAAGGTTGATTTGAAAATAACTACGTCCAAAGGGTTTACAGACTACTGTCGACATCTAGCGTAAATAAGAAAACAACGTTGTGTTGAATTTATCGCCATCTATCGCCCTAACGTGAAATTACAATAACATAGCTGGCGAGGAGTGAATAGAAAACGACTGAGACTATTGAGTGAGCAGTGTTACGAACAGATTAAAGATGGCGCTCTGTACGGTTGTTGCGTGCTGATTGCTGCGCTGCCCCGGTAGCAAAAACGGTTTTAAATACGTTAGAATTAAATATAAAAAAAGTGTCGTGTCAAACATAGACAAATTGTTGACACACACTAGTGATATGATATCTACGAATGTAAATTTAATGTCTAATTTCTAAGTGATATTAATGCTTCAGTGATTTTAATCAAATCTTAGTATTTCTAAATTATCCAGTCACGTGCAATGGAGCATAATACAAAAGAAACATCTAACGACAAAAAATTGCTCAACAAAGCCAAATCCCAGTACAATGAACAATCGAAAGCTTCATGTAATCCTGTAAAACATAAATCATTTAATATGAACGAAGCTGTTAGATCCCTGGATATTGCGTTAGGCAGGTTAAAGAAAAGTAAACTTGTGAATGGCGAATGCATAGGAAACAAAATTTCAGTGTGTCCCGGCAGAAGTGGAGCTGATAGCATGTTCATAGATAGTCCTCAAGTAAACATGTCAGACGTGGAAAACACATCGGTAATTTCTATGGACTTTTCGCATTACGAGCTCCTGCGTAACGTTTCAGAAATCAATTGCAATTCTGACGACACTCTCGGCAATACTACGAGTAAAACATTTTCTAGCCTTTCCGACATTACTTCAAAAGAAGAGCAATTGGAACGATATTTTCGGAGTGCTGAAATTTGGAACAGAAATCGTAAAGAAGCCGGTTCTAGTGGTCTTCGAGATAACTGACAATGTAAACAAACATGCACAGAGACTTGTTAAATAAAAATATACTATGAACGATTATGAAAATTTTATTTATTTAAAGAAATTTTACATTAATAACAGAATAATCTCAGAATTTACAAATAAACATACTGATCTATACAACACTGTAACTCTTAAACGAGACGATAAGATTTATAACACTGATTAACAACAACGTAGAATATAATTTTCTCTATGGCCATCAAACGGCGCAATGCAGAATACAATAATTAATATGTATGGGGTCTATTCAAATTCAATAAACGTGAATTAACTAATGTTTCTGAAATATATATGTACTTGCATAGTATATACTCATAAAAGTATTTTAGAATTGCCCAAGAAATTAAAATAATCCTAAACAGTGGTTGGTACGATAATATTAGTCATGCAAATCTAGCCAACAATATACTAAATTATCCATCAGTTAGGTATTTAAAAAAAATATTTCACTTAAATAATTTATTGTATTCGACATCGCGCTTGCCACCGATCTAATTGCTAAGGCGCAATCCGCGACACTCTATAGTTACGAAGGCGGACACTACACTGCAGTGCAAGTAAACTGCACTCTGCACATTATTTTTCCATATTTTTAAGCTATATTGCGAATCGTGGATGGATTGAATTATATCAAAACTTGCATCAATGTGCTGAGTCCAGTTCAGTTGCGCAGAAGGATTCTAAAAGACGCGTTACTGATCGACATTTATTACTCGTACCACATCCATTGAATCTGAGGAAACTAGGATAGAAATCTAAACTAATTTACAAGAGAAATGTTACTTACGAAATGAACAAAAACGTAGCTGACCAGGTTTGAGATAAGGAAATAATTGACATAGTCATCACATAGTTCCCTACATTCTTGCCCCAAAAGTATTATATATAGTGTCGGAAGCTTTCGCTACTCTGGAAGACTAGGGCTTTATTTACGAAAAAAGGGTGACCATAGAGAGAAGCGGCGTGCATTAAATCGAGTTTGTAGATCGATTTGTGCTATTATTGGTTAATAACAACCTGTCATATAATTTAATACAATTATCTACACGTATTAAATTGGTGTTATTTACTGAAAACTTCATTTCCTTTTATTTTAATGGAGTCGATTCTCAAAGTACAACCTCGTAAGTGAGCACGATCTGCAAAATGTATTATACCGTTATATACGTAAAGTTTATTCAATACGGTACTCGTATTTGGCATGCCAATATGTTTCATAATAACTATTATTATTTTGTATAACTATAGACCATCCGCTAAAGAAATGAATATAACATGATGTAAAATTTAAAGCACCCGGTTTCCGAACTCTCTCGTTTTATAATAACTATAAAATTTCATATGTTTGTGATGTATACATAGCCCGTAATATATTGTCTAGGTTTGTTATACAATTTTTGGGCAAAGCAATATAGTTTATATTTTAATTATGGAAGAATTTCAAAAGTATTAAATTCACGTTTATCTTAGAAATATTATATTTAATAATTACAACGAATTCGATTTGACTAGGCCCTACGTATATCAGATGCAGATATAATTTTATTTAATATATCCAATACAATATTGATAAAATTTTGCAATAGAAGAATCACAGCATCCTTAAGACCATAACGGCGATTGAAATTAACGTCTTCGACATATCGTAGGTATTTTAATTGTAAAATTTAGACCAAATTGGCAGTCTTCACAAACATGGAATGTACGATATGCGTCTATGCAGGTATCCGATAACACTTAACAAATATCGGCTGACAATTATTTCTATACAACAACAACGAATTACCTACTTACGTCAGTTAGATTTAGATGAAATTAACAACATCTACATCGTTCATACACATATCCAATTTGTTTTACAGCACGTGCTATCTCTTATCAGACCAATTAAAAAAGGATCAATGAAACACGAGAAAAGATTGATGCAGTACATAATCGATCTTCAAATTAAACTAAATTAACGCGATCGAGTTTAAATCACAATCCTTGTAGAACATTAGATAAAGCTAATTTAGTTTAGTATGAAGGTTTACGATTGGCGCCACTATTGTTGCATGAATTTCTCGAACTACTTTCATACTCGTGTTAATTTTGACGGACAAATATAATCCATTTTGATTGGTCGCAATATTATATTTTTATTAATTAATCTATTCCAGGAAGTCGTCTCTGGTTTTGGATATACAAACAAACGTTTACAAGCAGTATGTGTGTAAAACTAAAGCAACTGACGTTGCTTAATTTATACCCACAAACGCTCATGGTCTGTCACCCTCATCTTTTCACTACATCTTAAACCACATGGTAGTCCTGGAATAGATTGACTTATATCGCTTGCCAAATTCGTTCGTAACACTCCGTGGTCCGCGGAGGCCGGGAGGAGGGTAGCGATGCTCCGCGCACACGACTTCATACCCGCGCAGTCCTTCCCTATCGTCGCAGGCATATCATGGAACTGTCATTAACGAATTTGCCAATATAATAATTTGTGCTCTTAATTTCAAGGCATATCTCGTCAGTGGATACTGGATAGCCTAGAACAATATTATCGCATACAGTATCTTATTATTTATCATTGCAAACGGTTGAACAGTAGATTCACACCAACTTTTCATTGCCTATAACAAGAAGGCGATTTCTAGCTCATTTTATTCTACTTTGTACATGCTTAATATTTAAAATTGTTAACCCAGTATTGTTGAGTCTATTACGTTACATATTACAATTTTCTGAGATTACACAAATAATAAACTGTCTGATGTACAGTGCCCGCCACGAGATATTGTGTTTGTGAAGTTAGCAACAAATGACTGCGCAATGAATCAATAACGGTACAAACGACGCGGGCGGGGAGCCGGCTAGACACGATCTATACTCATTCTGCAGCTAACTTCACAAACATAAAGATCCGTGGCGAGCACTATAACTTTTGGTATCCGCTATGTAAATAGGCTAAGATTCGGTTGGTATAACAGTGTAGGTACCATCTAAGCTTTAGGGTTTTAGAGTCTGCTATGATTCTTGTGTATAAGTAGCGATTTTAGGTTTATGATACTTACATTCACACTTAATTGCCACTAAAGTTTGTTACAAAGACGTATTTGCTTTAAAAAATTGAAATGTAAGAATTGTTTTACAACTTATCGACTAAGAGGAAAGATCGGAGATGATTTAATGGAGCAAAAGCAGCTGAGGATCAGGGATGATCAAGGTCACTTCATTTCTAAAAATTACAATATGAAACTTTCGATTACACATCTAACTAATGTTATTTTAATATATTTTATCGTAAGAGGTACTTTAAACAGTGTTTTTTACTGTATAAAAAGTAACTTTAAAAATCTGTAACTCATGATCAAACAGAACTGCTATCTTGTAAATGCCTAATAGATTCCCTAAATGATAAGCTCCTCATTATTCTTTATGAAATATTTTTTATTCACTATGTATATTATAAAAATCAAAGGTAGGTAGCTATAATCATTAACTCTTCATTAATGTATCTAACTGTTCAGGCAATGTGGCACGTCCATTCCTTTTCTACAAAACTAACAAAATGTACGGCAATGACATTCACCATCGACAGTCACGTGATCAAGTTGTCGATCGGATCTGTCATCCCCATACATTTTGCTAGTTTTCGAAGCGTTAGTGATTGTAGAAAGGGAATCGACGTGCCACATGGCTACAGGCCGTGGATTTATAAAGATGGAAGTAGAAAGGACTACAGGTTACAGTAAAGCCTAGGAAGTAAAGCTCGTATCGCTATGAATATGATCACATTATAGTATTAAGGTATCCAGGTAAAGTTCAGATTAGCTAGGGTGGCGCAAACCTCTTTAAAATGTTTTGTGAAAAAGGATTGGATGACAAGTCTTATGAATCTGTTCTATTAGGATCTCAATAAAATTGATACAGTTGTCGACGCAATATTTGTTTTACTATCTTTTATTTTATATCTTTTAGGTATATAATATCAGTAAGCTGCAGGTTCGCATTCTGCATTAACGTTCTATGTCAAAATGAATAATTTATAAATTAATGAAGTGCTGAAGTGTTACATTCGTTTAACATACGGCAGGACAAATATATACCCTTAACCGTTATTTTTATTAGTGATAAAAAATAAGTGTTAGATAATATTCACAATGACACATTGCAAGTCTCTAAGTCACTCCTAGTTAAATTGCAGTTGTCTGGCAGCCATACAATTTTTTTTCACAAAACCTAGGTAACTTTGGACTAGATCAAGGGCAACTTAAATAAAATAAGCTTTCGTTTGACATATTAGACCATTAAATAACTGATGGGTTTTTAAATAATTTAGGATTAGGGTATTTAATTCAAATCTTTATATCTGGCAACCCCACAATTGCAGCGTGAAAGCAGGCATCTTTTACGTTTTCAATTCTGTTAGTGTAACTAGTGTACTATGTCTTAATTAACCAATGAATGAAGTAGATTAAAAAAAAAACTCAAGTAGCTTTAATATTATTCGTCCGCAATTTTAGTATGCAACCTATTTGCAATGTGTCAATGTGAATATTTTTGCTCTTATATTACCCCCCTTACCCCAAATAAATTACAGATTAGAGTATGTATTTCTTCTCGTACTACATGGTCGAATAATTTAAAATTTCCACGAAAGACTTCCCTATCAACGCCGTCGGAATACAAAATTGACTTGGATTGAATAGAATGGCAACCATGATGAGATTTTTTTTAGTTAAAATCTAGATTTAAGTGAAATTTAGTAAAGACGACATAAAGGCGAAAGTTGCAAAAGCCGCATTTTATTGACATTACTTTTAAGAACGATTTTGTTAAATAAATTACTTATTCCGATTTTTTGTATCGATATCCTATAAAATACATACTTTTTACATTTTGATTTGCAAATTTATAACGAAGTGAACTCTTTATAGTAATCATAAGATGATTAAGTAATACATACTTTTATTTACTAAATATTGTATACTAGCAGACGATATCGACTTTACCTGCGTAAAGTTTTCGTATCTAACTTGAAAACTATTTGATATTTTTGTAAATAGGTTCTTTTGTAAGCAAGTCTTAATGATTTCCTGTTGTTTTACGTTTATATAAAAACACTTTTTCTGGTGTAAAATCAACTTATTGGTATTCAAGGTTAGAAAGTAAAGTTTATGCTCTCTGATAGGAAGTAGAAAATAATTGCTAATGTACTAAAACCGCTTCAGGATTCAGATGAATAATATATCTAAGAAATCATATCGTCGGCTTAGATGTGATACCTCGTAACTAACAATTTTTGGTTTTCAGCTTTTCCGGTGGTAGCCCGTAAATATCTTGTAGTACATACATTATAAACGTTTTTGGTCGCATAAAACGACTTTTAGTGACACCTAAAAGATGTTTCTTGTCTCTCCTGTAAAGTTCGTCAGTTTGCACGTACGAGCTATTACATCTCGATCGACGATATAGAAGTAGAGCATACCTCCAGATTATATACAAAATTCAGCATTGTTAACAAATCATCGTCTCCAGGGTTCAGATGGAGGATTCAAGTTTTGGTTAGATCGTCGCACGAGTTGTATAGTGAGGGATATTAGCTGTAGTATCAAAGAATTAAGTAGCTACAGTGGTGTGCACGGAATTTGTTTAGGGTAAGCACTAAATACTTAATAATCAGTACAAAAACAATATTAAACCTTTTTTAATACCGGCCATGATAACCTTTAGTTTGTATACTGATGTCACAATGGACAATTATTGTTAGATGATTCAGTAACAACATAGGTTAGGTCTGAAGTCTTTTTTGATATCCATTTTGACACCCTCATTTACTTTCGATATTTAGATTAATACTCGTAGTTACGTAACGCTTCAGTAGGCCTAACATACTACCCACGACATTATCGCGTGAAAGCAAATCGTTCAATAGCGCAGCACTGGAAATATCACTTTTGCTTTTTTTTATTCATTTTAAGTTAGCTTGATCTGATCTCACCTGATGGTAAGTGACGATATAATCTAAGATCAGCGGGCTAACTTGTTAGGCGTTGGATGTAAATCCACACCCATTTCGGTTTCACAACATTGTACCGAAACGCTAAATCGCTTGATAGACGTACCGCGTCTTTGCCGGTAGGATGGTAGCCACGGCCGAAGCCTTCCACCAGCTAGACCTGGATCAATTAAGAAAACCTCAATCGGTCCAGCCGGGGATTAAGCCCAGGACCTCAGTCTTGTAAATCCACCGCGCATACCACTGCGCCATGGAGGCCACCTCTGTCGGGACGAAAGAGAGTACGATATTTCCGTTGCGGCCGCTATTGGTCGATTAGTCTTCACGAGATATGTCGTGGCGCGCATGTTAGGCCTGCAGTTTACATTTGTCCTAAATTATTAACTACATACATACGTCACCATATTTTTTTCTCTATCTAACTTCAATTGAAGGCGTAAACTAAACTTAACATTATGAAGAACACAATAATTTAATTTACTATTTCAATTTACATATTTACAGAATAATAATTATGATAACAAATATATCACGTAACCTAGAATGGTATAGCTTGGCAACTTCGTTCGTAACACTCCCGATAGTCCGCGCGGGCCGGGGGGCGTGTAGTGATGAATGAAAAACCCACGAATGATGCACCTCACTTCCCCGCACGCACGATTTCACACCCGCGCAGTCTTTCCCCCCGTCGCCCGCATATCATGGGAGTGTCATCAATGAACCTGCCAGACTATAGAATAGTGTTTTATGCGACACTTTGTCTAAGTGGGTATAATTTTATCTATCTGGCGGAGGCAGCTTGGTGTCTTCGGGGTCAAGAGACAGGCACTCTCGGAGATAATCTTCCATGGATCGGTAAACGTGCTCGATGACGCCTTTGAGGTCGTGCCCTTCGTCAGCGTAAGCCTGTAAAGAAAATCATTCATTTTATCAATTAACTATTTACTAATGATATTATAACACATATTGAGACTTGATAGCTCAAGTGGATATGACCTCTGTCTTCGATTCGGAGAGCGTAGGTTCGAATTCGGTCCGGGCATGCACCTCTAACTTTTCAGTTGTGTGCATTTCAAGAAATTAAATATCACTTTCCTCAAACGTTGAAAGAAAACATCGTGAGGAAACCTGCATCTCCTCTACTATAAAGAGGGAAGCCTGACCCTGGTTATGGTTAAGTTATCGTTTTTTTCATCTTTTTTAAATATGATCAATATTCGTGTTTCTCCAATTAATTGGTAATGACTGTGTAACACTTCTAAAAGTCAGCTGGACCATAGTGCAGTAGCCAGGGATCGAACCCAAGACCTCTCGGTATAGAGTCCGGCCCTTATACCGTTGAGTTATTGAGGCTTAAAGGCTCAGACTCGTCTGTGAAGATATGCACAATCCAATTTTCTAGTATTGGCTATCTGTTCACTTAAGACATGAACAGAAAACAATTTCGATCCTTGTGACCTGTTTTGACATCTAGAATTGGGTTTATTAACCATTCCAGTTAGACAAAAGTTCCTAGAACAATATGGTAAGTTTTGACAATTGTATAGGTACTAAGTATATTTTTTTATTTAAGTTTTTTGCCTGTCAATAAAAATTATTATCTAAATTAGCTTGTAATGGAAAATTAGTGTTTTTTGGTTTCCATATGACCATTTTTATTACGTTGAGACATGTAGTTGTAGCCTACTTGACGAAGTTAGGTGCGTGTGAATTTGGATAACTAACTAACTTTTGCCGCGGTAGTGGACGATAAAATTATCTAGATATTGAAGTGCATAGTGGCTGGAAGAGGATCGCTGTGGCCTGAGGACGGGTGACAATTAAAATACACCATTCTCGACCTACACTAGACACATTATACTCATAACGCCCGTCAGCTAGGGTCAATCGACCTAGGTCAACTCGTGACCCTACGACCGCAAGTAGTTCATTGCCTATCAGACGAATACTTGAAGGCTTTCGTTTCGCGATGTAGCGTCGTATTTCGACTACCCATCTTCCCCGTTGGGGCATCTGATGGGTCCGTACATCCACTTGTGGGGAAGCCGGAGGTTTGCCCACACAATAATATTAGTGTGATAGTGTGATTCCAGTTAGACGTAAGATCCTAGAACAATGTTTTGACAATTGTATAGTATACTAAGCATATTTTTGTATTTGAGTGTTGAGTGAGCCTGTCAATAAAAATTATTATTATTTTTAATTACCTGATGTCGGAACAGCACGCCGGCATCAGTGAGCGCCCGGGCCAGCTGCAGCGCGTGTGGGTAGGGCGCGCTCATGTCCGCCATGCCGTGGATGAGGTACAGGGCGTGTCGCGGCACGTGGTGCGCGCGCTGCGACGCGTCCGCCTCCACGTACCCCTTGTAGTTCACCGATGGCTGGCCCAGGATGCGCTCCGTGAATGCTACGTCTGAAACACAAATTAAAAAAAAGTTGATTATCTACTAACTAATATTGTACATGAAGAAGATTTGAAGAATCATCATCATCAAGTCAAAGCCAGAAGTCAAAGTAAAAATATTTTTTTTTCAGTTAGGCTTAGTTAACAAGCACTTTTAAAACGTCAAATAATAGAATTAGTCATCATAATTGGCCTTTTGCATGGATTTCCAAACGATAAGATCTCGAGTCGCCATTATCTAGCGGCTCCCTGCAATCCGCTTAGTTCTCGGTCCACCTAGTAGTTAGTAAGTAGGTAATTAGGAAGTGGGTTATTATATTGTTTTGCGGCTCGGTCTTGTTTTAGATTGTATTTTGTATGACGAGACAGTGACACCGCGTGTTCTGGAAGCCTCGCTGAGTTAGACCAAACACCGGATTTCGAAGTGGCTCTCTAGACAACACGCATTATATACACTTACTCAACACATATGACAGACGTCAAAGCCCAGTGAATATGACCTCCACCATTCGGAAAGCGTAGCTTCGAATCCGGTTCGGGGAATGCACCTCCAAGTTTTCATTCATGTGCCTTTTTGAATTTAAATATCACTTGTCTGTAAGCTGTCACTGTCACTGTCACTGTCAATAACCAGCACCACCTGAGAATTTTCTTTTTTTTTGTGTGTGTAAAGTCTGCTAATCCGCATTGGGCCAGCGTGGTGGACTATTGTCCTAAACCCTCTCATTCTTAGAGGAGACTCGTGCTCAATAGTGAGCCGAATATGGGTTGATAATGAGATAAATGACTCTCAGTAAGATAACGAACTCACTATAGTACAACCAGTCGGTGATGGGCGACACGGCGATACCGCACTTGAGCGTGGCCTGCTGCGAGCCCAACAGCATGGCCGTCACGTAGCCGCCGTAGCCCCAGCCCCACACCGCCACCCGCGTCACGTCCAGAAATTTGAATGTGTCTAATAAATATCTGAAAAATTATACACAGATAATTGAATACTACAATCACAGCGAAACAAAAGGCCAAAGTAATTTCTTTTTTTATGTTAACTTAGAAATAAAAACGATAGGTAAAATTATAAAAAGTTGAAAATAACTTTAAATAGTTTAAAAAACTAAAAAAAATACCCACTAAAAATTACAAATATTGGATTTAAGTCACGTGACTATGTTTTCGTATTCCTGACAGCAAACCATCCATTTGATATCCACATCATGGGGGTGGATTTCAAACAGCCAGTCCGCTATCTTGGGGAGGCCGCCATATTGGATTTGTAATGACGTTTCTCATCTAGTCACGTATTGTCATCATGACTAAGAGCGTGTGCAAAATTTCATCCTAATCAAAGACCGGGAAGTGGGTCAAATTAAGATTCCAAGATTTTCTTACATACATAGTTACAAGTGATTGGGGAGGCCGCCATATTGGATTTGTAATGACGTTTCTTAGCTAGTCACGTATTGTCATCAGAACTAAGAGCGTGTGCAAAATTTCATCCTAATCGAAGACCGGGAAGTGGGTCAACTTAAGATTCCAAGATTTTCTTACATACATAGTTACAAGTGATTGGGGAGGCCGCCATATTGGATTTGTAATGACGTTTCTTAGCTAGTCACGTATTGTCATCAGAACTAAGAGCGTGTGCAAAATTTCATCCTAATCGAAGACCGAGAAGTGGGTCAAATTAAGATTTAAAGTACCTAATAACAGCCAACTGATCAGCCACCTC
The DNA here is from genome assembly GCF_947172395.1 of Bicyclus anynana. Lineage (NCBI taxonomy): Eukaryota > Metazoa > Arthropoda > Insecta > Lepidoptera > Nymphalidae > Bicyclus > Bicyclus anynana. The sequence continues at coordinate 11,797,356 of NC_069085.1, read as the reverse complement.
GACCCCGCCGAGGCGACCACGCAGCAGCGCGCGGGGAAGGCCGCGCGCGCCCGCCACGTCTAATTTAACGTACACTACGTCGTTACGTGAGGACATGTACGTTCCCCAGTCTAAGAGGAACTCGTCGGTGACTTGCTGACTGCCGGGTCGCCCGTCCCTGAACAAATAAATCATAATCAATAAAATAATATTAGATATGTCAATCAATGAGGTAAAGTGTAATTATTCTTTATTATCTTAATTTATTAAGCTTACATAATAATCAATTGTTTGAACACCCATACAAATAAAACTACCTCAGTAAGCGACAACGTCATTCCTTCGTACCATTTCGTTTTTCAGCGATCCGTGACAGCGCTCCAAAAATTGGCCCTTTATATCTCTGTAGCACCAAAAGTAATGATCGCATATACCCTGTTACTTTTACAAATAAATTGGCAGGTGTTTCTTTGCGGAAGTTCATCATGAATGATAATAATTTATTTATTTTGCTATCATTCGCGAAAAGCCGACGAACCCATACGACAACGTCACCCAGGTCCGACAAAATACTCTCTACGTACGTTTCACCCCGAAACCGGAGCATCCTCAGAAGTTGTTGACTAAAATACTATATATACATGTCGCCTACTCTCTACATCGTGCAATAGCACGTTGTAGAGTCAACAAATACTTTACAACATTGCTTTAATATTAGCATTCTCTTTATTTATATACAAATTAAAAAACTGTCATCATCCCTATTCTCGGTAGAAACTCACAATAGGTCACGAGACGAGAGAGACAAATGTCGACCAATAACAGCGGAAAATTTTGCTCTCTTTCGTTGTGCTGGGACGAAGTAGAGTGGGAAGTTGGTAAACCCGCATTGAATCAGCCATTTAATATATTATTACTAGCGAACGACAGCGACTTCGATTTCGTGAAATTAAGTTTTTCACAAATCCCACGGGAATCATGAATTTTTCTGGGATGAAAAGTAGCCTATGTGTTAGTCCAGTGTAAAATCTATTTCCATTCCAATTTTCAGCCAAATCGTTTCAGTAGCCGCAGCGTAAAGGAGGATCAAACGTACACACCGAGATACACACACACACACACAAACTTTCGCCATCATAATATTAATGTGATAGTGTGATGCCGATAACTGGAGGCTCTTACACTTGAACGAGGACAGGAAACGCAGCGTCCCGCAGCTCCTCCCGCCACGAGGGCGGCAGGAACAGCTGCACGCGCGCGCGGGACCCGCTGCTCAGCTGCACGTCGAAGGATCTCCGAGTGGGCAACGCCAACTCACGTAATCGTACTGATCTACAACAACATATACATATAGATAATCCTAAAGCTGACGCATTTATTAGTTGCTACAACAATTCAAAATGTTAATCCGTGAATGGAGTAGGTATTTTATTACCCGACTGCAAGATGGTTGGTGGTTGGTTGGATGGGTTATGTTTTTTGCGCGTATCTTGTATGTATATAAGTATGTATGTATGTAATATACTTTATTACTCATTTCTTCCAAACCGCTGAACGGATTTACGTAATTAAGATATCGTTGGGTTTGTCTTAATAACCCAAGTGTTCTTAAATAGGTGGAATTAAAAAAAAAACAAGACGACTGTGAGACGCTTTAGACTCAATGTGATTTTTTTTTCTAATTTTGCATTAAGGGTATCAAATTCAAGGGCTTATTGTGACGATTTTAAAATGGTTCTTCAAGTCACTTCAAGGAATTGTAAAAAGTACTACGAGTGGTTTTGATTTTAATTTGATACCTACACGCGTTCATAAGAGCCGTGATAGCCCAGTGGATATGACCCCTGCCTCCGATTCCGGAGGGTGTGGGTTCGAATCCGGTCCTCGGCATGCACCTCCAACTTCTCAGTTGTGTGCATTTTAAGAAATTAAATATCACGTGTCTCAATCGGTGAAGGAAAACATCGTGAGGAAACCTGCATACCATATATATATAATAATGATTTCGTATTTTTCCTTTTGAGCTATGGAACATTAAATAGACAAAATATTGCAATCATTATTAATTTCACTCACCTATAAGGCCTCGTATCGTATAATATTCTCTCTAACTTATGTGTTCTAGCGTCGTGAAGTCCCGCGAGTGGCGGTCCCGGCCCCCCACATTCCAGAACATAATGGGTAATACCAAGCTTCGGTCTGGCGGGGGAGAATATGGCACTCCAGAAGGTGCAGTTAGCATAGTGCAACCGAGCGGGCCACACTGCCAGCTCGCACGTCAGACAACGGGGTTCTTCGCGTTCGGCGCGAGCTCTCACAGAGTTGCTCCCACCACCGTAATTTGGATCGCGGACCACGTAAACTTGTCTTTGGCCCGGTCTCTCTGCGCTACCTGTTAGCAAGACGAGACGTTTAGTTACATAATCACAAAAAAACCTTAAATCTAACACAAATTACGAGGAGCACATCGCAACAATTGCCAGAATCGTTTCAAATTGTATTCAACTAACTTTTACGTCGGCTAACGGAGCCATGGCGATTGTATACCGGTTGACCATAAATTTAACAACGAATAGGCATAAAGCAAGCGAGTCCCAACCTATTCCTTATCATTGTTTTTCATAAGGTGCTGGTTGTCGTCAAGCAAGCCAAGCTTCTTGAACAAAAAAAAAATACTAATTTACGTAAATCAAAACTAAATAATAAAAAGTACTGTAATACGATCTCCTCAAATGCGACAATATTATGTTGAAGGTAAAACACTACACACTAAAAATCCTATATAAAGCTCTATACACACTTAGGTAAATTGAAATCAAAGATGTTATCAACATTGGTAGGGAATATTCATATCAGAGGAATACAATCAATGAGTGATGTTTAAATAAATTAATGCGAATGTATATATTTGTATTTGATTGATTTTGAAAAGATGTTTGGTTAGTAAACGAAGCTATAGCACTTCAATAGGAACACCACACGGCAGCGATCAATTTTAATACTTAATTCGATTAGCCTCCGTGGTCATATTAGCAGCTCCAAAATTATGAGGGTAAAACGTTTCGACGTCAAAACCTTTAATTAAAAAAGAAAAATGTACATCAATCAATGCCCATACCAATTAGCGGAGAATTACGAGTACAAAATGAAGTTTGGAGCACCAAGCTACAAACATTAATAAATTTAAGAAAAAAATGTTAATAAGCAATCATTTTGGCACTATGAGCAAAGATAAATTTGTAGTGATATTTGACTAGATATTTAAAATGTATACCTAACTCGTGTAAAGTAAATACTTGAAATGTGTAGGAGTATAAGATTACTATAGTATAGTAGATATTGAAATAGAAAAGAAGTTGGAAATTATTGCTATCATTTGCTATTTTGTGCAAATCTTGCCTTATTTGACAAAACATCCTCAAGGGACAAAGGCCAAAGATGTTTCGTCGAGTATACAGTGCATGGCATACAAGAAGTTATAGATTCTTTATCGTAATAGGATACTACTTCTCTTATATCGTTTAATTCAAATGCAAAAGAATACGACTTACCTAAATAATAAACTAAATGATTCTCCTGGTCCCATGCCAGGATTTTGGCGACTTCGACTTTACCATGTGATAGGACAGCCATACGTTGTCTCAGAACATCTACATGTTTGATGTGTGTGTAATATTGACCACCGCCTTCTTGCACTGCCGCTAAAAGTAGGAAGGCACTGCCATCTTCCGAATACACGGGCTGTTCGTGAACTTCCAACCAGGGTTCGTCAGTAGCTTTCTCTGAATGCGTCTAAAAGTTTAAGAAAACGCAAGTATAAGTTTTGCATGGTCGATCTATACCGAGAAGTCCTCTTGACTTTGGATGCAGTGGCGCGGCATGCCTTGATAGCTCTGTATCAAAAATTCTTGAGGAGCCCAAAAGAAGGGTAAAGATTTCTACCCAAAGACATAAAAAATAATTACTGATTAAAAGTAATCACTTCCTCCTAGAAATTGAGCTAGCAAAATTCAAATTGAACATTCACTTTTCTTGCCTCTTTTCGGCAAATTTAATTATTAATTAATTTAGTTGAAAAGATTTCAGTTTTTCTAAAGCACATGTTAGGGGCCTCTGTAGCCTAGAGGCTCCTTATCATTGATACGACCGTACGCCCCTGATGCAGTGCTAACATGGCAGTATAAGCGAAATTATTTCAAAGGTTCTTCAGCATTACCGTAGAAAGAGAAGTTTTAGCGTGTTTTTATGCATGTTTGTATGTAAAGTGTACAGCTGTACACCTTCCCACTGCATCCAAAGCCATAACACACTTTCAAAAGTTACGAAAACTGTAATCGGGAGTGCGGCGACTGAGCTTAGGTTTGCTAATTAGCTTAGTTTTAACGTGCCACTTGCAGTCCGCGTATAACCTATCCACCTCTATTTTCTTCAAACATCATTCATAAAAGCCATTAAAAATTACCTCTGTACAGGTCCAATTTGGTGCATAACAGCTACTGTACACAGTGAGATTCTGCGCTCTATTCATCCAAACTACACCTATATGAGAATTTTCTTTGCCTACCCACTGAGCTGATATGAGATAATATTCCCTAAAAAAAGAAAAAAACAGCAGATGTTAATAGAAGTGATTTTGTATAACTGAACAGTAATTCTACAATAGACTGTAAAACTTACATGCCATCTAAAGTATTAGGAGGTTTGACTTCCCATCTTGGAGGTGAAGTTACGTTTTGGACTGCCACAATCGATAACTTCGCTTGTGGTATAGAACTGCCAGGCTAAAATAAAGAGAAGAGAGTAAACGTAGTCACAGTTAACAATAGATTTGAAATGTAAGAATATAAATTATCATTATGTTCACTTTATACAGTGAAGTTTGTAAATAAATGAGTTAATTCAAAAACTAACACATTCTCGAGTTACAAACACAAAGCGTGTCGCATCAGTAATTTTCAATATCATTCAAGTAAAACGGCGTGTTATGTTTTTAAATATTTTAAAAACTGTTCACAAAAACTAAAGAAATATGATGTTTTATTTTTTAATGGTAATTATTAGCTCTCATTTATTTTTTTCTTCTTTTTTACATTTTTAACAACGTTATATATACAAAATATAAAAAAAAACACTATTAAAAACTTATAAAAAAATATTGGTATATTGATTTAATACGTAATTATTGTTAGTGTTAAATTTTGAAATACAAATTATAAAAAAAAGTATGTATATGCGGATGTCAAGAAGACGCGTGTCGTTTGGTTTTTTATGGGTTTGTCCGGCTTCACTACGCTTGTAAAGACTTACTCTGGATCATCTTTACTCTGTGTAATTACAGTAGGTATATAGCTTCTCAATCCTCGTTGTCCTGTCGGTCCTGGTAATTATCATTAATATGATAATTCACATAATTAACATGCTCGTTAAACAGTTTAACATTATCACTGCAAGCCTGCCAAAACCCGCATTGAAAAAACGTGAGCTTTGTTGTTGAATCAACAACAACAACAAAATCTTCTTGTAATGGGCTGATAACGATGATATTTACCGTAGGATACCTAACAGACACGTGGTCAGGAAACACAGAAGGCAGGCTATTGTTAGCGGTGGGCAGCAGGTAGCCGGATCTGGTGGCTCCAGCGCCGCCGATGCCGTTGGACATGCGGGGGAACATCAGCTCCGACACCTTGCTGTCGTCATACTGCACGTACATCACGAACGTGCCGTCGGACGAGCCCCAAGTCGCTGATGAGGTTTTTGTCACCTCTTCTGCAATAGGAAATTCGGTAGTATTAATACTATGCTACTTTATGATCAAGAAGTGTGCTGGTTGTAGTAATGAAAATTTTAAGCCATGTAATATACTCGTATGTAAAGTATTGTAGCTACCTGCCAATGCTTGGGAGTTGGGATATATGCACGTATATGTAGGCAGATAGCTACACTATAAACAATCTAAATTTCAGTTTTCTTTTTCAAGATGAAGAAACGTTTACATTCGTGTAAACAATTTGTATCTATACTTACTAATATTATAAACGCCCGCGACTTCGTCTGCGTGGAAATCAATGTAAACTTTCAAGCCCTATTTCACCACTTTAGAGTTTGAACTTTAAAAAATTTTGAATCCCATTTTGTCTGTCTATCTGTCTGTCCATGTTTTTTGTTTTTCGGGCATCGAACTGAAACTACTGAATGATTTCAAATGAAAATTGACACGGTTTAAGACCATAATACCGAAAAGGTTATAGGATACTTTTTATTGCGAATATAAAATAAGAAGGGACTGAGATAGGGGTTGAAAGTTTGTATGGAAAGTTAATCATATTAGAGTTACAGTTTTAAAAATTTGTTCATAAATTATAAAAAAATACGAAATATAATGTGATTCAAGAATTATTAAATTCAACCCCTATGAAGTACAATAGGGGTTGAAAGTTTACATTGATTTCCACGCGGACGAAGTCGCGGGCGTCCGCTACAGCACCGGGCCGAAGTAAATTTTAAAATGGAGCGAGAGCCAACTATGGCGCCTCTCCTGTTTGCTCCTAATAATATGCAGATAACTATACCAAATTATGAGTGTAAAGTAAGAATGGAACGCGAAGATCTCGACCATACTCTGGAGTGATCAATTGAAAATCAGGCGCAGTACCGTCAACAGTTGACTAGGATTATCATTTAGGCGCTCTCTAGGATTTGTCGCCTGGAGCGACTGCTCCGTTCGCCGTATGGACGAGCCGGCCCTGGTCCGCTAGTATAATTTATGTGTAGTACCTTGATATAACCAATCGGAGACACCATTGTAGACGCGGCCGGGGCTGGCGTCGGTGGTGAGGTGCAGCAGAGGCGCGCGGCGCGCGGGCGGCGCAGGCCGGTACAGCACCTCGTTGTCGGCCGCCAACACCAGCGCGCCCTGCGGGCCCAGCCACGCCGCGTGCTGCCACTCCCAACTGCTCTGGCCCTCGCCGAACAGCGGGATGTGGTGGCTGACGGGATAAAACATTTTTTTATCTCATTTACTTATCTCTCTATGGGCCTTATAGGCTCAAAGTCACTCAGCGGGCGATGGAGCGAGCTGTGCTTGGGGTTTCTCTGCGTGATCGAACCAGAAATGAGGAGTTCCGCAGACGAACTAAAGTCACTGATATAGCTCAGCGAGTCGCGAAGCTAAAGTGGCAATGGGCAGGCCACATAGTTCGAAGAGCCGATGGGCGTTGTGGTCCCACGGTGCTGGAGTGGCGACCCCGCACCGGAAAGCGCAGTATTGGTCGACCCCCTACTAGGTGGACCGAAGACATCAAGCGGGATGCAGGGAGCCGCTGGATGCTGGCGGTTCGAGACCGTTTGGTTTGTAAGTCCATGCAAGAGGCCTATGTCCAGCAGTGGACGTCCATCGGCTGACAATGATGATGATGATGATTTATTTCTCGTTTTTTTTTTTAATTTCAGTAGTTCCTGAGGTTAGCGCGTTCAAGCAAACACGGCCTCCGTGGCGCAGTGGTATGCGCAGTGTACTTGCAAGACGGAGGTACTGGGTTCGATGCCCGACTGGACCTATTGAGGTTTTCTTAATTGCTCCAGGTCTGGCTGGTGGGAGGCTTTGGCCGTGGCTAGTTACCACCCTACCGACAAAGACGTACCGCCAAGCGATTTAGCGTTCCGGTACGACGTCGTGTAGAAACTGAAAGGGGTGTGGATTTCATCCTCCTCCTAACAAGTTAGCCCGATTCTATCTTAGATTGCATCATCACTTACCATCAGGTGAGATTGTAGTCAAGGGCTAACTTGTAAAGAATAAAAAAAAACAAACAAACTCTTCAGTTTTATAATATTTAGTATAGATTTGTAAATTGTTTTTCGTCTCCAATATTCATTTATAGCAAACCACTTTTATTTTAAATGTTATGATCAGTATAAAATCCGAGGGCATAAAAACTCCGGGTAAGTTCTAATGATAGCAAGTTACGTATTCTTGACGATTACAATTTTCATTCGTTAATGGAGCGGAACTGCTTCCGACCGTTGAAACAAAAGAGCCCTTGACTGAGATATAGGGTTGGCACAAGTGAATAATAAAATTCAAATTAATTAATTTGAAAAATACCCAGAGAGACAATAGTTTAAGTAGAATGACCTAAGCACCAGCTTTGCGTTCTAACGGATTTACGGAGTTTATTACGAGTAAGTTTAAGCCCTTTTGATATTAAATGTGTATTTTTCAAGTACTTGAAACTCTTACATTTTTTGAAATAAAGCAAGACTGGTGGCACTTGTCTTGTTTAATTGAAAAATGTACTCGTAATAAACTCCGTAAATCCGTTAGAACGCAACGCTGATCCTACTAATATTTTAAACGTGAAAGATTGTTTCGATGTTTGTTACTTTTTAACGCCGTAACTACTGAACCGATTTGGCTCAAATTCTAAATGAAGATAGATAATACCCCCGATTAACACATAGGATACTTTTTATACAGGAAAAATCCATGGTTCCCTCGGGATTTGTGAAAAACTAAATTCCACGCGGACCAAGTAGTTATTTCATATTATTTAAATTAACTGCTAATTTGAATTATTTCCAATGGCATAAATACACATATGTAGTTAATATTATGTATATGTACGTGAATAGGAGTTTTTGTTGTAGAGTTCTTATTCTTATTAATACATATTGTAAAATACTCCTCCGCTGCGTCAGTTCGCGATAAACTGAAAAACTACTAAACGGATTTTCAAGCGTCCACTAGTCAATTTCGGGAAATAAAAAATCATATTTATCACACTCATTATTAATTTTAGATTGAAAAAGTAAATTTTCTTTATTAGCATTGGTATTTAGAATTGTTTTATTCTAGAGAATATACCCAATTATTGCCCTAGAATCCAGTTTTCAGTTGCAGTTTAAATACTATATTATTCGATCGAGATCCGAAAAATAAATACTGTCTTGTGGTAACCCTATCAAAACCATTCAGCTCACCCTCTTTTTTGTGGTTTGATATAAGTAAGTACTAAGCAGTTATATTTAGGAGCGTTTTAAATCTTGAGGCTTCGTTATAACTTATCATTGCATCTATTTATGGTTTATTTGTATGATCTCGTTATAAACCTCTCCTCTCTACTTCATATTATAAAGAGGTAAAGTTTGTGGTAATGTAGGGCGTACTCTCTGGATATACTAAACCGATTTTGAAAATTCTTTTACCACTAGAAATCCACGTTATTTGTTAGTGTCATAGGTTATATAGAGATAGTCGTGATAGCCGAGTGGATACGACTTCTAGGTAGGTTCGATTTCGGTCCGGGGCATGCACCTCCAACTTTTCATTATATGCATTTTAAGAAATCAAATATAACGTGTCTCAACACGAAAACATCGTGACGAAACCTGCATTCCTGAGAATTTTCTTAATTTTCTACGTGTGTAAAGTCTACCAATACGCATTTGGCCAGCGTGGTGGACTATTGGCCTAATCCCTCATTCTGAGAGGAGACTTGTGGTCAACAGTGAGCCAGAAATGATGATAGGTTATATTTATTTTGTCCCCGTGTTCTCACTGAAACGGGAACTACGCATGTGAAACCGCGGGACGCGGCTAGTATATTTATAAAGAAGTCGTTCATAGAACATAGCTAAAGTATATTGTAAAATTACAATGGAGGAACAAATTTTCTAGGAGAAACAACTGAACGAAAAATCTCTAATATCATTGCTGGAATGAGATTTCAGTAATTGGATTACTGTGAAACAGAACGAGAGCTACATATCTACTTGTAATTTTCTGCAAAGATTGGAGTTCTCACAGAACAACCTGCATCCTTTTTCTAACAAACAATCATCATCATTATCAATCTCACTATCAATCACCCACTTTAGTGCCAGACCTTCCTCTAGGAGCTTAGACTAGGGTTGCCAACATTTCTTAAGTAAAATATATTATTTTTCGGATTTAGCCATAAATAAATATAGTACGCTTAAAAAATATGAAAAAAAAAATTCAGTCTAATAGAACGATAATGAACTATTTAAGACCATTAAAAAAACTGTCAATTAGCCTATTTTTAAATCATAGTAATATATGCAAACAAATTTTCCTGACAATCATAACATTATGAATTGATAAGCATGAATTAATAATAAATATAAAATTACAGAAAATCAACTCTATGTAATCACAATTTTTTTACTAAAACTTACTCATTTGTGACGTCATAAACTGTGTAGTGCGCTGTAAAAGTCCGTCGATAAACCTGTAAAAGAGATTAAGTTTTTTATAGACTTTTAAAGTTCAAGATGTAATAAAATACGAAATATTGGCGTTTTATATTAACAGTTGACGGAATCAAGTTGATTGCAAAGATGCTGGTATCCCTATCCTGTTTATCACAGCAATGCTGATAGGCGGCAGTAATATATATGGTGGCAGTACCTCCTCTGACGAACTCAGTGACGTAGAGCTCTTTGTGACAAAGAGCTACTATCTACTTAGTAACTACTTAAACGGCTTAGCAGATTTCGATGAAATTTGACAGACACTGAATTAGTACACATAGGATAATTTTATTTCTGGTCTTATTGTCTGTTGAATCTTGTCTCTTTCTCTAAAACTCTAATAATATTTCCTAGCTGATTTTTTATTATTAGACTGATAATTGAGTAGTTAGAGCGATACAAATATCGTTAGCTTTAGTTGAAGCGTTTGTTTCGTTTAATAAGGATCAAATCATTAGATAAGAATCATTTAACATAAAAAATAAAATTAATTACACATGAAGTCGTTTTGTTTTTATGTAATTTTAATTAAAAGAAATAAATATACCTCCTTGATATTGTGTTGGAAGAGCACATAGCGCAAGTTTGGGGAACACTGGTAACCGCGAACGTTGAGTTGCCTCTAAAAAGAGAATAACATGATATATGTTGCAGTCGGCATTACATTATGCCTAATATATACTTATAATATATACTTATAATATATACTTATAATATATACTTATAATATCTATAAAATGTTGAGCTGACATAAAAACTTTTTTCTGAGGTTTAAAAAAGTTCCGTTCGTTTTTAGACGGATGATATAGGTTTTATACTACATTACAGCACATTTGCATTTTATTTTACATTAGGCACATGTGCATGAGTTGATACATTACAATATTGAAATTGTTAAAATAACAGATACTATACGAGCAAAATGTGTTATAAAAGAACTTACTAGCTACCGCTACCGCTAGTAAAAAAAACAGGAGTACGGTTTAAGTAAAAAGTTGCATAGTACGAGTTTTACGAGCGGTTTTTGTCACAGTTTAAATTAATTACTATGTAATTTAATTGAAAAGTCTCATGTTGTAGTTATCCTAGATATATCGGTCCTTTTAATAATTATTATTGCAACTACAGCGTATGTTTTATTAAACACTGTTTAATACTAACTAGCAGACCTCCCACCCACACACGTAGTTCAAATTCCTGTGGAAATACGGTGATAAAATATAGTTTATGACACTCACAAATAACGTGGTTTTGTATTGGTAAAAAATATTTCAAAATAGGTTCAACAGATCCAAAGAATACCCTCTACAACACCATAAACTTATCTTTATTAGCTGATGCCGCGCGGTTTCACCCGCGTGGTTCCCGTTCCTGTAGGAATACGGGGATAATATACGATTCACCTTCCTCGATAAATAGGCTATCTAACACTAAGAATTTTTCAAATCAGACCAGTAGTTCCTGAGATTAGCGCGTTCAAGTGAACAAACAAACAAACAGTTTTGCTTTATAATATTAAGAGTAATATCTATACTTATAATAAAACTGGTCGAATTCTATACATTTATTCGCAATTTGAGATTTTACTTATACCATTTGTAACAACAAACGTTAGCGTTGTATTACGGACGACAGCGCCATCTAGAATCTATTCACATTCAAGATATTTTGTAAATTTTTGTTGGGGGGCATTATTTAATCGATACTGAAGCTAAAAATATTTTTTTCGCAATATTTTATCTGTCTGTCTGTCCGTGTTTTTTTGTTATACGGGCATCACGCTGAAACTACTAAATGAATTCAAATGAAACTTGGCACTGTTTAAGACCATAATACGGAAAAGCTTATAAGATATTTTTTATAGCTCAAATAAAATGAGAAGGGGGTGAAATAGGGGTTGAAAGTTTCTATGGAAAGTTCTTCATTTTTAGAGATACAGTTTTAAAAAATTGTACATAAATCATAAAAAAATACGAAATATAATTCAATTCAATTTTTTTTTAAATTCAACCCCTAAAGCGGTGAAATGGGTCTTGCAAGTTTACATTGATTTCTACGCGAAGTCGCAGGCGTCCGCTAGTAGATAATATTAGCTTAAAAGTATTTTTTTTATTCTTCGCTTGACTACAATTTCCCAGGCTAGATCTAAGTATAGATTTATTAGACCTGTGACGGCATTTGTGTTGCATTATTTACCTGAGTCTGATTAATTTGATCGCTTAGCGATGCGCATGTGCAGCAGTTTGCCTCGGCAGGCAATTCAGGTGGGAAATTGAATTTGCATTGTTTCAAAGTCCAGAACTTTGACCCGACTTAGTTTCGAGGAAAATTTACGGGATAATTTCAAGAGCCGCTTTTGCTAGTCTTACGCTGCATAACAATTTAAACTTTGTCGGGGATATTGAAAATTTTTTGTATAGTGTACGAGTAAACTGGCTTGAAACTATTTCTCTTGCGCTGACAATAACAAGCTGAGCTTTGCCGATGCGATATTATTTTTAGTGTATCGTTGTAAGTTACTTTTGCCTATAGTTAGAGGCAATAATGTCACTAGATTTTAGTGCTATAAAACGATGCATCTACAATATAATTTTTAATATTTCGTTGTAAGTTACTTTTGCCAATAGTTAGAGGCAATAATGTCACTAGTTTTTAGTGCTATAAAACGATGCATCTACAATATAATTTTTAATATTTCGTTGTAAGTTACTTTTTTTCGTTGTAAGTTACTTTTTTAGAGGCAATAATGTCACTAGTTTTTAGTGCTATAAAACGATGCATCTACAATATATTTTTTAATATTTCGTTGTAAGTTACTTTTGCCAATAGTTAGAGGCAATAATGTCACTAGTTTTCTTTTAGTGCTTTAAAACGATGCATATATTACGGCACTATATTTAAAATATGGATAAATTTGATCCACTAACTGCTAAAATTTTAGACGGCCAATTAATTTTACAAGTAAATCAGGACACAAAATTAGACATCTATTTAAAAAGATAATCGAGGTCGAATTGATATGCTCTAAACATCGTAGAAACAATAAAATTTAAATTTAGTATATTTCCTTTTTTATTTTTATTTTATGTACCTAGTTAAAATAGCTGTAGGTAGTTAATATAGATAGGTACGTAATTTTAATATCATTGTATTAACACATAAACTTAAAGTTACATAAACTTAAACATTTTATTTTTTGAGTAGGTATAGAGCAGGAACAAGGTAAAGTCTACAGAATTTATATTCTGTAGACGTTTTTTTAGACGATGATTCGTATCTCCTAGCTAACCTTGATAAAACACAGTAAAGTTAAACAAAAAAACGCAATAAGACTAAAAATATCCAAGGGTTAAAAATTAAAATTTGGTTAACAATTCTACTAATATTATAAACGCGAAAGTTTGTATGGATGTTTGTTACTCTTTAACGCCGCAACTACTGAATCGATTTAGCTGTAATTTGGAATAGAAATAGATTTTACTAGGGACAAACACATAGGCTACTTTTCAGGCCCAAGGGATTTGCGAAAAACTAACACAACACGCAAACGAAGTCTCGTTGAATCCGCTAGTAACATAATAATATCAGGGATAATATAGGTTTGCATCTTGTAAACCACTCAGAAACTTACAAGTGGGAACGTTTAATATCCGCAACATACCGGCAACATGGAGAGCATTGTCGCCGCCGGTTAAACGGTGGAGTAGGTATTCCACTCTAACAGGTAATTCATGTGGGAAATTGAATTTGCTTTGTTCCAAAACTGCGGAACTTTCGCCGGACTTACTTTTGGGAAGAATTTACGGCATGATTTCAGCGGACGCCTTTATCAAGTTGTGTAACAATTTTATATATTATGTTTGGGATCAACATAGATATGTATTTTTAAAAATAATTTAATGAGTTTTTTTTTAAACAGGAGTTAGTTGATGTGGAAAATACGTGGTACAGTAGTATGTGTATGGTACACAGTTTATGTTTACGAACATATCTCAAAGCACAGATTAATCAATTATAGGCAGAAAGGGGGTACGGAACACGACAATGTCGTAGCCGCGCCAAATACAATATACAAAAACGAATACATTCTCGAGTCAGTACGATACGAGGCGTCGCATCAGTAACTTTCAATATTATTCAAGAAAAATGGCTTCTTAAGTTTTTAAATATCTTAAGAACTGTTCACAAAAACTAAAAAAATCCAGTATTTTTTATTGGTAATTATTGATTATTAAATCAATTTACGTAATTGTTTATAAAGCCAAGGAGACGCGTGACGTTTGCTTTTTTTATGGGTTTCACCGGTCTCTCCGCGCTGCTTGTAAACACTCGTTCTGTATAATCTATATTCTGTGCGTCAAAGTTATTGAATAGGCCTGCTGTAGTGGGTCGTTCAAATAGATTAACAATGAGGCATACTAACTAGCGTGTGGTTGGTGACGAGCACGCTGAGGGTGTTGTTGAAGGTGTCGAGCGCCAGCAGGCCGCCGTCGTCCGCCTGGTACACCAGCTGGTGCGCGCTCACCCACGTGCTGGGCAGCCGCTCCCCCGTCAGGTCGCCGCGCAGGAACTCGTCCAGCCGCATGCGCCGCCCCGACCAGTACAGCAACTCGTCCACATAGCTGGAATTGAGGGATATGTGAGGATTTTTTAGCAGACTCAGAGGTGATCACAAAAATATGAAAGCTAATGTCGAACTAAGGTCACAACATTCACAACATTTGTCAGGACAACTTAATTAACAAATCAAACTGTAACCAGAATGACCTTGAGTGAAGTCACCTGTGAACGATGTGTGTAGGGTTAAAGGCGCCTTTGACAGATATCTAACACTCCCCTTTTCCACTCAAGTCACTCTCCCCGCCTGTCCCAAGTAATCCATAAAGAATTACACAACAAGAGATGTGGATGGCTCGAACGCCACGAGCACACTGAAGCCGTCCGTACCGCAAGTCGTTGCAACGCGGCGATAACAGATATACAAGAATCTGACTGTGTGGCTTCTGATTATGAATTCATGGGTTCGGGACGAAGGACGAAATCCTTGCCGGGCGGAAAGCAGAATTGGAACTAATGTGAAGTGCATGGTGTGAAGTGTATCTTTGTGTTACAAAAAGGATTTCCCACTTAACATTAGATAGGCCATTTGTTTGTTTCGTCAAGTATTATTATGGGACCGTGACCAAGTTTTACACAAATCCCATGCGAACCGTGGATTTTTCCGGGAAGCGTATATTTTGTGTCTATTTACCAGTTATCGAGAAAGTCTCATAAAAAATTAACCGGACAAACAGAAAGACAAACAAAAATTTAAAAAAAAAGCTTAACGTGTTTTGGTAGGTAAATATACCTAAGCATTTGAAAACTTATGTCGCCCACTGTTATGTGTGGTTATGTTGAAATCACAAAGTAACACTTCAATTTTATTTATATGTAGGTACCTATGTATATTTTTTTTTGATCTGATTATTGGGTTTTTCAGAAATGAAAATTCGTTTGATGCGTGTTGTTATTTACGAGTATATAGTAGCTACAAAAGTATCTAAGCCAGACTACCCTAACTGTAGAAGCGTAAAATTTGAATCACACGCAGTAGCCTACAGTGTAGGCCATGAAAGAAATGCTAAAATTGAGATCTGATGATGATTGATGATGATTATAAAGCTGCCAGGTATCCAGAAGGCGATGGCGGCGCTGTTCTTCTTTATCGCTACACTCTTGACAGAGTGGTCATCGTCGTTTAGGGGCAGTGGCAAGCCTCACGATCCGTCGTCATTGCGTATATGGAATTTATACCTTCACACAACGCTTCTGACGTCACAGGCCTTGTTGCCTGCGGCCTGTTGTTGTAGGCGTGTGTTTTTTTTTATAAAAAATAAAATATACCCGAACGTTACGAACTAACCGGACCTGATGTTGCAGTCGGGAATACTTTTAATACGGGTTCTAAATATAATTTTAACGTATATACGAACTCAACACTATGGAGCGTTGCGTGAATAAATTTCATATACGCGTCGCCATTCCTCCCGTAGTGTAGCTCTCCAAGCACATTCGTGGAGTGAACCACGGAGAGCGGTGTTGACTTGGTCAGTCCAGCAAACGAACGGTTTCGCTGGTGGGAGGAGCACCAAGTGATTTAGCGTTGCGATGTCGAAACCGAAAGGGGTGTGGATTTTCATCCTCCTCCTAACAAGTTAGCCCGCTTCCATCTTAGATTGCATCATCACTTACCATCAGGTGAGATTGTAGTCAAGGGCTAACTTGTAAAGAATAAAAAAACGAAGGAATAATATTTAAATACAAATCTATTGTTTTAGCCTTCGTGCACGAATTCCAAATTCAGACTGAGTTGCACACAAATGCATGAGAATTGTTACGAAATATATTTTCTCACTTTATTTACATATCTGTATTGCAGTAAACTAAAATAAATAGAACGAATGGCTTAGTGTAGTAATGTTTTAGTATTTTTAAGTACTTCCTTTGCCAAAGCGAACTTTGAATTTATATAGAGAGTGGATTAATTAAAACTTATCAGATTTAAATTAAAGACATACGTTTACCGCCATATAATAATTATTTAAAAAAAAATACAACCGACTTCAATACATTAACGTACCCACGAGACTAAAAAGGGGAAAATAATATTTTATACCTATTAATCACTTTGAAGTTGGTGCCAGGCCAGTGATCTATTAATTAAAGGTAGTTAAGGAGGTTCCTCACTCTGGAGCCCTGACTACCGGTTGCTTGGGCTATCAAAAATCCCGCAGCGGGAGGGTTGATTCTTTTTTATAAATTTTTAATTGAAATTATGTTTTGTATTATTAACATTGTACAAAAAAAAATGACAAATAAATAAATGAGAGCATATTATTATTATTATTGTTTACTAATCGTGACCTGTGGGTTGTCCCGCGTAGATTCCGTTCCGGTGAATACTAGGTACCACAATACCTAGGTATACGATTTATGACAGTTTCCGTGGCCCAGGGGAATGCGCGGTGGTTTTACAAGACGGTAAAACCACCGCGCATTCCCGATTGAGGTTTTCTTAATTGCTCAAGGCCTGGCTTCAGCCGTGGCTAGTTACCACCCTACGGATTTAGCGTTCCGGTACGATTTGAACCTAAGGGAGTGTGGATTTTCATCCTCCTCCTAAGAAGTTAGCCCGCCTCTCGCTCCTCCTAAGAAGTTAGCTTGCATAGTCAAGGGCTAACATGTGAAGAATAAAAAAAAAGGATAAGAAAAAAGAAGAGCTTTTTCGCTATTTGCAAGAAGTCATTTATTTTATCCAGATTCGTTCACCTGTTCTAAAGTAATTGAGTTACTTTAAGTCTTACATTTACCCATCCGTCTTATCTATTGTGTATGTAGCCTTTTGTCCTAGATGTAATCTATCTTTGCTGTTTCAGATATATGGCACATGTACCTAAACCGGTTTCCACATGCAAGCTTGCATGCGATCACACTTGCTCAGCTGTTAACACCGCACACGAAATGTCGGATGTGGTATGGCGCTTAAAGACATGTGAAATATTACGTCGTGGAAACGGAAACATATGGTCAGATATACAGAAATCACTTTATTTGGTGACTAAGTTATTCATATCTGCATTGCAGCTGTGATATTCTAATATATCTATATTACTGGCATTTTCAATTCAGTAAAAGCTCCCTATTCACGTTTTCACTATTCGCGGATTAATATTTCGCTATTCGCGGATATGATTGACGAAACTGACGTAAAACCTGCAAATTTAAACTTTAACCTATTGCCGAAAATGCGAATGGATGGTTTAAGAATGCCACTGCTTAAAATCACCCTGAATAGAAGCTTTTAAAAAATGTGAAGCAAGAAATAATTTCAAAATTCTTTAAACCATTGTCTAAGACTGAATAGTCAATAATCAATAACTGAAGAATCAATAACTTCAATTAATTGTTTTTTCTTTATAAATTTGTTTTTTTATTTTGTCACCCAAGAACGTATCCCATAGAATCCCATATAAAATACCATTCCATATTCACGGTTTTTGTATTCGCGACCCATTTAAAGAACGTATCCCCCGCGAATAATGAGCTTTTACTGTACTTATAAATGTTACATCGGTCGGTTAAGCAATATTCGAATTTTGTTCAGTATTGTACGTTATTTTTAACCTCCGACGTAAATAGTAGGGTGTTGTTAGTTTGACGTGTCTGTCTGTCAGTCTGTCTGTGGATAGCTCCCGAACGGATAAAGCAATTTCAACTTAGTTTTTTTTTATTAAAGGTGACTTATGTGCGAGAGTTTTTTATCATGTTTGATGGTTTAAAAGTTGTAGGGGGTGAAAGTGGAGAAAGAAAGAATAACCAAATGTTAGCGAATATATTCGAGTGGGGTCTCAAATGAAAGCGCACTGAAAGAGAATATTGATGGCTTAATCGAGTGGTAATAATATATTAACATTATATACACTCATTTTAATTTATATAACTACAAATTATGAGTTGTCGGGGCAAGTACACACTGCCATTGGATTGAAAAACAGCTACAACTGTGTACTACAACTGTATTATTTCTCTACTAATTTATTATGAATCGATATCAAAAATCTGTTTTGCCTTTCTCCTTACTTTAAGAAATCTTTGTACGGAGAAAATGTTTAAAAAAGTTAAATAGAAATGTAAAGTCTCAACATATTTATTTGTCGTGCACTTTAGTGAGTCGAAAGAAGCGTTCAAGGATTTGTTATCGCCGAGCTACAGCTAGCTTCAGTCGTACAAAAGTTTCTTTTTAGAAACTTGTATTACTTTTACCCGTTACTTACGAGTTTTAAAAGGAATCGTGACTTGTTGAAGAACGTTTAAACAGGCAGGAATTGGATTTTTCTTAGCTATATTCGAGATCAACACTACAATGTTTTAGATACTCATCTATAGGTAATACTAATATTATAAACAGGTAAAGTTTGTGATCTCTGGATCTACTGAACCGATTTTACCAATATTAAGGGAAGTTATGTGTGAGTGTCATTGGCTATATTTTATACCTGTATTCTCACGGTGCCGTGATAGCCCAGTGGATATGACCTCTGCCTCCGATTCTGGAGGGTGTGGGTTCGAATCCGGTCCGGGGTATGCACCCCCAACTTTTCAGTTGTGTGCATTTTAAGAAATTAAATATCACGTATCTCAAACGGTGAAGGAAAAACATCGTGAGGAAACCTGTATACCAGAGACTTTTCTTAATTCTCTGCATATGTGAAGTCTGCCAATCCGCATTGGGCCAGCGTGGTGGTCTATTGGCCTAACCCCTTTCATTCTAAGAGGAGACTCGAGCTCAGCAGTGATCCGAATATGGGATGATAATGATGATTCTCACGGTAATAGAAACTACGTGGGTGAAACCGCGGGGCTAGTATAAATAATATAAGGAGTTTCTTATAGACATGATCATATGAAGTATGGTCGTAATGTAACCCGCCAACCCACATTCGAGCAGCGTAGTGGGTCTAAGCTCTATAATAATATGGGAGGCCAGGCTCTGAAGTAGACCGTTAAAACAGGCTGATAATGATGATGATGAGGCGTGTACTCACCCTAATAAGTAAATTGCTGTCACTATGCCAGCTATCACAAAACTGATGACCATCAGCGAGAATATGATGCTCCTCCAGTTGTGGCCATCTCCCGGGTATAGATCCTGCAACAAGACACAATTTGAAAGAAATCTTTAAAAAACGAGTGTTCTTTAGACCACACGATTGAAGTAAAACTTCTTAACGCTAGTTACTAAACTGACGGTATTTTTGAGATTTAGCGATCGCTAAGTCTAAAGCCACATTGTTTATTATACATATAATAAATCTGTAGAGGTCAATTCTGTACATGAAAAATATATTTCCAAAATAACTATCAGGGGGTGATTAGTGATCGATACTGATGCCAAAAAAGCAATCAGTAAAATTTTCGTCTGTCTGTCTGTAGGTATGTTCGTTATAGAAACAAAAACTACTTGAAAATGGATTTTAACGAAACTTGGTACAATTATTTTTCATACTCCTGGGCAGATTAAAGTATACTTTTCATCACACTACAATCAATAGGAGCAGAGCAGTGAAGGAAAATGTTGAGAAAACGGGAGAAGTTACTCCATTTTTACAGCGATACCTACTACTGTAAGGGCTGGATTAAAGAGGTCTAAGGGCGAACGAAGTCGCGGGCGTCCGCTAGTTATTAAATAAAAACATACTCTTCTCAAGATACCTTCTTTACTTCACCGGCAAAGTATCATCATCAAGCAAGATAGTGATCGCTAAGTCAAAAGCTAACTTTCCATTAAATATATAAACACTTTTTATACATCAAATGAGTCAAGGGCTTGTCTAAAAGGCTTAACACGTGTAAAAGGTACTTTTACGGTAGCTACGAATAACCTACGTAGTAGCAAAAATGAAAACACAAAAATTAGGAGAACCACTACAAAATGTTGTGGAAAAACGTACAACATTCCTCTTGGCAAATTTTCGCATTTTCGTATGGTTTTACTAAAGTTTACCCGCTCTTAAGCGGTGGGGTCGGCCGCCGACAAACACTTGAAGCGAGAGGCTCGCACTGCGAGGACTTATTTTGCGAGCTTTGGAATAACCGACACGTCGTAATTGGCTTTTACGTTATATTTCAGTGAATTCGATTACTATTTTTTAGTCAGGGAGCTTGTGGTAGACAAGCCTTCGACATTTCGTCAAAAGTTTGTCAGCTCAAGCTTCTATCATAGGCAACTATAGTATATATCCCTGGTGGGCAGAGTGTGGACCAGTTCCAGCAGCTCCCTAGGGATGTTTGCTGAGAGGCTCGACTGTCAGTATTTGAATCACTGTTCTATGATTCATGTACTGACAAGTCGATCCTGTCATAGATTTTAAGTAGATATAAGCAGGCTAAGTATTGTACTTACACCTAAATTAAGTTCATGTTAACTAACACTACTATGACCCTCTTTGTGAGTCGACATATAAGATTTTTATTTTATTTAATTTATATTTATAGGGTTTGGATATACCTATTATTATATTATTATTGTCTCTGAGACTGGAACAGTTTTCAAAGTCGAAGTATAAATCTTATTTTTTAGGGTTCCGAACGTCTGAGTACGAAAACGGAACCCATATAGGATCACTCGCGTATCCACCTGTCATAGTAAATAATTTTGTATAAAAAGGTTTGTTAGAGAAATAAAGCTACAGCTTGAACAGTAGCACAAAGTATCACTCACGTCTTCCTTGGCAGACTTGGGGTCGGCGACCTGCAGCGTCTCGTCGGGCGGGAGGCGCCAGGAGCCGCCGCCGCCGCCGCCGCCCGAGCGGTCCGTGTGGCCGGTGGCGTGCATGCGCCGCCGCACCCGCCGCGCGCGCAGCCGCCACCGCGCCGCCCTACGCGCCCGCGCAAGCGCCCGCCCGCACGCGCGCGCCGCCCGCCCGCGCCGCGCCACTAGACCGCTCTAGCCACGACACCCCCATCACTGCGACAAACAAAATAAAAAGTTAATCAATAATTAAGATAAATAAATGTCGAAATATCCCACTACGACAATAAATTAAATAAGGTAATGAAAAAACTCGTTGATTAAGTACCAAAAATCAAGTAAAACCGACTACATAATAGTAATAGTCGAAAAGCTCGTGATGTAATTTTATAAAATCTAAAAATTCGTCAGCCCATGCTCCTACCATAATTTAAGTACAGTAGGCAATTATAAAATGAAGACCAAGATGGCGTTGGAGATAGCAGGTTTCTAATGTACCTACAGGTTTTTAATTTATAGGTACTAATATTATAAAGATTAAATATTTGATTGTTTGTTTGTTTACATTGAATAGGCTCCGAATCTACTCCGATTTTAAAATTTCTTTCACTGTTGGGAAGCTACATTATCACCGGGTGCTATAGGCTATTTTTATCCCCGTATTCTTACGGGAACGGGAACTACGCTGGAGAAACCGCGAGGCGTCCAAGTATAAAATTAAAGCCTTTAAAGAATTTATAAAAAATTGGCTTCTCCGCTTGGTATGCTTTTGAAAGACTAAAAACCGTGATGGCTCCAAAGTAAAGAACCACAACACAATACGTGACATTCAAGGACCACTGCATTATTTACCCAACAGAGTGAGAGCTTCTTAAGTCCTTAAGGTATTGGTTGAAGTTTTCCCTATAAGACCATTTATTAAAATGACTGTATTTAGTGTTCAATACTTAATTAACAAGTTGTTGAATATAAACTTTCTTTAATGTAAACTTGACTAAAGTAACCAAGCAAACAGAATAAAGTATGACCGCGTAGCGTTCTCTAGATACGGGTAGGTAGAGTTAATTGTAGCGACTCGCCCTCTCTACAAATCTCTATTAAAAGCCTCTCTTGGCGCCGCCGGTGCATGAAAAGAAAGCATTAAATGCGTAACAGCCTTGAAAGAAAGAAGAGTAATTTTGCTGGACGAAATTTATTTTGCAGTGGAAAATAAAACCAAATGAGTAAAATCTTTTTCGAAATGTGTGAGTTTATTACTTTAGTCTGCAGGTGCAATCTCAGCCGCAGAATTACGTTAGTACGGGTATCCCATCTAGGAGACGAAACATAAAATAGTTTTATAGCTTTTGTAGTTTATTGTATTTAAACTGTTATTGTAAATTAATCTTGTAAATATATAAAACAATAACATTAAATTATATGACGGCCTCCGTAGCGTAGTGGTATGCGCGGTGGATTTACAAGACGGAGGTCCTGGGTTCAATCTCCGGCTGAAGAGACTGAGATTTTCTTAGTTTGTCCAGGTCTGGCTGGTGGAAGGCTTCGGCCGTGGCTAGTTACCACCGGCAAAGACCGCCAAGCGATTTAGCGTTCCGGTACGATGCCGTGTAGAAACCGAAAGGGGTGTGGATTTTCATCCTCCTCCTAACAAGTTAGCCCGCTTCCATCTTAGACTGCATCATCACTTACCATCAGGTGAGATTGTAGTCAAGGGCTAACTTGTAAAGAATAAAAAAAAGAAATATTATCTTTCTTAATTTTATATGTGTGCAAAGAGCATGAAATGTAGCAGGACGTGTAACGTAGCCACACTACGTCTCTGTCTACTTCCCATGCTACTCGTCGAGTGTGGCCCTTTTAAAGATAAACATATGCTGTCGCGAACTCTTAAGAACTTTTAAGGGGAACAATGGGTCATACATATTTTGTGCGAAACTTTACCCGTTTACGCGGCGCACGCACCGGAAGTGCTCAAAAGCTATTCCCGTTATCGCCTCATTTTTCATTGATGCTTCTATTGGGCGTAACGTAATATTATATAACCCCTAAGCTTCCTCGATATACGGCCTAACCAACACAAAAAATATTTTTCTATTCGCATTCAGCCAAACAAACATAACTCTTCAACTTTACAATAATAGTACTAATAAGTAAACACGAAAGTTTGTAAGAATGTTTATATGGATGTTTGTTTGGATGTTTGATTGGATATTTGTTACACTTTAGCGCCGCAACTACTAAACCGATTTGGCTGAAATTTGGAAAAATGGAAATAGAATTTACTCTGGACTAACACATAGGCTACTTTTCATCCCGGAAAAATCCATGGTTTACCGAGATTTGAGAAAAACTGATGATTTTGATGGTATGCATGTTTGTTACTCTTTCACGCCTCGGCTACTGAACCAAATCTCCTGAAATTTGAAGTAGAGTTAAATTATAGTCTGGATTAACACATAGGCTACTTTTTATCTCGGAAAAATCCATGGTTCCCGAGGGATGAAGTCGCGGGTATCCGCTAGTTTTAATATAAACGTTGAAAAATTATTTAATAAAAATATAAACAGTGGTTTACAGCTACTTCAATATTAATATACAGTTTAAACCAACAGCACCTCATTCAATAGATATGAAAAATGTATCCCATTCCAATCGAATTCTACTGAATAGGATTCACCGATGCAAGCTGAGTGCAACCTGTGCTCTACATGAGAGAATATGAAAATAGTTCATTTTGAAATGTCCGTTACGTAACGAAAACTGAAATGGATCACTTAAATATGAATTAAAATTATGAAAATGCAACGCAATGTTGGTGAACTGAAATTTTAAATTAGTATTAAATATCTCATTTTTTACCCACATAGTTCGAAGAGCCGATGGACGTTGGGGTCCCAAAGTGCTGGAATGGCGACCCCCCACCAGGTGGACTGACGACATCAAGCGAGTCGCAGGGATTCGCTGGATGCAGGCGGCTCAGTATCGTGATGTTTGGAAGTCCCTACAAAAGTCCTGCAGTGGACGTCCATCAGCTGATATGATGATGATGATGATCTCATTTTTTTAATTTAAATTATCTATATAACCTCTGCCTCCGATTCCGGAGGGTGTAATAACGGTTTAAATCCGGTCCGGGGCATGCACCTCCTACTTTTCAGTTATGTGCATTTAAAAAGTTATATATCACGTGTCTCAAACGGTGAAGGAAAAGCATAATGAGGAAACCTGCACACTTGAGAATTTTCTGAATTTTCTGCGTGTGTGTGTCTGCCAATCCGCATTGGGTCATCGTGGTGGACTATTTGGCCTAACCCTTCTCATTCTCAGAGGAGACTCGAGCTCAGAAGTGAGCCAAATAAGAAGCAGTGGGTTGATAATGATGATGATGATGATGATTAAATATCTTCTTCTTTCACCTCGCATATTCCCGTTATACGTGGTCTGCTTTCCCAATCTATCGGCGTCACTTCGAACGCTGGAATTTCATTGAATGCGTTTCGTTAGAAAGTCCCGGTTCTTTCAGACCCTTTTGTAACGTAGTCAGCCAAGTAGTCAGAGGTACCTACCCCTACCTCTTTATCCGTGGCAAAAAAATGGCACTTTTTTACCAGTTGTCAGGTCTATGTAAG
Organism: Bicyclus anynana; assembly: GCF_947172395.1. NCBI lineage: Eukaryota > Metazoa > Arthropoda > Insecta > Lepidoptera > Nymphalidae > Bicyclus > Bicyclus anynana. The sequence goes on along the minus strand of NC_069085.1, from coordinate 11,772,180 downwards.
ACATGCGTATTCGTTTTATAATATTCCCAATAAAGTAAAATCTCGTTTAAATTCTGAGTGTAAAACTTCGCGTTATCCCGTCCAGTGGCACTCGTTGTTACGACTTTTCTTTACGACGTTGACGTAATAATGGCGCCCAGTTGGCACTCCTCAAATTGAGAAAAACTTGTCAATTTAATCGAATGGAAATTATTTAAATAATGCAAATCCTAGGATCTGACATAAAGTAGTTTTCTTAATAAATATTTGTGAGTAATAAACTGATGCGCAACGTCAAAGGAAAGAGGTATTGGATGGACGCCAACCCCAACGCAAGCTTTCATTAGTTTATATGTTTTCTCTACACCAACTTTACGACTCAGTGGAACTTATACGAACTTCTCTCAGATACGACTTTTAGATGGACAACGGTTTTTATTGCGAGAATATTCAGATACACTCTTCATTTCATCATTCCAATTCAGTGAACATAATAAAATCATAGAACAAAAGTATAATTGTTCTACAATGAACAACTTGTATGCGTTACAGTTTGGGCATGGTGCCCGTAGGCTGAATGGCGACAAGAGAAAATTGTGCGGATTTGGCAAGAATAACGCTGACACAATTCCCGGTTTTTTGGAACAGAACAGACCGAAGTGTTAATTGTACCGACCGGCGAGCGGCGCGCCGATGCGACCACCCCTAATGGTTTTATCTAGCCCAAAAAATGTCGACACTCCTGTAATAATTCACAGAGATTCACATCTGAGGCGCGTTAAAAAGTTAACGAGTTAAAAATATTAAAATGAAAATTCTCAGCGAATATTGAAACCACCTGGAGCAATCTCGCTTGCAAATGAGATTATTTTACATAGTTTAATTTTAAGTAGTCGCAAACTTCCCACCGAAAGTATGTGGAGTGGGTAAAGTTTTGTGTTGAAGAAGTAAGTTGGCGTTGTGGACTAAGATTAATTGGATGCAACAGACGAAGTCCGAAGCGATAAAGCTAACGTCGATAGAGAAATAATTGATGGTGCTCTCAAAAATATTCTCGTGTCGGATTCGCATTGCTGTATTTCAAGTTTTATAGCTCGCGGAGCTCAAACCTCGGAGGGCCTTTGCGATGGACAAAGCTGCATTGCAGATGTTGGGCCCCCGAGCCGCGTAAATTATAACTAATCCTGTCGACGAACGTGTTTGGAAACTTAATGGTATATTTGTTTAATACACCACATTAGAACAATTTCACTCAGTAGGTACAAAGGTGCGATGATATAAATAAAATAAAATAAAGATACATAAATACTATCAGATTTTCTTACTTGGTATGGTATGTCTTCTTACAACAAATAACGGCCAGGAATTAAGTTAAATTCAGTTAAAGTATAAAAAGTATAATTTGCTATGCCCTTAAATAATATTTAAAGATTTGCAATTAAGTAGCCAAATTCAAATCCTAGAGGTATATTCTAGGAATTGAACTCGCGTTACACTATGCTTAGACAAATAATAGACATAAGTATATTCGAAAATGCCTTAAGGGAAGAATTCGACACCATAAAACCACCATGAATGCCGGTTTGCTTAATATAGGTACGTTTTACATACGCCCGTTTAACTTTGTATATACTTCGTTACAAGGAAACTTTTCCTCCAAAGAGATTACGGTAAAACGCCAGTCTATCGAACATAAAACAGACATAAAATAGAACAGATAAAACTGAAATATTATCCCGAATCCGTAAAAGGGTTTTTAATGATTCCATAGCCGTCAGCGTTCAACGAGCGAAATTAAAATGAAATTCCCATCACCCGCAGCGATGGGATCGTTTAAAGGCAGAAAACTATTTTCCCCAACGAATCCTGCGTCCCTTTTAATGCTGATCGTATGCTAGTAGGCTTAAATACCGTAAGACCCATAAAACGCCGTAAAACTGAAGAAAAGCTTTTTCAGAAGATGCTAACTAATAACGACGCAGCATGCAGCAAAAACACAAACATTCAGTTGTGCGTATTTTTTTTAGTAGACGTAGACATATAAGTCAATAGACGATTGAATTGCATGCCGTTGTAAGTCAAAAGATAAAAGATTTTGCATCCCGAAGCACTAGGTACATTGAAACATTTTTTCAACAATGGATGTGCAACAAGTTGGGGCTGTAATTTCATACCCACAATACGTTTACTTATTTGGACTATCGTAGTTGTACTTGTAAAAACGGCACACGTCATGAAACCAAATATCAAATCGGCTGTTGTTCTGTGTGAGATTCCACACATAAGTTGGTTTATTTGTCAAGGGAATGTGATGGATGATTTCTATCTGACTATTTACTTCTCTGTCTACTGCAAAATCTATAGGTAATGTGAAAGCATCTTTATACATAATCGTTTAGAAATTTCACATAAAAACATGGATGTAATCATAAAGCGATGACTTTGCAGATCAGCTACAAATATTTTCACCTTGATATCCCATAAGGTTTCGCTTATCTATCCCTAATGCAGCTGACGGAAGTAATAATAGTTTAAAATAATGATATTGATATTGGACCTTTTTATTATTATGGTTATAGTGCAACTTTTTACATTAATTATGGATGTATAAAAACAAAATAAAGCAGTTATATTATGTTATACCTATATAGTGCTTCGTATAATTTCATAAGAGAGATAAAAGAAGTAAGTACGAAATATATATAGCAAACTTTGCTTCTGCAAGTTAATTTGAACTAGCAAGCAGCAAGGTGGAACCAAGTTTGTAGTGACGAAGTTTTGCTTAAGTGTTTATCCTTACTAGGTACGAACATAGATACTTACTTAACACTACCCACGAGTACATTTTGTAAAATTGTGTTTGTGATAATTATTGTCTTTATTGCCGCTACCGGTTTAACGGTATATTTTATGTAAGTAACTTTGTTTAAAATACTGCAAAAATAAAAATGATCATTAGATTTTACTGTCATGTCTATTTAGGGAAGTACAGTATGGATAAACTGAAGGATCTTTGTCTCTACACACACACACACACACAAACACAAACACTCCAGCGCGTCAATCTATAACTAACCATTGGTGGTTATAGATTGTCTATTGTCTTTATGAACAAATACATAAAGAGTAGACTTTTTTGAAACAAGAAATAATAGCGTTTGTTTAAAAAAATAAAAATGTTAAACTACGTCTTTATATCATCAATATTGGCAAAATGTCGTCGAAAGTAAAACGACGGAGTTTAAAAAGTACCCGTTTACCTCTGAAGCCTGTATTGTCTTTTGTTGTAAGATATCTTGCATCACTTCAAAAGTTCGTCGTCCGAAGGTGGCTTTGTTTCGGTGGAAAGCTTTCTTGTGTACCTACTTTAAGACTTATCTCCTGAGTATAGTTTAAGGGGATGTTTAGGAGGATTAAATTGTCATCGTAAAGTTCCATCGCACCGGGCGACTTTGATATAAATAAATATACTTATTTATATCTTCCTATAATACTCATCGCAGATTTGTTTTTATGTTCTGTAGATCACAGAACATAGAAACAAATCTGGATAAAAGTTTTCTTTACAGAGTATGTCGACAGCATAGTTCATTTGATTACGCATCTTGCCGCTTCTCTGTTGTCATAATTTAAGTCTAAACTGTGACATTTATCGTAAACATAGAAGACCACTGATTGGTTTACTTTTGTAATTCAAAATATGTACCAGTTTGATATCCCAAAACATTGTGTTGTTGTGTTTTTGAAAACAGATTCCATGCACAAATTGTTCTATTTTTGAGATAATGTGATCCTTTCCATCTTTTTTTTTTAATTTTTATTCTTTACAAGTTAGCCTTTGACTACAATCTCACCTGAAGGTAAGTGATGGTGCAATCTAAGATGGAAGCGGGCTAACTTGGTAAAAGGAGGATGAAAATCCACACCACTTTCGGTTTCTACACGACATCGTACCGGAACGCTAAATCGCTTGGCGGCTACTAGCAGCTATCTGTCTATTTACTTCTCTATCTACAATCGACAGCATAATTCAAATGATCACGCATGTTGTGTAAGTTACTCGCACAAATCTTTAATTTCCCTACCGAAGCTGCGAGACTATTTTGCATTAACAAACCTAGGAACCAAAAAAATCATTTAGGGTTCAAAACAAATTATTAAATTATAGGAAAATGCTACTGCATTCTGTGACATCAGTTCATAAGTTACACAAATATTTACTTTTCAAACTCGGAGACTATTTGCATTCTCTTCTGAGGAAAGTTACATTTCAAGCTCAGCGATTTAGCATACTAAAACTAGGGATTAAATTATAGGATAAACATTTACTTGGAAATAGTGAAATTGTAAGATTTGTTTGTTTATCTACAAATTTGCTAGTTACCGAAGCCCCGCGGTTTTACCCGCTTAGTTTCCATGTCAGTAAGAATACGGGAATACAATACAGCCTATGAAACTCACAAATAACGTGGCTTTCTAATGGTAAAAGAGTTATCAAAATGGGTTCAGTAGATCCAGTGAAAACCCAATACCACAAACTTCACCTCGTTATATCATTAGTACTCGTATATAAAGTTAGACAAAAACTTCTGAATGATTGTGGGTAAGATTTTGGTCACAAATAGTAACAAATAGATTAATAGACTCTTTTTAAACATTTTTTTCTGAGATCAATAAGTTTATGTTTGTTTTAGAAAAATTGGAGGCAGAGATATTTATTAGAAAAACAGAGATTTCTATGCGAGCAAATCTTAATTATATGTAAGACAGGACACTGCATGTGTACCTATCTAATAAAGGTTACTTTGTAGGTGTAATGTAAGCATTGGGCTATAAAATAGGGTTATAAAATTCTCTAGCCGTTAAACTTGAGTCATATTGAAGAATTAGAGTAGCAATATCGTTTCTAGGTAGCAGCTTATATGATTTTTATAGGACAGTTTCATATTTCTATCGATGAAGAATTTTTAACCGATGACAATTAATTTATACAATAAAGCTGAAGAGTTTGTTTTTTTGTTTGTTTGTTTGATTGAATGCGCTAATCTCAGAAACTACTGGTCCGATTTTAAAAATTATTATACTGTTAGATAGCCCATTTATCGAGGAAGGCTATACGCTATATATTATCCCCATATTCCTACGGGAACGGGAACCACGCGGGTGAAACTGCGCGGCGTCAGCTAGTAGGTAATATCATTCGTAGCTTAAGTGTTTTATGTACCGTGAATATTACTTTGTCAGGTATCAAGATCTAAATTAATAAATAATTAAAATGTAAGACGTTGCATTTTTAACTTGCAAATATTGTTGCAACAAAAGGGCATCATTTGTGTTTTACATTTTTTTTTATTAATACAAAAGTTTATTTTTAAAAAATATTAATTTGATTTTACGAGTAAAATATTAAATTTATTTTAATTTTAATTTTGTAGTTGTAGTTTTATTGATATTTCCTTATATTTTATTTTTATAATAAGTTTAGCCTATTTAAGTAAAATATGGTATTCAATAAATAATTGTCAGTATTATCTTTGGAATTTGTCATCCATTTAGATCTCAATATTTTTTTTGGCAAGGTCGAATTTCACATACGTTTTTAGAGTTCCGTAGTGCACAAGGAACCCTTATAGTTTATTAATTTTTAGTTTGATTCTCTTTTCATATTTATGTTTTGATGGTGTAGTATCTGTACTTCTATCTATGTCCGTTGTAGCTTCGAAACTACGAGTACATCCATAAATCTTAGATGTAATAGATACAGCATCACCTGCTCGCTGCACTGGACATATCGACATATCATAGAGACAGGATAAATTCCGTATCGAAATATGTTGTAGAAAAGCTATCAATTTTTCCGTGCGTTCTAAGAGCATGTCATTACTAGACCTTCGTCATTTTGTTCACCTTTTGTCATAGTCAAATTATGCTCCTACCACAGTATAGTGTTTCCCATATTTCTTTATGGTGTTGAGACGTGGACTCTGTGAGAAAGCGAGAAATAAAAGATAGACAGACGCTCCTGAAATGTGGTGCTGGAGAAGAATGCTTGGCATATCTTGGACTCAGTTCTGATCCAACATTTCAATCCTCCAAGAACTATCATCAAACAGGGTCTTTCTTCCATAGTCCAATGTTGCATACTGACTTTCTTTGGTCATATTACACTAAGACATGACACGTCCATAGAGGTGCAAGGAAAGGTGGAGGGCACAAGAGCACGTGGCAGGTCACTAATGCGTTGGACTGACCAAGTAAAACCGCTCTCCATGGATCGCTTCACGAATGTGCTAGGAGAGCCACACTACGGGAGGAATGGCGACGGATAGTGAGGCTTGCCACCACACCCAAATGACGACCACGACCACTCTGTCAAGAGTGTAACGACAAAGAAGAAGAAGAAGACAGTATAGTACAGTAGGCTTTGGACAAACGTGGCTTTGGGTGATAGCTTGTTTCAGAGGTGCAGACCATAATTAAGTAAGTATAACGCGTATTTTAATATTTTTTCCAGAATAATATAATAGATCCCTATGAAAATTGAATTTTTATTTTTATTTATTAATTGTAGAAAAGAAATACAAAAATAAGTCAATACAATTTAAAAAATAACTCCTTTCTACACATTGTGTTCTGTTATAGTTTTCTCTAAACGCTTCAAATCCAATAATGCCTATTCTATTTAAAATGTTTACTTTCCCTCAGCAAAGAGCGTGTTAGTACGCTCTGCATAAATAATGCAAGACCTGCTCGTACACAAACACGCTGCATGCTACTAGTTGCTTGCGCTATTACCGTTTCAAAAGAAACTCTAATGGAGATGAGCGCATTATATCATGAATTACTTAACTTACCTTGCCTTATCTACTTAAATTTTCAGCGCAAGTTTGATATTAATATGGATATTAACTATACGGTTAGTAAGAATTTCTTGACGTGATTTTTATTTATCACTTTGTGACTTTAGCGACGTTTGCGTTACTAAGGTCACACTAAGGTGATTTCCATTTGAATGGTAATTCTTCCTTCTTTCTAACGTGAAATTGGAGCGATGTTGTGTATAGTAAACAGGAAATGTGAAAAAAAAAACGTTATAGTGTCCATAATTTTAGGTAATATTAAAATAGTTTGTATTTTGTTATTCTAGCTACGTACGAGTACATGAGCCGTGATAGTCGAGTAAATATGACCTCTGCCTCCGATTTCGAAGGGTGTGGGTTCGAATCCGGTCAGGGGCATGCACCTCCAACTTTTCAGTTGTGTGCATTTTAAGAAATGAAATATCACGTGTCTCAATCGGTGAAGGAAAACATCGTGAGGAACCCTGCATACCAGAGAATTTCTTAATTCTCTGCGTGTGTGAAGTTTGCCAATCCGCATTGGGCCAGCGTGGTGGACTATTGGCCTAACCCCTCTCATTCTGAGAGGAGATTCAAGCTCAGCAGTGAGCCGTATATGGGTTCATAACGACGAGTACATGAATGGGGATGATGACTAGGTTTAAATATATTGATTTTTATGATACATTCCGGTAAATAAGGTCAATATTAACTAATTTATACATAAAAAGCATGGATTGAGTGAATATTTGCAAAATAAGATTATAAAATTTCAACCTATTGTAAATTTATTGTATTTTCTAATTTAGGCTTTCCATTCTTGTGGACTTGTCACTACACACAATTTTCGTTGGATCGATAAGTGTAATATGAAACGTTTTTCTTAATTTTATTGTAATTACAAGTATACGAATAGTAATACTATATGAAACAAGCTTATAGCCAATTTGATAATCAGTACATTTCACAGTGCATGCAAACGATGTCTTGTACAATGTACACAATGACTTTCACAACAGAGGCGTAAATGAAAAATATTAACATAATTAAAAAAACCGGTGTTGGTATTTCCTCGAACGATATCTGCTATTAAAAACTTTACTACTAACAACTCACAAAGATTACTTCCTTTCTTCCGTTACTTCAGTTTTTACATTCTATCACAAGTTAAACTAAATTTAAATCCAATAAGTAGATACATGTCTCAGAAAGAAGCATTGCAATAATCCGAATACATAACATTATAAACAGACTTAACAAGATACATTTACGAGTCACCGATAAAACATTTAACTGAACCTTATGAATAAATTCCACCCGCCTCATCTCGGCAGTGGATGCTGCAGAGCTTATTTAAATCTGTATTTATCGGTTCCCTCTCATTTGCATACTGTATTCAATAAGTTTGCTTTATTCAAATGACTTTCACTTAAGGGGAGAAAATCAAGTAGGGAGTATTCTGTGTCGGATTCGGGCTTCTTACTCGTACATGATTTCCTTTCAATGTAGTCGTAACTTTGTGCTGACATTTAGCCAGTTTCTGATGTAATCTTGTGTATTAGTGAAAAGCTCACATTAAACTACAGGCAACTTCTAGGCAAGCGCGTTTCACCATAGATTGTATCACCGCTTACCATCAGGCGTGATTACAGCTCATAAAATAAACGATTTCTATGATTAAATGAATGAATCAGGGAACTCCGCGGATCCGAGTCTTGGTCGCTTACTGTGCCCTCACAAGAAGGCTGAAAGTCATTAAGCGGGCGATGGAGCGAACTATGCTTGGACTTTCTCTGCGAGATTGAATCAGATATTAGGAGATACGCAGAAGAACTAAAATCACTGATATAGCTCAGCGAGTCGCAAAGCTGAAGTGGCAATGGGCAGGGCACATAGTTCGAAGAGCCGATGAACGTTGGAGTCCCAAGGTGCTGGAATGGCGACCACGCACTGGGAAGCGCAGTGTCGGTCGACCCCCCACTAGGTCCACTGAAGACTGGCGGCTTGAGACCGTTTTGTTTGGAAGTCCATGTATGAGGCCTATTACCAGCAGTGGACGTCCAACGGCTGTTAATGACAATGATGATGATGGTGATGATACTTGTGTGTGATGTTAGGTAACCAATTCAAATGTAAAACTTCAGACAGTACATTGAAGCTCAAAACAATCGGATGATTTGTTTAGAATTGCTTATATTATAGAAGACACACATACCAAAATAAACTCTCCTTTTTGTTTTCCTTGAGAACCTTCTCCTTTTTAGACGTCGGTAAATAAAATGAAGTTTTCAATTTAAATCTTTGAATCTTAAGACTTATTTCCACAAAATATAAATCCACCATTACATTGGCATTATACAACTACTTATTGTTTTGTTGTATTGAGAGCATTCAGTTAGAGGGGATCAAAGTTGCATTGCGGTAACCTTCTTAGCTGCTATTAGCTTAGAGCAGGGTTTCTCAAACTTTCGGCTCCACGAACCGCTGTTAATTTCCAAGTGACAGCGAACCCCTTACTAAATAATAAAAGAAAGAAAATAATAAAAAAAGACTGTTGAAGAAAATAAGGTTTTTATTTAAATAAAAGGTAGCATAAAGTACCAAAAGAAATATCTTTGTAATAATAATGATATGGGTGTGCTTGTTTCTTGTCGCAAATGGATTTTACCTTAATTCTCACTTGATATCAGTTATCAAGTCATCAATACGTAAATCTTGTCACGAGCCCCCTACCGTCGAATGGCGAACCCCTAGGGTTTCGCGTACTCCACTTTGAGAAACCTTGGCTTAGAGAATCCCACCTTAATGAGCTGCGCTTGTGATGAGTTGCGGTGTTCCGACGTCGGCTTAGCCTTTTAGCCTTCAGATTGTGCGACGTAAAGCGCAGGGGCTTTTACAGAAACAAAGTCATGTCTAAGTTTTGTTTTGTAGCGAGTCTGATATACCTTAAAGACGGAGACTAAGAAGTAAATAGACAAGAAAACATCCGTTATATTATCTCAAAATTGAGATTTTTGTAAAGAAACGAGATTAGGTGAGTTGATTTTTTCTCGCGCACTTTCATTTGATTATGTCACACGATGTACTCGTAGTTTGTATTTTTGACGACCTCCGTGGCGCAGTGGTATGCGCGGTGGACTTACAAGACGGAGGTCCTGGGTTCGATCCCCGGCTGGGCGGATTGAAGTTTCTTAATTTGGTCCAGGTCTGGCTAGTGGGAGGCTTCGGCCGTGTCTAGTTACCCTGCCCGCTGGTAAAGACGTACCGCCAAGTGATTTAGCGTCCCGGTACGATGTCGTGTAAAAACCGAAAGGGGTATATTCATCCTCCTCCTAACAAGTTAGCCCGCTTACATCTTCGATTGCATCATCGCTTACCATCAGGTGTGAACATGTAAAGAATAAAAAAAATGTTTTATTTTTCATCTTACCCCCGTATTCAGATTTTCTCTATTCACGACACTTCTATTAACTGAAACTATGTACTTGTTTTGTGAATGGAAGTTTCATCTATACAGTAGATAATTGCATGGTCTTGAAATGTTTGGATATTTTCACAAACATGTTAAGTGATGTTTGAAGAACTTAGTGGAAAGATTTAGCTAATTAAAGGATCAAATAATTCAATGTTGATTAAGTAACGGTTTTTTTAAAAATTATAATTGCGTCGCGTGCATTAATCATATAACAAATCTGCTTTTAAAACCGTATTTTTAAGTGATCTACGGTCAAAAATTGGGCGTAATAAAAAGCTAATCTTATTTGCTTATCTTATTAATATTATATTAGGTAAAATTTATTTTGATAAATTACCGATAGTTAATTCAGTAACGATGACGCAACTTTCATAGTTACTAGTATAATAATTAGAGAGTCAATTTTACCAAAACTGTGCAAATGATTCCGTATTAACAGCAATATTGTACCTACTGCTTGTCATCGCAGTCCTAGATTTATTCGCGCATAGCGACCTCTGTGGTTATCGTTTGTGCCATTTGTGTTGCGGTTTAATTCACCATAATCCGATTACCGTTTTATATTTAGCTGAATTTTGTAGTTTCCAGGAATTAGTTGCTGTGACACAAGGTTAAAAATAGTCTTGACTTCAAATAATAAATACAAAATTATTTGACCCTTTCCGAGATGCTCGAGAAATACTTCTACAATTCTACATTATAAAAGAAATTGCTTTTTGTTAATTGTATGTAATACAAGAAGTATAACAGAAATTTTATGAAAGTCTTGTCGTTTGGCAATAATCTCACCCAGGCAACTTTAGATGAACCTTGAAGTAGATATGTCGGAAAGCAGTATGTAAGTGATTTTATTAATCTCAAAACTTAAGCAAAATGAGTTGAGAGCAAAACGACGCATGACGTCATCTTTTTTCGAGGGTGCAGCTGGCTTCATCGAATTATAAGACGTTATCACGTCAAAAAAGCTTTATAGAGAATCGTACTTCATAACGAACTCATTTATAGTGTTGCATTCTCTCTTTGACTGTCCGAGGCTGAGCTCAGAGACACAGTTCTAGAAAGGTCAATTAATATCATAATTTAATATGTACTAGCAGACGCCCGCGCTTCGTCCGGGTGCAATTCAGTTTTTACAAATCCAGCGGGAACCATGGATTTTTCCGGGATGAAAATTAAAGTAAAACTATTTCTTTCCAAATTTCAACCAAATCGCTTTAGTAGCCGCAGCGTAAAAGAGGAACACACATACAAACACAAACTTTCGCCTTTATAATATTAGTGTGATTAAATTATAATGTTAAAACGGCAATTCAAAAGTTTCAAGATCTCTAGTAGAGCAGCACAAACCTGTAGCCAAAGCTATTTGTGTTAGGTTTTGTTTTGCGCATCATAGCCAGACCCTAGGAGGTCTGCTCCGAGGCTCCAGTTTATTTCTTTAATTTGACTGGACTGAAGTAAAGTAATATAACTAAATGAACAGTAATAACATACAAATAGTGCCGTTTTGACGGCCTCCGTGGCGCAGTGGTATGCGCGGTGGATTTACTAAACGGAGGTCCTGGGTTCGATCCCCGGCTGGGCAGATTGAGATTTTCTTAATTGGTCCAGGTCTGGCTGGTGGAAGGCTTCGGCCGTGGCTAGTTACCACCCTACCGGCAAAGACGTATCGCCAAGCGATTTAGCGTTCCGGTACGATGCCGTGTAGAAACCGAAAGGTGTGTGGATTTTCATCCTCCTCCTGCATCTAAGACTGCATCATCACTTACCATCAGGTGAGATTGTAGTCAAGGGCTAACTTGTAAACAATAAAAAAAAAAAAATAGTGGCAGCGTGACTCCAATGAAACATCTAATTCTACCTATAAACCCTGATTCTACAAACCCTACTGCTTGGTAAAAAGGTTGGATTCACCGTTTAATTATAAATGTTCTCGTATTAAAAATATTATAGACTTACTTGTTATTATATGTGAAAGTCATATATAACAACATAACTCGGCCAGCAGGCTAATTCACTAACTCTAACGTATGTTAGTTGACATCTACGAAATTGAGATTCTATGTAACATTTGTCATCCTTTGCCTACGTACAAGTCTACGCGGATATCATACAGCAGATAGATACTATTTCTCAGTTGACTTGATGTTCATTTTAATCCTTTATTAATAAAGAATAAAATAGTGAATAGGCCAGCAGGCCTATTTCGTACAAATTACTTAGATAATAATGTCGGTTGATTAAAATAAAAAATACATCGAAAAAAATACTTAGATAATAATAGTTGTGTATTACAGGTAGTAAACATTTGTTTATGAACCGTATATTATGGTTTACAATATCCATAATAATACTACTAATAACAGTTATAACGTGTAAATGGTAATACCTAAGCTGCCTGTGGCCTGACACGCACTTGGCTAGTCATTTTTATGTTCTGCTTCAACTTAAACTGTCGCGGAATAAGTAATACTTACTTGGATTAAACTAGTTATTAACGAGATTAAATTCGTGATAGCCCAGTGTATATGACCTCTGTGTCATAAACGGTGAAGAAAAAACATCGTGAGGAATTCTGCATACATGAGAATTTTTTGAATTCTCTATGCGTGTAAAGACTGCTAATCCGCATTGGACCATCGTGGTGGACTATTAGCCTAACCCTTCGCATTCTGAGAGGAGACTCGTGGTCAACAGTGAGCCAATGATGACGAAACAAGATTAAGTATACTCTAAAGAGTACCTATACTTAATCTTGTTTAATGATGTAAATAAAAGCGTCGGTGACAAAACTAAGTACAAAATGTACACAAAATTTTAAGGTAGCAATGTGATCAAAATGATGATAATGATGATCTAAAGCACTGGCAAACTAAGCATAGTACTTATAGCGTATACTTGTACCTATAAAAGTATACAAGGCACTTAAAATAATTGAATTTATGAATTGAATTTTAATTTGAAAACGTCTCTTCAATCTAACCTATACATTGATCGCCTGCAGCTAAGCAAGCATACTGCGCCGTATTCACGTCAGTCTCAAATGGCATGACATGATCACGTAGTGACGCAGACAAATTAATGCTAGGCACACACTCGAAACACTATTCGTAGTATATCGACACTTAACCACACTGTTCGTAGGACATTATGCGCGATTACATGAAATACATCTATCATCATCAAGTACATCGTTCGTCTATTTGATATTGGGGATGGTGACTAGATTTAATGACTTACTGACAGTTGCGTGCTCAAAGATTTCAACTAGGGTAGGCAGTAGGCACTATAGATACAAATTGTACTGAATGAATAAAATCTTTAATACAGGTTCATAAAATGTCCTAAAGGTTTAGGCAGGGCATATTTACATCTATGAAGTGCACGCCACTATTTACTGTTTTCTCTGACTCTGAAGCACGGGTGTATATTACTCTACTAATCTCTCAATGCCAGGCTGTATCTGAGAATTTAGAGAATTTTGATAGAGATAAAGAAACCCCATATTTCATACCTAAGATTCATGGCCTCATGTTCTAAAGAAGCATGGTGGTAACAAAGTTCGTAGTCCTGACATCAGACAGGTCCGATTCCAACTCGAGTGACTTTAGGATTTTATATCAGATCGGGACTGGTTGTAAATAGTTCTTAGATGCCGTGTAGAAACTTTCAAATGTATGGTTAGAATAAACTTTTCTAAAGTGTGTCCATTACCATCTTAGCCTACAAGTGAGGTCGCAGCCAAGGGTCAACCCATATTCGGCTCACTGCTGAACTCGAATCTCCTCTCAGAATGAGAGGGGTTAGGCCAATAGTCCACCAGGCTGGCCCAATGCGGATTGGCAGACTTCACACACACACAGAGAATTAAGAAAATTCTCTGGTATGCAGGTTTCCTCACGATGTCTTTCCTTCACCGTTTAAGATAAGTGATATTTAATTTCTTAAAATTTACACAACTGAAAAGTTGGAGGTGCATGCCCCAGACCAGATTCGAAAATACATTCTCCGGAATCGGAGCCAGAAGTCATATCCACTGGGCTATCAAAAATACTACGTATGATTTTGAGCATCGATCGTAGATCGTTAGATGGGCCTCAAAGCGTCGCGGAATTGTCATTGGCTTTGCAAATTGAGTACGTCATCAATCGTAACACATTTCTTTTTATTTATGTTGTGGCTTGTGTTTTTACATTTCCAAAATGAACACGAAAGCACAGGGATTAAAATAAGAAAAGACCAAAAATATTTTTTGAAGTCCACGTCCACTCACAGCATGCGCTTTGTTACGTACTAAGATAAGATGTGTGTGGACGTCTTTGGGTAATGACATAAAATTGTGCGTTCTTTAATATGGAGGGGCCCATCTAACGATTTATATCGATGATTTGAGCCAACACTCATTCGTCGGCGGGGTCTTGCAAATGTGCCCGCACCATTATACTGCTATTAATCCCGAGTTGGAGTGTTTGTTAACTCGCTTTTCATTTCTGGCTTCTACGCAACAAAAGCTTAAATGAAAAGGGTTTAACGAAGGCTTTTATGGTTGCTTTCGAGTGACATTCGATGTACAAAATTGTGTTTTCGTCGTTTAGAAGCAGACCGTATGGGAAAACGGTTGGTGTTGCCCTGATTTTACGGTCTCATAAAGTTTATCCTTCGGGAGATTTACAGACCCTTTACATTGGTTTGTCTACATGCGCAATGCAGACGTAGATAGTTTTTTTTTTAAGAATATATTCCATATCTTTTTTTTTAATATGACCAATATTCCCATTCCCTTCCAACTAGTCGGGAAAGACGGTATTAGGAGTGGGTAAGACAATAGACAAACGGGGCGGGGATCGAACCACCACCCCTCGGTGATGAGTCCGACCGCTACCGTTGAGCTATGGCTCTAAATGATGAGGCTATGAGGCTCTAAAGTTCGATAAATCATTACAAACTTATTTAGTGCCCATTACATCAAGTTTCCCTATTTAAGAGAGCTTAGACCCACCATGCTGCTCCAATATGGGTGTTACAAAAAGCGTTCAACTTGCTTTTGTAAAATTCATTATGAGAGTTTAATGATAACAAACTGCAGGCTAATTCTCTAACTTTGACGTTCCAAGTAAGCCTGCTTATATCATAGACTGCATCGTCACTTCGCATCAGGTGAAATAGCAGTCAAGGGCTAACTTGTCATACATGTAAAATAAAAAAAATTTAATAAAAAAAATTCAACCGACTTCCAACTCATAAAATAACTTTAACTGAAAAGTAAAAAATAACATCCTACCTATGTGCTACCGTCTGATCAGTTTGAAGGCGGTGCCAAGCCAGTGATGTTTTAATTAAATACGTTTAAACTACAAAAATTCTGTGGTTATTCCAGAAACAGCTTTAATTAAAACACGACACTAGCTTGGCACCGCCTTCAAACTGATCAGAAGGTAGCACATAGGTAGGATGTTATTTTTTACTTTTTAGTTAAAGTTATTTTATGAGTTGGAAGTCGGTTGAATTTTTTTTATTAAAATTTTTATTTTTTTATTTTTAGTGTTAGCATACCCATTGCGTGTGTACAGTCACAACCTATCTAAGTGGAAAGTTCTTATCAATACAAAATTATCAAGTCCAAACACAAAGTAGCTACTGTGAGCCGTCGAGGAGTTCTCTTCACTGTCCCTCGTCTTCATCATCAGACCCTTAATACAGTCACAATCCATCTAGGTGGAAAGTTCTCATCAATACAAATTTATCAAGTCCAAACACAAGGTAGCTACTGTGAACCGTCGAGGAGTTCTCTTCACTGTCCCTCGTCTTCATCACCAGACCCTTAATACAGTCACAATCCTTCTAGGTGGAAAGTTCTCATCAATACAAATTTATTAAGTCCAAACACAAGGTAGCTACTGTGAACCGTCGAGGAGTTCTCTTCACTGTCCCTCGTCTTCATCATCAGACCCTTAATACAGTCACAATCCATCTAGGTGGTAAGTTCTCATCAATACAAATTTATCAAGTCCAAACACAAGGTAGCTACTGTGAACCGTCGAGGAGTTCTCTTCACTGTCCCTCGTCTTCATCACCAGACCCTTAATACAGTCACAACCCATATAGGTGGAAAGTACTCATCAATACAAATTAATCAAGCCCAAACCAGGATGCCATCATCAGATCCTGACATGAAAAAAATGGGACCACCCTGGAAGTAAACCCTACAAAACAAAAAAAGAATTTTCAAAATCGGTCCATAATTGACGGAATTATCGCTGGACATACATAAAAAAAAAAAAAAAAAACATACATACATACAGCCGAACGTAGAACCTCCTCCTTTTTGGAAGTCGGTTAAAAATAGCAAATTACATGAATGACAATTTACTATTAGATAATACATTTTTATATTAGATAATACGTTTAGATAATACATGTAATACAAAAGCGGTATTATTGCAACTCAAACTCTAAATTCATTTATTTCAATTAGGTTTACTTTACAAGCACTTTTGATACGACAACTCATGTCATGACTAGCAGACCCCGCGCGGTTTCACCCACGTGGTTTCCGCTCCCGTAGTAATACGGTGACTTATAGCCTTCCTCGATAAATGAGCTATCTAACACTGAAAGATTCTTCAAATCGGACCAGTAATTCCTGATTAGCGCAAACAAACAAACAAACTCTTTATCTTTATAATATTAGTATAGATTTAATGGTGATAATTAAAGGTGCTGGATGCTGGAGGTTGGCGGCTCGAGACCGTTTTGTTTGGAAGTCCATGCAAGAGGCCTATGTCCAGCAGTATATCGGCTTTTAATGATGATTATGATGAAAATAATAATGGGAATCGAACCCACGACCTCTTTGTTGAGATTTACAGCACTACCAATAGCGCCAGAGAGGTCGTAAATCCGTAATAGTTTGTATTGTAAAAACGAATCCGGGAAACCGACCTGGTTACCTGATAACTGTCGTTGTGGTTTTGAATTGATGCAGGAAATTTGTATCTGACATATTGGTTTACCAATTATTATTTAATTTACTTCTGTTCTACACTGTGTACTTTTGTGGTTTACAATATAGAATTACTAACGTATTTTTTAATGATTGCTTTAACTATCTACTGTAGGTAAGCAAGCAAAAGCCCGGAGGGTAAACCCGTGAGGTGTTGATTTCAGTCATAGTAGTAAGTCGTAACTGAAAGAAAAAAAAATGTCTGAGAAACAATAATCTTTACGATAGGTACGCCTTGAATTAATTCACTCGCTTGGCACCGACTTCAAACTGATCAATATGTAGAAAATATTATTTTTCCCTTTTTAGTTTCGTGGATACGTTAATGTTTTAGAGTCGGTTATATTTGTTTTAAATAATTATTGTTTGAATTTTAGATGATAAGGGCCATTTTTAAAGTAATAGTACAAAATATTTTCCCTAGGTAAAAGTTTTCATGAAATGTAAGTCATCTGTAAAGATAGAATGAAGAAAGAAGCATGTTACTCAAAACTAAAGCCTTTTTACAAACAACATCTACAAACAAACACTATTAGGTACTTAAAAAAATACTCGTACAACAAGCGATACGTTTATAAAACTATCATTATTTTTTACTCCAATTGAGGCACCTCATAAAATATCAACATGCGGCTTTTGGTTCACCACTGGGTAGAAAATGTACTTTGTTTTTCAAGAATTTCTTTTGTAGGTCGAATAACAAACAAGCTCCCAGCGCGCCAGCTGTTTCTAATATCCCAGCCGACAACCTGGACCGAGGGCCAGAGGGGAAACTAAACCTCATGGAAATTGATGGCCGCAATCTTTCTTATAATCGCGGCGTTAGCCTAGTAACAGTAGTATTTAGTGTTAATATTTTAGTTGTGAGGGTCGAAGTTGAGGTACAAAATATATCTACTTTTCTTACTGTTACAGTAAATTAACCGGTTAGGTCGATTACGACAAACATCGCGTGTAATTATCATGCTCGTCAAACTATATTGATTTAAATGGTGGCATTGCAATACAGAGTAAGAAATTAGTTAAGCCCTATTCATAGTATGTTTTTCAGTTCTTCATGATTATTCAGGCTTGTATTATAGTTGATTTTATTGTTCTTAGGCATTGTTAATTTAGTTATACGAGTATGTTATGTTCTTGTAGTTACATTTATTGTTTTAAATCATTTTAGTAATTTTTTGTAACTTAGCTTAGTATAAGTTTTTACTGACCAAAATAAAAACTTTGCGGTGCCAAAAAAAATCTGAATTATTTCACTGTGGCTAGTTGCCTCGACTGGTGACAGAAGGGCTCGTTTTTTGCGCAAAGGCAGCATGGGTTTCAAAGGCAACTGGGAAATTAAGCCAGTATTTTTGCCACCAATCTACGCAGGCATGGTTCATATAGTTATTAGCATAAGTTAGCGACCAGCGAAATCCTGTGACTCGCTTGAAATTAGGTAGGTATGCAGTGCAGGTTATGGCTGACAAGCCTTCTAAAATTAAAGTTTTTCAATTCAGTTTTTCTAAAATGTTCACTCTTTCTAACATGATGTCTATCTTGATATAATAATTATAAGCCTCGGAAGCCGTAACATATTTAACTGAAATGGATGACCACATTAAGCACTCTCGACCGTCCATGAAATAATGCATCACTATTTAAATAAAATGAAGCTCTACAAGGTTTAAGGTTTTTCTTTCTCCTTTGTTATTTAGTATCTACTTTGAAACTAAGGAACGAGTGATTTCAGAGTAAAATAACTTTGAATTACATGATACTACGGACAGAGCGCAATAATATTTGCAACTTTTATTTCACTTCTATTGCGTATTATTACAATGTTAAAAACTTCATTTTACCTACTTTATCAAGAAAGAATTGGAAATAGTTTGCTAACGTGAAAAAGAAAACTTTGCAAACGTAATCATATTTTATGGTTTTAAAAGAGGATTTTAACTTATTACATAAAAAGTTATTCTATCCAACCTAATTAAAATTTGATTCGAAAATTGTTTTAAAAAAAACACAATTTTACGCGAACGGAGTTGCAGGCGCCAATGTTATAAACACCAAAATTTATACAGACTATTATATGTTTTCAGAAAAACGTTTGTAAGTTTATAAATGAAGAATTATTATTATAAGCAAACTGGAAAAGATTAATTTTAGAGACGAAAAAGAAAAGATCATTTACTTAAGGTGAAGTAATATTTAATTTATAGGAAACAGTATAACTTGTATTTACTATTAGGTATCCCTTAACAGAAGCAATAAACCTGTTACAAAGTAAGATTTTTTATCCAATTTTCCAGTTTCGCTCGGAACGGCTATCGAAGTAAAAAAGTGTGGTACACTAATTTATGTTCCATAAGCTTTGGAAAAATGACTCTTTTTAAAGCCTTCCCGATGCACGATATATTTTCAATTCACGTTTCGCTTTACTGTGGCGCAATTGTACTAGTGCCAAGTTCGGAGGCAGCTAAATTCATGAAACAAAAAAGTGATAGAGTGCCGGGTCAAAGCGCTCAGAATAAAAAGCTTGCAGTGCAGGAGCAGGCCAAAAGCTGAGTTACGTCACTGATGGAGGCACAAGGCGTCCAGTAAATATGTCTGCATTATTGATGAGGTTGGAGTTGTAAAATTGTCGGATGTGACTCGAATGTCTTTTAACATTGGTTTATGTTAAACGAAAATATTTCTTAGTCACTTGGAGTTTAGCAACTCAAAACCGTGACACATACGAGTAGAGTAAGTTTTTAATCGAATGAAGTTTTTAAATTGTATCTCATACAATTTAAAAACTTCATTCAATGTGTGAATACTTCAAGTGTGAATATTTCAATCGGTATTAATGTTGATACATTAAATTAATTAAATTACATTAACGAGTCGCGAAGCTGAAGAGGCAATGGGCGAGGAACATAGTTCGACGAGCCGATGGACGTTGGGGTCACAAGGGGCTGGAATGGCGAGCCCGCACTTGTTTTCGCAGTGTTGGTCGACCCCCCGCCAGGTGGAGTGACGACAAGCGAGTCGCTGGACGCAGGCGTTTCAGGATCGTGACGTTTAGAAGTCCCTTAAAGGCGTGAGCGTCCATCGGCTGATATGTTTGAATGATTTGATTGAACGAATCATAAAAAGTAATGAATTTTTTCTTTCTATTCTTGGATCATTAGTAGTTTCTTTTGAATACATATAAATAAAATTGAAGTGTATGTCTATGATTTCATGATAACTGTGTTTTCTCAATGTTTATAGTTATTTACATGATACTATATACACAATAAAGCTTTCTTTAAATTTGTGTCCGTCTTTTAATTTAATTTTAATGTTACTTTCAATGGTAGGTGAAAGAAGACTAGGTAATAATTTTCATCCCTGAAAAATCCATGGTTCCCGCGGGATTTATGATAAACTGAATTTCATGCCAGCGAAGTTGCCGGTGACCACTAATTGTAAATATATTTACAAAAATCTATGGTTTTATTATTTGTAGACCTTACAATAGTATCTCTTCTATAATAAAGGAGCTTCACACTAACTTTACGAGCCTTATGGTTGGGATAGTGCTATAATATCCAGCACTTATGTCATATATATCAAGCTTTAGACCGCAAACAACCCTGTGCTTGTCACTCGACTAGCACGTGTGGTTTGTGCTAACATGGAACGGTTCATAAATCAGATTCATTGCTTGCTAACACGCTCTTTCTTTTGAAGGTCGACTCGCTTCAATTAAAAACTAGGAAATTTCGTATTGCTCTTTCTTTATTTTAGAGGTAATGTTCGTGGTATTGTAGGGATAATCTCTGGATTTACTAAACCGATTTTAAAAATTCTTTTACTACAAGCAAGCTACATTGTTTGTGAGTGTCACAACTAGCGTGAACTACGCGTGCAGAGTGTCAGTTAGTAACATAGGATGGTTCATAAATCAGATTCATTGCTTGCAAACATGCACTTTCTTTTGAAGGTCGACACGCTTTAATTAAAAACTAGGAAATTTCGTATTGCTTTGTTTGTATTTTAGAGGTAAAGTTCGTGGTATTGTAGGGATTATCTTTGGATCTACTGAATCGATTTTAAAAATTATTTTACTACTAGCAAGCTACGTTGTTTGTGAGATTCATATGCTATATATATTTATCCCCGTATTCGCACGGGTACCGGCTACTAACATGGAACTGTTCATAAATCAGATTCATTGCTTGCTAACACGCGCTTTCTCTCGAAAGTCGACTCGCTTCAATTAAAACCAGGAAGTTTCGTATTGCTCTTGTTGCATGTTGTATTTTAGTTGTGCACCCTCGAAAATCTGATAATATCTACCTACCTATTTTGACTTTAACTGCCTCGTTTGACCAGTGGTTTGCGTATTTGGCTTCGGAACAATGTTCAAGTCCTTGCTATCATCATCATCATCATATCAGCCGATGGACGTCCACTGCAGGACATGAGCCTTTTGTAGGGACTTCTTTGTCCACCTGTCCTTGCCCTTGTCCTTGCTATGAAGTATATCTATTAAATCTTCTGACAAGTATAGAGTCCACACGATGAAGTTACCTAATATACGTTATAAAACTATCAAGGACATACTCGTAGTTATGAATTCTTCATCTTTAACAACCCATATTCAGCTCACTGTTGAGCTCGACTCTCCTCTCAGAATAAGAGGGGTTAGGCCATAGTTGACCCACGTGGAAAATTAAGAAAATGCACAAGGTAGGCATGCAGGTTTCCTCACGATGCGATGTTTGTGCTTCATCGTTTGAGACTCGTGTTGTTTAATTTCTAACTGAAAAAATGGACGTGCAAGCCCGGATCGGTTTCGAAGGCACAGGTCATATTCACTGGACTATCATAGTTTTCTGTAATAAAATCATTATTTGTCGCCAAAATTACACACATTATTATTGGGTTAGGTGTATTCGACGAGTCGTGCAGAGCGTCTACTATGTCTTTGTTCTTGTGTATCCGAGTGTACGGCTTTGATGTTCCTTCCGTTTAATCAGTTACACTTCGGTTGACGTATAAACATAACATACGTGTGCTAAGAGTAATAAAAAAAACTACAGTTTGAAAATGGAAACTTGATACGTAAGCAAACTTGTTTTAAGCAAACAAGTAGAGTAGTGGACAATTGAGGATCTGGAACCTTGAAATCTTTTAACTTCCAAATAAACAAATGGTCCATAAAAAACTACTTATAGTTTGAAAATGGAAAACTTAACACTCAAGTACTTGTTTAAAGCAAGTAATGGTAGAGTAGGGGAAATTGAGGATTTGACTCCCTAAAACATGCTAATTTTCAAAGCCACCACGATCCAGACTCCATAATCGGCCTCCGTATTTACTTATGGTAGGAGCATGAAGTGAAAAACTTTCTCACGTTCTATATACCAGTACTATCGGCCCTTAGACCTCTTTATTCTGACCCTCTTGCTCTTCGTTCATGGCGGACGTCTACCTACTTCTACGTTTAACTACTTCCCTACCAAATTTCGTCCTTGTATCTCATGTGGTTTTCGAGATTTCATGACGTAAAGATAGAACGCGATTTTAGGTATGATAAGTATTATATTTTAATTGTTGTAAAGGAAAATCGTTAGCTTTAGCGTTTAGTATACTATGTTAAAGCTAGTATAGCAAGTAACATTAGTTAATTAGAATAGATATTGCTAAAAGTTATTTAATCATTAACTAATTAATTCACAAGGTACTCCAATAAATCAAAATATATTCAAGTAAAATCAACTATAATTTATTTTCTGAAGTCTTCATGCATACGACCGACTATCTTGTTCATCTTCTCAGAAGATTTAATTAAACTTTCGTGTTCAAGCTACTCGTAGGAACTAGTGATGGAGTTGTCTAAAGCCTAGTTGTAAAACTTCTCTGTTAAGTCTCCTTGTCTAAATTTTTGTTATAATAATTTATGGTGTAAGATATGTAGAACGTATGATAGCACCTTTGTCATTTTATAATAATATAATAGTTTAAAAAACTAAAAAACATGCTCAAACCCTTTCATTGACACCCATAACATGGGGGTGCATTTCAAATAGCCTGTCCGCCATCTTGAATGTCATGTCACATGTTTGGATTTAAGTCACGTGACTATTAAGTAAGTAAAGAAGTATGTCAAATTAAGATACCAAGATTATCTTACATACATAGTTAGTTACAAGTCCAAGAAGCTATTATATGCGAGTTAAAAATACGAAATTTTTATTAGTTACGTACTAAATTTCCAACGACTTACGAAATTTAATTAGTTATTTTAATGTCTTAATTTGTGAAACTTGTAGGTCGTATTCTGTCTATGCACAATTTTGTCAATACTATCTTATACGGTGAAGCCGTAATAATAACAATGTGATTATTCCGTTTTCAATAATAATAATAAAATAAATAAAAATAAAAACGCCCTATATAAAGGGCTTATAAGCGCGCCCGAGTAAATCTCAATATCCCCTCTAGGGTATTATTACTACATGGTGTCAGGAAATAAACATTTACGAAGTTTTCTAGACATTTCGAGAACACAATATGACAAGGATCAAGGAGCGTGTCAGCTGAGTTTAATGTCTCAGTCAGGCGTGAAACCAACCCTCTTTGCCTGACTCTGCTGAGGTATACGAGTAAAAGTGTCCTTTATTTGATTCTTACGAGTACCTTTTTTTTATACTCTACAAGTTAGCCCTTGACTACAATCTCACCAGATGTTAAGTGAGGATTCAATCTAACATGGAAGCGAGCTAACTTGTTAGGAGTAGGATGAAATCCACACTCGTTTCCGTACTTCTACACGACATCGTACCGGAACGCTAAATCGCTTGGCGGCACGTCTTTGTTCGTCTTAGGTAACCTATGTTGAATTCATTTCTAATCAGCGCGTACTCCATATTAGTCTGATTAAATAATAATTATTGTTTAGGTATTATTATTTCGGCACGCATGATTAAAAATTTTCTTTCTTTTAAATCCGACAATCTTGGCAATAGGTACTGAAATTGACAGTAAAAACAAGATATTAATAAATAATTAGTTACGAAAGTATCGATACGATCGTTGTGCTTCGAGCTCAGACCAATTATTATTGTATAGGACCTGCCTCGCTAGACGTTACTTTTCTGTCAAAGTATATGATCAACGATCTAATGCGATTATAAAAACTGTCTCTATAGAATCTATGTTAAATAGTTGTAATCGTGTTCGTCGGTTAAAGAGCTCCGTAAAAATACCTATTTGTGTAATTGAATTGTGTAAAAAACGGGCAAAAACTTCTAGTTTAGTATAAGATATATACCAAAATTAAGCTCATTTTCCTCAGAAAATGGCAGAAAATTTTGGATAGAAGCAGGCGTCACTTTGCGGAAGTTCATCATGATTATATAATGATTTATTTATTTTGCTATCATCCGCAAAAAGTCGACGAACCCATGCGACAACGTCACCCAGGTCCGACAAAATACTCTCTACGTACGTTTCACCTCGAAACCGGAGCATTATATAATGGCAGAAAATTTTGTTCGTGACTATGAATGCGATACAGGTCCTTCTATAATTGGTCTGAGGCTTGGAGGTCCATGTAAGAGGCCTATGCCCAGCAGTGGACGTCTATCGGCTGATAAGGTAAGGTACGAAAGTATGCTTCCTATTAAAATAATAAAACTGATATCTGCATTGTGTAAATTGTAAGACCAATCTTTTATTGTTAGTCTTAACCACTGAGTTCCCATTTTTAAAACATTTTTTTATTCATTGCCTCTAGAGTACCTACTTATTGTATTGTATTGTTTTGTGTTACAGTTGTCCGTGAAATGGAACCACTTTTCTTTTACTCTTGACAATAATAGGAATGTTTCATTATAAAAGCAAGAAAAGTAAGTACTTATTTTCATTCTTTGTGTAGACCGAGTCACAGAAAATATAATAGTACAAGACCGAGTAAGAATCGTACGAAGCATTGAATAAAATGTGTATTATATAAAACTTTACTTAATATAATTGGTCTTATTGCGAAACGCTTCAACAAGAAGATTTCGCTTGGCTTCTGGATCAAGGATCGGATACAGAGTACAGTACTTCTTGGAACCGCTCGTATATACAAGAAGTTCTTCACTCTGGAGCCTTTAAGACCGATTTTTTGAACCCTCAAGCTTCGCAGATGCTTTAAGCTTTCGCAAAAATTAAATTTAGACATGTAGACGGACAGTCTTTTAGTTTGGGCTGTGAGTTGATAATTTATACACAGAGGCACAATTATCCGCCCTCTTTAATTATGACGCGAGTATATTAAAGTGACCGGATAAATGTGCCTCTGAGTACAGGATCGCCAAGTAAATTAACGCTCTGTTTGAATGTCAGTGAGAAACTGTGCAAAAATATTGGGAATTTCCAAATTCAGTTATTATAATTATTAAGCTGCTGCACCCGAAAATTAATCAATGATGCATATAATTCTCAACGCGCGCGCATTGTTAAGTGATAGTACCTACCTTATTTTTATTTTAATATAAAAATTGATGCTTAGCTGTTTTAGGGTCATAGCACCCTATCCTCTAGGTTGCGGTAGTTTATGAAATGTTCCCGTGGCTCAGTCGTCAGGCGGCGAGTCGGAACACCGTGGGGTTTTAGTCGGTTGAAGTCCGACATAACCTTCTTGCCTCCCCGTGGCGTGAAGGTATCCATGAGGATTTCCCCACGTTAAAAAAAAAGGTTCATAGCACACGTATTAAACTGAAATCAGCAACTCGGAAAAGAATCTTAACCGCACTATTCGCTTAGCTGACCATAGATTGACGGCGAGGTGGTGCTACGAAATTCGTAGCACCCTGTTTATTCTACAAGATGGTGTTTCTTAAAGGAGATAGATTTTTATTTAATATCAAATGGGTTATTTACTTATTCTTTCAACTGTACCTAATAAGAAATCGCAGTAAAGCTATCTAATAAAAAGTCTTAACTTACCTTAAGTACTACTTACGTAAAAGTTAAGTAGAACCTATTCTAACTGTCCTCTTAAAAGGCCATCTGTGAGACGCCACGACATTGCGGGGAATAATTGGGTGTGCGGGCTTACGCTAAAGGATTGAGGTCAACACGCGTTCTTCTCACTTAATGTGCGGAGACACAGATTTCTTCTTGTTTTTCAACTTTTCACATAAATACGAGTAACGCCATGTAAGAATTCTCAAAAAGACAATCTAAATGATAGTATGCATACTTACATTAAAAATATTTATTGTTATGTTTGGTATATTTCAAAGATCTTCATTTAGATGATACCTGAAACAATAAAATAAACAAATTAAAATATGTTGTTAATGATCAAACGCAATGACATTTTAGTCTGTGTGTTTTAAGCAATGCATTTGCTCTGTAAATTACTTTTAGATCTTTAATTTTCTCGAGTGGGTAATTTAGCATACTGTAAGAAGTACATCATTCAAATACTTCATAATTTTCGACTACTTTCGATACTAAATGGAAGTGTCGCACAAAAAAGTCATAATACGTGGAGAACGCATGTGATACAAGTATACATGACTAGCGGACGCTGCACTTCGTCCGCCTAAAATTTAGTTTTTCACAAATCCCTCGGGAACCATGGATTTTTCCGGAATTAAAAGTAGCCTATGTGTTAATACAAAGTAAAATCTATTTCCATTCCAAATTTCAGCCAAATCGGTTCAGTACTTGCGGCGTTAAAGAGTAACAAACATCCAAACATCCATACAAAATTTCGCGTTTATAATATTAGTAGAAAGGATTAGTAGGATAATTATTGTACCTAAATATTTAGGTACAACCAGTCATATGGTAGTTATATACATATATTCTACAGTTTATTATATATATATTTCTGTATATTTGTGCGTTTACTGAAAGCCGTGTTGTGCCGTGTTGTGCCTTTACTTTTTGACGGCCTCCGTGGCGCAGTGGTATGCGCGGTGGATTTACAAAACGGAGGTCCTGGGTTCGATCCCCGGCGGGGCATATTGAGATTTTCTTAATTAGTCCAAGTCTGGCTGGTGGGAGGCTTCAGCCGTGGCTAGTTACCACCCTACCGACAAAGACGTACCGCCAAGCGATTTAGCGTTCCGGTACGATGCCGTGTAGAAACCGAAAGGGGTGTGGATTTTCATCCTCCTCCTAACAAGTTAGTCCGCTTTCATCTTAGACTGCATCATCACTTACCATCAGGTGAGAATGTTGTCAAGGGCTAACTTGTAAAGAATAAAAAATAAAAATAAATAAAAAGCCTCCTTGAATTCTAAATCATTAGATAGCAAACTTGTTACAAAAACAGGCTTACTAAAAGAATATACCCAGTCATTTTATCAATGAAGATGAATAGACATTTTGTCAGCGTACCACACGGAAGATACACGTATATCCGTAACACATTCTGTTGAAGGGAATGGGAAGTATCGAATAAATCTTAAGTGTTTTCGCAAGATTAATCCATCTCCAAAGGAAATGCTAGAGGTCGGGTAGGGCGTGACTGATGTTAACCTCACTTAGCTAATGATGAGTCAGGAGTCGGGGAAAAATATCTATAACACAGGCACTTTGTTTAAACGGCCATTAGCAGCTATCACTAACATTTTTTCACTATAGCGGTTTATTTGACAATTTGTCATAGATACACAGGTATCTCGTCAATTTTATGGCCGGTATCAATTTGTAGGAAACAGTCGCGACATTGATAAACAATATTTTTAAACAGAATAAGATAAGTTACTTTCGATAAAATTAAAAATAACACTGTTTTTTTTTATATATTGAGCCTTCTTAGAATGAGTATAATGAAATTCATTTGAATATTTTAGAAATTAGTTTTGTTAGATGGATAATTTCTAAAATATTCTAATGAATTTCGTTATACTCATTCTCAGAAGGCTCAATATATAAAAAACAGTGTTATTTTAAATATTGTTTATCAATGTCTCGACTGTTTCCTTACAAATTGATATTTGATATACATGAGCCTTCTTAGAATGAGTTTAATGAAATTCATTTAAATATTTTAGAAATTATGCATCAAACAAAAATCCTGACTTGATCCTAAAAAAGTAAACATTTCCCTTTCTCTCCAATTAATCGTATAGACTGTGTTAAGAGTAAGAACATCAATATTTCAACGGATGGAATGGAACTCATGACTCTAAAGAGTCCTGCTCGCGGAGCTATTCAGTTTGAATAACAAAACAAACAAAACACTGTGTATAAATATCATTTGCAATCAAAAATTCAACAGTTTTCAATGAATGTATATGATTGACTATTCATAATTAACAATTCAATGGCAGAGAGCAAATAGTTTGAAAAATTATATCCATGGAATTTGAATTATTTGAATGGAAATTATGATATCAATTTAAATTATAAAACGTTTATAAATGGAGAGGGTGAACTAATTAAATGTAACTGAGTCGAGTTGAGTCAAAAGCTGAGAGTCATCGTGAAATTTCCTTTTTAATGCCAGACCTCATTGTGTTTTATTACAATAATTAATCAAGTGTTCAGCCTTGTGATTTATGAAAAAAGCTTCCAATGAAACTACTTGCTGTTAGTATAAAGTAATACTCGTGTAATTGACTTCTTTATTATAACTTACCCAATTTACGAGTATATTTCGTTAACCTTATATTTTAATTGCAACAAAATGTGCGTAGGTATTCCATATTTAAAAGTCTAATATAGAAAAAAAATCGTAGTACGGTATTAGTGGTTGCACCCCTCCGAAGCGGCTCGACCGATTTTAGTGTATTTTTTTGTACTTGGTACCTACAAAAAAAATACATTAAAATCGGTATGACAAAAAGTAGGTAGTAGGTATAATTATACAACACATAACAAGTTGATAGCTAATTGAACGTTAGCAGTAAACAGTATATTTATGTAGAGGGATCTGCATATTCTTTTCCGAAAAAAGGGGTAGGCATCAAATTTCTATAACAAAAGTGATAATAAATATTCAAGATTTAAGCTTAGGCGTAAAAGTGCTTCACAGTTTACAGGCCATTCGTTCGAAGCCGTATCACAATAAATCAAATCAAAAGCCAATCAATCTACAAAACAATGTGCAGTAAAGGAGCGGGCAATAAGTCAAGGCATCGAATAAAGCCATTTGTTAAGATCGGCCTACAGATTCGGTTCGATCCTCTCGGGCGTGATATTTCCCCGGCCGGCGAGCGCGCACCAAATTAATCGGCTTAAAGCAAATTCCGGCGACGATAAGCCCTTAATCTCTAACAAACAAAATACTAATTGATTTATTGATTTATCGTTTGGTTGGCGATATAGTATGAAAGTACGATATAGTCTTTGCCTACTTTCAAATGATGTTTGCCTGGTGGTAAGGTCGGACTATAAAATATTGCGATTTTATCTCTTTAGAGGTGTTCTCAGTAACAACCTGAAGTTGTAACGTTGGTAGGTGTATCTGGAAGATCACGTTCAGCAGTCGGTAACTCGGCACAGATCATTATCATAAACATCCGATAGTGATATTTACAATATCTCCAACATTATTATCTAGCCCACAGAACATAAAGCAATTAATTAAATAACAAAAAAGCAAAATATCCTTAGACAGTAAATGTGGCGGCTTTAAACTATAGCCTTTTTTCACATATTAATCATTAATTAATGTCCACAAAGTTAGCTAGTTAGTTAGTCTTTTTAATTTGTCCTTTCTTGTCAAAAAAGGAAAATATAATCAATTAAAACCACTATGGTTTCTGTCCGCAAGGTCCGCGTCATCAAACTTGATGTCATGTTTCGCTTGCGAGTTGCGACTTGCGAGGCAAGCATTTTTATTGGTCAATAGATTACGACGCGAATGTTTCAGCAAATGAGATGAGAGCTGTCACTTTCATTTACACAGACCAAGGAGTGATTTTGAACCATATCCACAGAGAAAAACTAAAACGCAACATCCAGAATTATGACGTAATGATTGAAGTGATGACAGTAATATAGTGGATGAAGTGAAATTAGTCCGGATGGTATCAACCAAATGTCTTAAAATTGGTTTTGCAGTATAATCAGAAAACGTGCGTTATAACGAATTTCGTTTTGTTCTACTCACAATTACTTTCCATTCTTTTAATACTTATTGCAAGTTTCGTACATTTAATTACGGGGTGTAAAGGAAAGCCACATTTCCCGAACAATAGTTTCCCTCAGCACGAACTCAGAACATTGAAGTCTTATCAAGCTCCGCGAAAGACGAAGTTGCTTACAGCTTTACGAATATTTTCTTTTCGATTTAACAAACCTCGTATTCATTGTACAAAGGGGATTTGTTTCGAGGAGTGCAATAAAAGTATTCAAAGATAATATTTGTTGGTATTCAAAGTGTTCTTTGAGTAAAATACCTACTATTTTTTCTTCGTTTATCAAATAATATTAAGGAAATAGGAAACCTTTTAACTAATAACATCCACTCATGATTGAAGGTTATTCATTTTCTTCTTAATCTCAATTGCCCGGAATAGTTATTTGATATGATAGGCAGCAAAACTAAACTAAACTAAATAAAATAAAAAAAAACTGATTTTTACTGCAAGTGCGCGTATGGTATGGCGAGCAAATGAAGGATTTCACGAGCACGTAGCATTGGATTTCACGAGCGAAGCGGTTCTAACCAAGAATCCTGTGAGCGTCGCGAGGTTATTCAAGGGCACGAGAGGTAAATTTTATTACATTTATTATTTTTCAAAAGATAATAATATCTTTTTATAAAGTGGAAATTAATTTAAATTTAAATAAAATTAATGACCATCATATAAATACTACAAGGACCAACATTATTTAAAAACTTTTTCTTTTATCCTTTTAACGCCAAAGCGCAATTTTATTTTATAAATAATTTATATTAAAATATGCTCAATTACCTACCGATTTTGCCTACACCGATTTTGTCGCGGACGAAGTCGCGGGCGTCTGCGAATGTTCCAATAATTGTAGAATAAAACGAACATTTATTTTCATTAAAATCACACCGCAATACTACACCACAGATCCCATGGGCTCTCAATTAATGTACATTTTGCATTAATGACTAACTAGTTAGTTCTTTTTACATTAAAAAATTTTAAATAAAGCCACGTATTACACTTTTATTAATGAAGTCTATTATTTTTCTATGTACTTGCAGTAACTTAATAAATACTTCTGTTTCTGTGGCCTGCGATTACTAGTACCATCTTTATTAGTTTTTCTTTTTATTTTTAATTTTCAATTTTTCTACTGTCTGACCTCAAAGGTACAATACCCGTACCTCGGTCCAATCTAAGCTCAATGTACACATTTGTAAGTTGCCTTAATACCGCCTGGTGCTAACTGAAAAACCATGACTTTAAACGATACATTTACCTCTAAAATAATATCCTACCTAAGGCAAAAGAGGCATGTCTCCTAAATAAATATATCTCTGAAACTGCAACCCAAAAGCAGTAGTTAACCAAAAGATTATCGTAAATTTTAAATCGCCGAACTATAATTTAAAATATTTTAACATAGACTACTATATGTACATATTATCGTTCGTTATCAACCCATATTCGGCTCACTGCTGAGCTCGAGTCTCCTCTCAGAATAACCAATAGTCCACCACGCTGGCCCAATGCGGATTGACAGACTTCACACACACAGACAATTAAGAAAATTCTCAGGTATGCAGGTTTCCTCACGATGTTTCCCTGCCTGAATCACTGAATTGAGAAAATTCTCTGGTATGAATTCCTCACGATGTTTTCCTTGACCGTTTGAGGCACGTGATATTTAATTTCTTAAACACAATTACACATAATACTTAACTATTATTATCTACATTAGAACAAAGTTTAGTTAGACACAAAACCGACAACATATTTAACTCAAAACGAGTGAGTTGATTTAGTTAAAGCTCGGCTAAGTGGGGATAACAGTGATTTTGCCTGTCAGCCGGTCTTAGCCGGATGTTGCCTTCTATTTAGTAGCCGCAAGCTTCCTCACTTCTACAACAGCTCACCGCAACCGCACCAGCATGTTTATCTTTGTAAGAGAAGCTTCAACACTCTAGCACACGAGTATGCATGAAAATTTCGTAGTCTATACTAACATTACAAAGAAGTTTGTGGTATTGTAAGTAGCCCTTACAATCTCTGAATCGATTGAAACGATTTTGTATATTCTATAACTAACTAACTAATAGGAAGCTACGTTATTTGCGAGTGTCATAGGCGTAGTCAATACTAATATTAATTAAAAAGAAGTTAAGTTTGTGGTATGGGGTAATATCTGGATCTACCTACTGTACCGATTTTGAAAAATAATTTTTCAATAGTAAAGCTATGTTATTTGCGAGTATCATAGGCTATGTTTTGTACTCTCACGGGAATGGTAACTACGCGAAACAAACCGCGGGGCGTCCGCTAGCTTATTATAAACTAGCAGGCAATCTCCTTTACGAACGTTGGCTAAGAATTATTTATTGATAAATCATAATTTAGTATGCTAGTGATGTGTAGCCTGGCAATGTACCTTTAATAAACCCAAAACTGTATCTAGTTTTTGTTAAAGTACATTCTGAAGTGCGATCAAATTATAAAATCTTAAAGAAACATTCAACTGACTTCAAACACCCAAAAATGACACTAAAGAGCGAAAAATAGCAATAGTTTATGTGATCTCTAGTGCTGGTTTTAAAGGCGGTATCGGGCCAAATATACCTATAGATAGTGCCACGATTAACATCAGTGACTCTTAAAAGAATATCTAAAAAAAAAATTTATTATCTATACTAATGTTATAAAGCTGAAGAGTTTGTTTGTTTCTTTGATTGAACGCGCTAATCTCAGGTCCGATTTGAAAAATTCCTTCTTCTTTCGTGATAACCCATTTAACGAGGAAGGCTATAGGTTATATATAATCCCCGTATTCCTACGGGAACGGGAACCTATAAGGTGAAACCGCAAAACGTCAGCTAGTATAGGTATATATATTTATTTTACTCGGGCACCGCATTTAAACGCCGCCGACCAGAGCACATACAATTCTTTGTTTCGTTTTCCAGTGTGTTTTTGAAATCAGTCGTTTTTTTAAGTTTTAATATTAACTAGTAGGTACAATATAAAACAGTCGACTACAATATTTATAATCTATATCGCTGGCAAAAAACTTTCATACAACATAACTGGAACCGAGTTGCATTTTATAAAAGTTTTACATCGGCCAAATGATAAAAATTTTGCACCAAAACTGCTAACTAAGCCGCATCGTGCATACAACTGCACTGAACTGCAGTATCCCACGGGAATGAAATGAAACGAATAGAATTGTTTAGTGAAAAATACAGGGTGTCACTTTTTTTATAGCCAGTGCAAAACGAGGTAAAACCTTCGGTATGACGAACCAAAATTCTCAATTCAATTCGTATTTTTTTGTTGGTATCTACATTCACATATTCCAGTTTTCGTTTGCTATTTTTCATGATTCCCGGTCCGGTTTTTTTCGTTTTTATGCAAAACAAGAGTGAGTTATCTCCTAGGCAAGCACGCCCCAACTGAGACTTCTTCATTGTTTTTCGTCAGCCATGATTGTAATCAAGTGCAAACATCTCAACTTTAAGCATGTATATTCTTACTAACTATACCATATCTGTTTCTAAAGAAAATATAAAATACTAGCCGACGCTCCGCGGTTTCGCCCGCATGGTTCCCGTTCCTGTAAGAATACGAGGATAAAAGATAGCATATGACACTTACTTATAACATGACTTTCTATTCGTAAAAGAATTTTTAAAATATTCTAATATTACATAAATAAAGTTCGTGGTATTGTAGTGGTAATCTCTGGGTCTACTGAACCGATTTTAAAAATTATTTTACCAATAGAAAGCCACGTTATTTGCCATGTATGCTAAGGTATAACGTAATCTGTACTATAGATTACGTTTCATACTTGGACGATTGAGAGTCTGGTGTCTGGCTGCCTTTCAAAACCAACATGATCTAAGCAGCTAACAGTTGCCTATCGTACTCGCCTGATATGGGACTTGGCCATGGGCAGACTAGCTTTCGGCTTTTATACATCATCATCATCATCATCATCATCATCATCATCATCATCATCATCATCATCAATATCATCATCATTAACAACCGATGGACGTCCACAGCTAGACACAGGTCTATTACATGGACTTCCAAACAAAACGGTCTCGAGCCGCCAGCATCCAGCGCCTCCCTGCAACTCGCTTCAAGTCCTCGGCCCATCTAGTAGTCCACTTTTCTACATAGTTCATATCACTAATCATATGCTCTGGTTTTAAGAGTGCTTGCTATCTATACTATATACTATACTATAATATTATAAAGCTGAAGAGTTTGTTTGTTTGTCCGATCCTGGTCCGATTTGAAAAATTCTTTCAGTCGTAGATAGCCCATTTATCGAGGAAGGCAATTATCCCCATATTCCTACGGGAACGGGTACCACGCGGATGAAACCGCGTGGCGTCAGCTAGTTTGTCATAAATGCACTAATATAACTTGTATAGTTAAATAATGAACACATAAATTGCTTCTTAATAACAGGGGATCACTGTATAATATATATACAGTGCTTATAAACGTGAAATATGATTACATCGAGCATAAAAAGTGTAAGGGAGAGGCCCCTTACAAATGAATTTCTTGTCTACTGAGGCTGCAACGGCCTGTAATTTAATTAGTTGGCAATTTCTGGTGCCGACAGTGCGCGAACGTGCACCGAATGCCACCCTGTTAAGCAAATTTCATTACCGCATAGACCGCTGCTGCATAACCTTAAGATGCTGACTAATTAATATGATGTTTCATATACAAAGAAAATAATATCTAAAACCAAGTACGAGTATTAAGAATAATTTCTTCTTTCATGCCCTCTGGTACGTAAATAAATATGGGTAAATAGATCTTAAGTACCTTTGTATGTCGAAAAATATATGTATAATTAATAATTATGCTGATTACTATGCTAATAAGCTGTATGTTAATCATGATAGTGCGGGGTTGCCATTCCAGCACCTTCGGACCCCAACTGGCTGTTCTAACTATGTGCCCCGCCCATTGCCAATTTTGCAATGTAATACTTGGAAAAGACGCCAAATCTCAACATAAGTATGCTGCCGTGGAAGAAAATCAAATAATACTTATTAGCTGATTAGTGAAACAAACCTCACTCCTTTTTTTTCCTCACTTTTTTTCTGTTATACCTATCCATTTCTTTTGTTTAATATCTCTCCCACTGCCAAGGGTCACTGGCAGAGATCTCTTATAGAGATAAGTGTTTCCTTGTCCACTGTTTTTCTTTTTACTTTTGTGTGTTACTAATATTGGTACAAAATAAATTTAAAAAAAAAAAAAAAAACAAACGCCACACAACAATTTTATGTTGAAGATAGTTCCTACTTAAAAATACAACTTGATTGTGGGAGTATCCTGTTAATTGATTAAAGCTAGATCTAGCCCAGTACAATGTCTGCAGACGGAGAGCGATAAAGGTTATAAATCAAGGCGATAACGAGTGGAACAATAGTGAAACTTTGACGATAACGAATTCCCTTATCGACAAGGATCGGACTTCGAAATAGTTCAAGTATTTTTATTTTGTAAGGCACAGCTATTAATATAGTTCAGTTTAGAAACTCATGGCCATTTCCACAGTATTTTATGTGTTTCTATATCCAAAATCATATTCAGCGTGGACACCTGCAATGACTTAGACCTTCGTCCTTGTATATAAGCCTAAAATTCGACAGCTTCGGCTATCATAGTTAAGTATGGTAGATAAATATACAGACCGTGATGGGTTCGCCTGTTTCTAAAGGTTAACTAATTACTTCCAGCTTCCGTTTTCTCCACCACCTACAATATGGGTCTCTTTAAGTCAAGAGTGAATAGACATCTGCTAGACAAGCGCGTTCCAACATAGGCTGCATCATCGCTTGCAAGGCGTGATTGCAAGCGCTTACTTTTACAGAAAAAAAAAATATTGTTTTTTGAAGCGCTACCATGTAATTGAGTGTCTACCGGTTAAATACGGTTTAATATGGCCAAGAAAATGTAAAAAAAAATCCGGTTTGTAGTTGGACGACTGTCTGGTGATCGGTTGGACGACTGATCTTTGGCCACCAGCTACTACTACCGCATGAAAAATGAGGCGCTCAAAAGAGGAAAATAGTCAACTCAATGTTAGTTGTGGTCAACAACGACCGTTATTTAAGCGAATAATACCTAAATATCATCTACAATGTCGAGTTGTGTCTTCAGAAAGTGTAAATACTATTATAAATATACATAAATATATAATGGAATTAAAGACAAAATTGTGCATGTGTGCGCTCAGTGTTGTAGTTGTATTATTCGGATCACTTTTTGCGGTGATTTTGTTGGGATGTAACCAACCTATAGTATAAAATTAACATTGCCTCCCATCATATTCCAAACTCGCAATAGTTATCATCATATTAAGCTCTTTAACCAATCAATATTTGGTTTTCATTGTTATGGTAATTCAGAAATCCACCAAGATCGTAACAAATTACACACGTAGAGCGGTTTCAGACTAACGTTTTATACGCGCGTGAGCTCGTTCTTGGAAGCGCATGTAGGCGCATATAGGCGCACATAGGCGCACTTTCTGGAACACGCTCAACTCGTACGAGCGTCGAAGCTCGTATAAGCGAGAGCCGCGTGTATGTTTCTTCGTCAGAACCCATGTTGATACTGACACGACACCACCGGTTCGAACGAACACGCTAATTATATTATATGCGTGTTTACGCGAGTCCGGTTTTTGAAGCGTGTAATGTAGCACGCGTGTAAGCGCGTATGCTGAAACGACTGTATACGCGTAACAAAATACGCTAGTCTGAAATTGCTCGTAGGTACACGATTAATTCTAGATGGCATAATAACTTAAATATGCCAGCAAGGATAATAAATGTCTAGATTTGAATTTCTACTCGGTGAATAAATGGAAACAGTTTTAAAGATTTTTTGTATCCAATTTCTGGGACCGTCAAGCTGACAAATGCGGGAACTGTGTGGTCCCGATTACGTAAGGGACAGGAAGAGAAAAGGAAATGTAGTATCAAAGAGAACTTGAAATATTGCCAACTACACGCGTCGGTATTCGAATTGATTTCTTTGCCTTTTGTTGTCCTCGATAAGATGATCTGTTATTTTATAAATTTAATCCCTGACTATGTTGCGAAGAACTGTACCAAAAATATATATAAGTATTAAGAATTTAAAAATGATAGTTTCTTACTTTATATGTCGTATGTTTCAGTCCCGTTGGGTAGAATACTTTTGAAAATGTGCTGGAAAGTCATTTAGTAATCTAGCGCGATTGCCGCTTCAAAACAGATTATTGTTTCATCATCCTCATATCAGTCAACATATCAGTCAACATGAACATGAACCTTTTGTAGGAACTTCCAAACATCACGATCCTGAGCCGACTGCATCCAGCGAATCCCTGAGACTCGCTTGATGTCGTCAGGTCAACGAGCACTGCGCTTTCTTGTGCTGTGTCGCCATTTCAGCACCTTGTGATCCCAACGTCCATCGGCTCTTCGAACTATGTGCTATATTATAGCGTGCGTATAACTATAGCAAGCTATCATAGATTTCAACATGTTAAAAGGAGATTTTGCAATCCAATGCAGTCTTGTTATAGCAACTTGTTATATCAATCAAGACTATTTATAATCTATTTATTAGAATACAGATATATTTTATACATTAATAATTATATAGAGTACTTCACGGCTATTCCCAAACGATGTTTTGTATAGCTCGCAAGTGCGAGTTTCGAATTCACCGCTATCTTTCTCATTCTATAGTACTGTATTAGAGAGAGATATAGAAGAATTCGAAACTCGCTCTTGCGAGTTATAAAAATATCGTTACAGAATAGCCTCGCTTCTCTGGCTTTCAAGCTAGTGTAAACTGTACCTCGGGAGTCAGTGAATAATGAAATATACAGTTGTAACAAGTCAGTAGCAAAAAGTCTCGGTTAAAGAACATCTCATTAAAATCTTAATTACAGCGGTCGAAAAAATAATGCGGAAGCCTTTCGAGAAAGAATACTTTTCTCAGCTTTTCCGATTTTGTGTAAATAAATACAACAGGAGAATAAACGAAGAACTGGTTTTTCTATATTTACATTGCATATTACTTCTCGTTTTGTTTGCTTAAATAATTATATGTTAATTAATAAATAACATTAATAAATGAAAAGCAAAAATTAAAAGTATACTGACACTACAAAGTATATAATTATATTTATTGATCTGTGATATTTAATTTTAATTGAATAAATTTACACGTAAATGAAAATAATGATTCATTGTATGTTAACGATATTTTTTATATTATAGATATGTTACTGTATGCTATAATTATAGTATACTATATATATATATATACTGCAACCTAAAACTAGCTCAACAAATCCTATTTAAGTAACTAACCTTTAGAACTTGAATATTACCTACCAGCTTCTGAAAATCTTTTCAGTTTGTATTTAAGTAAGTAATGCGTTACTCTTTATTTGTTTGTAAATATAGGAGTTAATATATAATGCTCAGAAACAGCTCAGACCATACCATATCAAATAGTATGTAGAATATTAAAAAATACGAAACTAACCGGTCATGCTGGGAACATGCTATATGTTTATTTCTGTCAACTTCGTATATTACGACGTCTATATTGTATTAAAAAAAGTTAAATACATGCATACAAAGATAGGACATTCGCTATGCTAATGTCTTTGACTCCGACCACGTGATATCGAACTATGTCGTATTGTATTTATGTAGGTATATTACCGCATGCCGGTATTTATGAGCGAATAAATGTCTAGCTTTACTTATCGTACGCCGGTTAAGCTTCTTATAATGAATGTACCTAACGGTAATATATTGTGCTGCGAATGATTTTAATCGCCTCACGTGTAAAGCGAGTTCTAATTATTGCCTTACTATTCATAAGATTGCCTTGTATATTGAATAGAAACAGGCGTTACTTTGCAGATGTACTTTAAAGATTATCAGCGAATAAGGTAGCATAAATATTATAACAGCATTTAAAATTAGGCCTTTTGTACAAAAGGCCTACGTCCTGCAGTGGACGTCCATCGGCTGATATGATGATGATGATTTAAAATTAAAAGTTACAAATCCTTTCAAATCTAAAAAAAATAAAACATAACTTACTTTTTTTATTCTTTGCAAGATAGCAGTTGACTACAATCTCACCTGATGGTAAGTGATGATGCAATCTAAGATGGCAGCGGGCTATTTTGTTAGGAGGTTAAAAATCTCCACCCCTTTCGGTTTCTACACGACTTCGTACCGGACGCTAAATCTAGGGTTAGGTCTACCTAAGTAAAGTGGTAGCTAGCCACGGCTCAAGCCTCCCAACAGCTAGACATAGACCAATTAAGAAAAACTCAATCGGCCCAGCTGGGGATGGAACCCAAGACTTCCGCCACACCAAATGCACCAAATCAAATCAAATCAAAAATCATTTATTTCAAGTAGGCTCAGTTTACAAGCACTTTTGACACGTCAGTTGACTATTTGTAAAGATTCTACCACCGGTTCGGAAGGCAGGTTCTGCTGAGAAGATACCGGCAAGAAACTCAACAGTTGCTCTTTTGAAAAAGTCATACAGCCAAACATACCGCTGCATCACGTAGGCCGTAAACGTAAGCGAAGACTTTATGATCGACACAAAATAAAAATAAAAACGTCTTAAAAACCGAGCAACAATTTACTGTTAGTTATTTTATCAAGCATAAATGCTCTGCGGTAGCATTTCACTAGGCTATTTAAACACTATCATAAACTTCATCTGCCATGATATGGTCCGTGGGGTGTATTTTCGCAGTAAAATCATTTAACGAGCCGGAAACGATACACACGTAACACTCTGTCAACTGCTATGTCACACAATTATTTAATGCGACTATAATTTACTCGGATTATTCGTTCATGACCGGACAATGAAATATATCTTTTACATTTGATTAAAATTCTTGTTTCCCTTCAATTAGTCAGTAAAGACTGTGTACGACATTTAGTCCATCGGGCGGGGATCGAACTACGACGGTGATGAGTCCGGAGATACTAATTTCTATCCAATCAAAAACTTACTGAAAAACTTATTGCATAAAACATATTCAGTATTGTTTTCTTCAGAAAATCTTTTATGCCTAATGCCTATACAATAGGGATGATGACAGTTTTTTAAATTGTATATAAATTAGGAGTATACTAATAGCAAAGCAATTTTGTAAAAGTAACGTAATGTAATAATGTAAGGAAGAAAAAACTGTATGAATTTTCATCTAATTACGACAAAAGATTTTTAATAGATTTTGAGTTTTTATAATCTCATTTACTTTGCAAATATCCAGACAATCTTTGCTCTTTATGTATAAATTAGTTAACATTGACCTTATTTACCCGAATGTATCATAAAAATCAATATATTCAAACCTAGTCATCATCCCCATTCGAAATAGACATATCTTAAATATTGTAAACATAATAACGATAACTTTTCGCAATTGTAGCAAATATTTATTTACTCAGCATGTTTTCTTTAGAAGCATACGTTATAAACTCAAATTCAAAATTTATTTATTTCAAATAGGCTTAGTAAGTTAGCACTAGTTGAAACGTCAAGTTATGTCTTGATTTAATGGTGGTAATTAAAGTCGAAATTTTAAAATTAAATTAACGAGGGTTCTAAATACGTACGTTTGTACCGTGAACTTATATTTTTTTAAAACTGCATAGAATATTATAAATGTATAATATAATTCTATGATAAGGATCTCGCTTTACAAAATCTATCTCTGACATACTCGTACAGTGCGATTTTGTGATCCCGTGACCGCGTTTTGCATTCTCAGTTGGTCGTTCTCGGCTTAAAGACCTTTGTACTAACGTTTTCTAGCGGAAATTTTAGTTGAACGTATGCACAGGGCAAAAAAAAAACAGAGCTAGGCATCACGAAAACGTGACGAACTGCTTAAAAATACTGCTGTTGTACACAATGCCAAAGCTGCTTTAAAAAAATTGTGAAACCATTGATTCCTTGTTAAAATGGGTCTTTATTATAATATTTCTAAAAGTTTTTATGATGATTTATTTTAGTTGTAGAACTACAGAAAACATATCTACAAGTAGAACTAAGTAAGTTTAAGTGTCGTATAACTCGTAGTAAGTCATTTAAATAGGGTGTTAAATTTAATTTAAACACATTTTTTAAAATAATTATTATTCACATTTCAGTTAAGACTATCGTAGCACGCCTACGCAATATCAATATGAAGACCCTGGTCTTGTATTGATATTTATCTATACTACGCATAGTACAACGGTATCACTGCCCCTATATCTTTGAGCCTAAGGCTTCGTTTACACGAGACGTCGCCGACTACAGTCGAGTACCGTTGGCTGCCGCCGAGACATCGCTGCATCGGTAGCAGCTGCCGCTCGTGGGAATGAACACTGAAGAAGGCTCAGAGTCAACGAGCGGGCGAAGGAACGAGCTATGCTCAGAGTATCTCTGCGTGATCGAATCAGAAATGAGGAGATCCGCAGGAGAACCACTTTGGTACCGACATAGCTCAACTCAAAAGGCCTGTGTCCACGCGTGAACGGCTGGACCGATTTCACTATTTTATTTGATGTGTTTGTTATTGTCGAGGAGAGGTTCTTATGACAGAAAAAATAAAAAAAAAATGCGCGGAAAATTAGAAAAAGGGGTAGTAGGGTAGGAGTAGTTGAAAGTTTAAATCGAGTTTCACGCGTACAAAGTCGCGGGCGTCCGCTAGTTTTATATAATATATGGTTTCCGCGAAAAACAAGTTTGCAAGGGCGCTATTTTTCGCAAAAAAGTCATTTCATAGCCACGTCGAGTTGAAGCGTCATACACTTATATCAGACAAAGTTGTCTATCGTGAGTCGTTACCAGCTTACATACAAATGCATTTCCACTTTCAGACGCGGTTGAACATTCCGTAGCAGGTTCATTAGCGCTGGCCCGATAATACTTACGTTTTGTAAAAGGAAAAAAACGGAGTAAAATGGTGCAGTCGCTGCGTTTGCTAGGGGAAAAATCTCATAGAAATGGATTACAAAGAGGTATGACGGAACATAATATGATTTCGTTGCTTTTATTATATTTGTGGGTATAGAATTAATGAATGCTTCCAAAAAATATTATAATTGGATAGGTACCAAGTTTGATATAAATATGTCGGCGGAGCAGACTAAATTGTACTTCTGATAACGGAGAAGCCGTAGCCTCAGAGCAGGTTCTAAAGTTTACGTGTCAAGGATGGCAGATACACAAAGTAACACTATCAATTGTTAGAGGAATGACCGCTGAACTTACTAATACAGCTCTACCCTCTAATTACACTTGATCAAGTATAGCGCTGATACTATCAGATGTAAACCAGGATTAACTAGCGTTTGGCAGTAGGTAAGGTCAAATTACGGACTGGTAACCGCCAGTGGCAGGGTTATAGGGCCCTTTTACAGTTAACTAATACTTCCCTTCTCACTAGTGTCGCCTTCCAGCTAAGTAACTAACAATGCAATGGCCTTACTTCTATTAACTCACCACTGACTCACAACCAAACCGTCTCGAACTAACACAAGTGTTTAACTAGATAAACCTGAGAACTACCGCGCGCTCTGTCCGAGATCGTCAAGTCAACTGGCGCTATCAAATTAATTAATACTCTAATTGATGTAAGATGGCGCTATTATTATCTAACTCTCCGACAAATATATTTGTCTCATTTTCAAGCAACTAATAGAGTAACTAAATCATTACTATGTAATCTATGTTATATCTATGATATACAGTATTGATATTGAACCCTGGATTGGATTGTTACAATTATCTTGAAAGACAAGAAAAATTACCTAAAATATATATTTATTTCTTTTCTATCAAGATTTTTTTTTAGTACCAGAGTGGGAAAGTTTGTGGTGTTATACCTGTACCTCGGAGAGCACGTTGAACCGTCACTAAGTGTCACTATGAAAAATAAATAATAACAGTATAAAGCTTGGCAAGTTCGTTGATGACACTCCCATGATATGCGGGCGACGGGGGAAAAGGACTGCGCGCAGGGCAGAGGGAAGGACTG
Organism: Bicyclus anynana; assembly: GCF_947172395.1. Taxonomy (NCBI): domain Eukaryota; kingdom Metazoa; phylum Arthropoda; class Insecta; order Lepidoptera; family Nymphalidae; genus Bicyclus; species Bicyclus anynana. The sequence continues at coordinate 11,728,679 of NC_069085.1, read as the reverse complement.
CGCGGGTATGATGTTGTGCGCGTGGGCCATCGCTATCCCCATCCTGGCCCGCGCAGACCATCGGGAGTGTACCGAATAAATTTGCCAAGCTATACATACCTATCTGAAACTACGCCTCACGACCAGTCTAAAAGTTATTAAGCTTTTGTACAACGATTTTTCTCTCTGTATTTCAGACGGAATTCTTAAAACGTCGGTATGCAAAAAGAAAGTTGGAACCACAAAAAACTATTGTGATTCAACCATTCGTACAATGCGCTTAGCAGGTGTAACTTCTCTTGCTATTGTTCAAACGGACAAGCGCTGAAAAGTTCGGAGCTTCGTAAAGTCTAAAACACTATCGTGTGCAAAGTAGACTTTGCAACTATAAACTAACAGTTCGCTCAACGAAACAATTTATATAACAGTTTCCATATATATTGCGTTATGTAATAACTTACTGCATGTTATAATATATTGTCTGTTACGTCCGTTACTTTATTGTGCTACTTATAGTTTAACTGATATACACATAGATTTTAAAAATCAAAATGTTTTTATATTTGGATGTTCGTTCTTAAATCAATCAAAAATAATGGACGTGTTTTAATAAAATTTGGTACAGTGTTAGATTATATATAAGTAATCAGACATCAACATACTTGGAAATTCAGCCCATATTGTTTCGTAGCTTTAAGCGTAAGTCAGATTCCAAAATCTCCCAGAAATCATCATCGATCAAATGATTGCATTATCAGTCTTTTTTAACATCCCTTTTATTAGCCAGCCAGGCTCTTCATCCTTACTGGAAAGGAAATGGAGCTTAGACCTACCGCGCTGCTCCGATACGGATTGGCGAAGAGGAACAGCAGTTGAATAATACCCATTTCTCAACTCCGGACTGAAGACTTTAATAACACAAAATTTTAATTATTGAAAAACACCCGATGGTCATGTATTAGTATGTATAACATACACGTTGGACTAAATTGAGAGAAAATCTAGTCTTCTTTTTCTTCCTTCTTATGTCATGAAATGAATTACTAAATGAAATGATTACGAGAACAACGTCCATTAGTCAGAGTCTCGTATATAAAACAGTTTGACTGATTTTAATTTTTAATAAAGAAAAAAGAAAGAAGAAAACCCAAGGGAATAGCTAAAGAAGAATATTTTTGAATTTATTTCGTTAAAAATGTCAATAGTGACGGCAGTGGCAAATAGAAAGCTAGAGGGGCTTGTATTTCTATTAGCAATGGGCATTCGATGCCTACAAAGCTAATAAAGCCCACTGACCATAAACCACTGCGCTTCTGATTCAGGAGTTAATGAGCTCTAATTAAGAACTAATGGACCGTGAAGTGTGGTGTTAAAAACCAATAGACACTGTTCGGTGCTAAATTTTAATCAATCGACACGCTTCGTATTCCAAATTCACAGTGGACTTTTTGAAAACAAAATCGATTTTTTCGATTTGAATTAAATTTGACGGCCTTCGTGGCGCAGTGGTATGCACGGTGGATTTACTAGTTGGAGGTCCTGGGTTCGATCCCCAGCTGGGCTGATTGAGGTTTTTTTCTTTCCTTCCAGCAAAGACGTACCGCTAAGCGATTTAGCGTTCCGGTGCGATGTCGTGTAGAAACCGAAACGGGTGTGGATTTTCATCGTCCTCCTAACAAGTTGAACCGCTTCCATCTTACATTGCATCGTCGCTTACCATCAGGTGAGATTGTGGTCAAAGGCTAACTAGTAAATAATAAAAAAAAATTTTTTTTTTTAGATTAGATTTGTAATTTGATAAGAAAAAAGTATGTATTGAACTTTTTCTACAACTTGTGAGACTTCTATTATTATGCCGACGTATACCCGTTTTCCTGAAAATACGGAGATAAAATATAGCCTATAACAGTAACAAGAAACGTGGCTTTCTAGTGGTAAAAGAATTTTCAAAATTGTAGTAGATTCAGAGATTGTGTAGCAACACAACAAACTTCACTTCTTTATAATATTAGTAACTGTAGATTACAGAATGTTAAATTTGTTTATTGACGCCATTTCAAAAATACTAAAAATTGGAACTTAATACTGAAATAGAATCACGTCAAAGATATTTCGAAGGAAATTCATAACATTTGGAACACTATCAATGTTTTCTAAGCGAAGACATTAAAAATGGGATCATGTAATATGTCACGATGTTATTGGTGTGACTGATACAGATCGCGGAGAGAATGTTAACAAATAGAGAGCGGAGAAATAAATATGACTTCATCTCATATTATTTATTTTCTCTCTATATTATAATAAATTAATTAAAAGAAATGGCAACATGGTAATAGTAAACTTGTTATCCACCTATTCCATTAAGAACTCATTTTCTGAAATCTTCCAATAAATACGAGTAAATATATAAATAGTTGTTTCACAATTTTCATGCTTAGTAACGGGTATCTACGCGATTTACGCGATAAAGTATCTACTTTTACCGAAATGTTGTCTTAGTAAAGCGTTTTGTAACTGTAATGGCAATGCTAATTTGGTAGTTTTAGTACGCTTAGCGGGGTTTATCATCGTAGCTAAATTAACGCCCATTGTAAAGTTCAGGTCGCGTGCTCCGCCGGGCCCGCACTCCGGAAACGTACTCGCGATAGCCGGCCTCACGTACCAGCCTTTGTGCACCGACACAATTCTATTTCAGCCGGGATATTGGTGTTCTCTGTATTATTCATTCTCCTATAAGAACCAGAATTATCTTGGCGAATTCTTTTTGTTCATTATAAGCTTGTAATTAATTTATTTTTTGATCCATAGAATAGCTCTTATTATATTTATAACTAGCTGACGCCGCGCGGTTTCACTCGCGTGGTTCCCGTTCCCGTAGGAATACGGGGATAAAATATAACCTATAGCCTTCCTCGATAAATGGGCTATCTAACACTGAAAGAATTTTTCAAATCGGTCCAGTAGTTCCTGAGATTAGCGCGTTCAATCAATCAAACAAACAAACAAACTCTTCAGCTTTATAATATTAGTAGGTATAGATAAATTCAAAATTCATTTATTTCAAGTAGGCTCAGTTTACAAGCACTTTTGATACGACACTAGACTATTTGGGAAAATTTCTACCACCGGTTCGGAAGGCTGGTTCTGCTGAGAAGAACCAGGTAAGAAACTCAACAGTTGCTCTTTTTAAAAAAATCATACAATATTATAATTTACAATTTACAACATTACAATTTCTTAAAGTTTTACTTCCTGTGTGAAGGTGAAAGCTGATCCAATGGCCTTCAAGCATCTTTATCATTGAGGAACTCATCAATGGTGTAGTAACCTCGATATAGTAAATGTTTACATAACATAAGAATAGTTACATAGCATAAAATTGAAAATTTTGGTAAACCCCCGAATGTCATGAAATTATTAATTACACTCTCGATCAAGTCATCAATATTCTCTTTCAGTGCGCTTTCATTTGAGACCCCACTCAAGTATATGAGCAGACATTCGGTTTCACCCCCCCAGAACTTTTAAGCGGCACAACCGATTTTCATCAAATATATTTAAGAACACTCGCACAAAAGTCACCTTCAATACAAAAAAAACTAAATTGCAATCGCTTCATCCGTTCGGCAGTTATGGTGCCACAGACAGACAGACACGTCAAATTTATAACACCCCTCTTTTTGCGCTATGGCAGCAAAATTTGAGGTTAGAAACAAGCGGTGATCTTGGGGGCGAAGGCTAGGCTAGGCTCACACTAATATTATAAAGGCGAAAGTTTGTGTGTAAGTGTGAAAGTGTGTAAGTATGTTTGTTCCTCTTTTACGCTGCGGCTACTGAAGCGATTTGGCTGAAATTTGGAATGGAAATAGATTTTACTCCGGGTTAACACATAGGCTACATTTCATCCCGGAAAAATGCATGGTTTCCGCGGGATTTGTGAAAAATTCCACGCGAACGAAGTCGCGGGCGACCGCTGGTATTATATAGAGCTTGATTATCACCAACATATTTCATATATCCCTCTGTTTCGGACAATGAACGTGATAGTCACACACACGAGAAAATTCGGGCTTAGGACAACTGTAATTTTAAGGTGTCCGGAACAGTGAGATAAAGACTTACCGTTTATGATGTCACGTCAGAAACATGTGTCACGCTGACTTAACATTCACAGTAGAACTGTTATATAAACGTGTACGTGTACGTGTACTTTGTTATAAATTTGGATTTTTTTGGAACACTATTAAAATTATTATTATTATAGTACCCAATTTAAATATCATAATCGACATTTTAATATCCACATTTCGCATCTTCTGTATTGAACTTTTCTACATATTGTCTCTCTGCATAAATTTTCTGACTCAAAAAGCATTAAAAATATAAACAATATTGCGTTTTATAAGACCTTATCGCCTCCGTTTAGTTTTTGTGCAAATTAACCGATTTCTGTCTACACTTCGGAGGAAGTGTCTGCTTATGGAGCTTTAGCAACCAAGCTAGTTTGGCAATATTTCTTAACTTAAATCTTTGATTTAAATGTAAATACATTCCATGTAAAAATTAAAAAGTAGTTTGAGTTTTTGTTTTTTCGTTAAGCTTATCAATTATTTGAGTTTAACAGATCCCCATAGAGTTATTGTTATTGCTAGTTTTTCGCTACTGACAATATTATAATTTGTAACGGGATAACAAAAGTATGTTTTCTATTTAATGACAATGTATATTTTCAAATAGCAAATAACATGTCTGGTAAGCTGGTATGTCCGCCGCCGGAGTGGAAAAAGCTCGGCACGTAATCGATCATCTTAGACGTGTGCTGAATAATGGTGCGCTACGATGTAATATTGATAAACTTTCTCTACAGTTATGTAACGACAAAAAATGCCTTTTATATACCTATTGTTATTTACGCCCTGACATTGAAAAGTAATATGAAATGACAAGTTGTGTAGAAAGTATAGCTTGTTAATTCTGGTTATTTTAATAAAGTAACGACCATTTTTTACCCAACAATAGTTACTAAGAATTAAACAGATGGTGAAATAAAAAATCTGTCATCTGTTATGGAACGCCGGTTTACCCATTGCAATTTGCAATATAAATTGCCTGTAATATCGAAATTTTGCAATAGCCAAATAAATCTGAACTAGAAAATGGTTTTTTTGTGCTTACATGCTGACAGTTGGCATGGCAGGCGTTCAACGGTTTCATTCAACATTTCCACTAATTGCGTTGCTTGATGTTTTGGATTTAACTGTCATCGCTTTTTCGAACTACGAGCTCTAGTTTTTTAGTTTGATTTATCATGTTTTCGCACAAAACTCCTTACATCCCACCCTAAAAATTGTGATCTTTATTATACATAGGTATAGCCCATAACCAACCTTGTGTTTTTAAACAACAAAAGTTTCCATGGCTAATTTAACTGTATTATTCAATTTACGATACAATCATGTAGGTAGTTACCGCCATTATAATTAAAGAACATGAATTTCGTTAACGAACGAATAAATCATAAGTATGAAACACATCAGAAAAAAAAACGGAAAAAGCTTCGCTAAAAGCCATTATTTCGATTAAACGCGTCGCAATGAATCGTCAACTTCTAATTACGGCCGTGTCGACATATTTTTGCGCTCGCAGCGTGCCGCTATTCTCTGCTCGATTGTCACTTTAATAACATCGTAATTTTTGTCGTGTCTGCCATTTTTTCTCTTCACTGCGCAAACGTTTGTTTACGGGCAATCACAGAAATTACTTTAATTATGGACGAATTAAAGAATGTTGTGATTTCGCAATTTTCAGCTCTTGAGGATCAAATTCCATTTAATTGCTTCAGCTTACACTCATTTATAATTGAATTACATGTCTCTATGATTGGTGCTATAAAAATGTGCTATAAAAATATTGAAGTCGGTTAATAAGCAGATAAATTATATTCGCCGCATAACCTTTTTGGAAATCGGGTGATAAGTAATGTTTTAAACAGGCGTTAAAATAACTCGTTAATATTCATTATACAAAAGGGATATTTGGATTTATAAATAATAAAAAGTAATTTATTCCAGACCTTACCAATGAAACATATCAGTGTAATCATAAATATTGAAATATGCAAAACTCATTTCAGTTTTATCGTCAATTGTATTAATATCCGTATGAAATGCGATCCAATGAATTGTAAACTCGGTGCCTGCCATTAATTTAATAGGTCGTCCGTATATAAGTATGTTTATATATTGGTCTGCACTATATACCTAATGTTAAAAGTTAAGTTATAAGTTATCTAAAAATCAGTTTCAGATAACTTTTATGCTTCACCCAAAAATATTGGGTGCGCAAATATATATATACGATGTGTTTTTATATTTGTAAAGTCGTATTTCTTCTTTCTTACCATTATAAAGTTACCAAAAAATTAAATAATTTGTTATCAAAAAATAAATGTAGGTATGTACTTAATGTGTGTAATACATCTACTTACACAACTTAGAAATACAAGTACCATCTCGTACAATTATTAGATTTATTTCATTTTTTTTTTTATTTCGCTACGTATTATACGTATATATGGCGCCGAAATTATACTAAATTTCTCTGACCTACATTCATCCCAAAATAAGTGAACATCTAAAGAAATTATTTATTTTTATTTATGTGAAAAAAATACAAACGCTAGTACGCATCACTGACAAAGCACAATCTATCATCTCTGATGGATGCTTGATGCACTCGCGTGACTGCGGATTTGTTCATATACGCCTGCACTGATCGATTTGATACGAACAATATACGAGTAGGTATCATTTATACTTTAATAAACTGTTTGTAAGTTAAGTAGACTTTCTTGCTATTATTTTCTTTCTTAAACTTCTTTCGCGGGAATGTGTGTGAATTCTAACTTTAGTTCTTTGTCTAATATCAATGAAATAAAGCTAATGTTTACAAAGTCCACTTGCAGTTAAAATCTCTTAATGAAAATATTTTATAAGAGACCATTTTTACCAAGGTATGTTTTTTAGAAGTCATGACTGGAAATTGGCGAATAAACTTTTATAAATAGTTCTTTTTTCAACTACATATATTACCATTGATACCTCTTTTGTAGAACAGTCCTATAATATAGGAGTGTTTTTTTAAAAGAAGTGTAAAAATACGAGATATTTTCATGACGTGTTTTTAGTTTAACGTTTCACGTATTTTTAGTTTTTGACGTGAGAACGTCTTATAATTCGATGGAGCTGGTTGCACACTCGAAAAAAGATGACGTCATGCGTCGTTGCCTCGCTCTAGGGTTGCTAACTTTTTTTACAAGAAATAAATTATATTTTGGTCTATGAAGATTATTAAACAGTATTTTAGAAAAACGATCATTTTCTTTTGAAGAATGCAACCATTCCATCAGTATTTTCTTATGACGTTGTCACGTTCAACTATAGTCAGTAAACCGACTTTAGAGACAACCGATTTTCGTTTAAGAATATGCAGCGTTATTTAAGAAAGCAATTCAAAACATTTCGTTATTACAATCATTTCAATGCAAATATTGTTGACTACACAGCATAATATCAAATTCCAATACAGCGGAGTTGTGATTTATACATAATCTCAGAATCGGCAGCGGACTCGATGCGTCGTATATCAATCACAGAACGGCCATCAATCAACACTTGACGTCAAGTTTATGCATTGGTGTATCTACAGGTTTGTATATATCAACCAAATTAAGAACATCATTAGTTCTTTCTGTCAAACATTTGTTTTACTTACATAATTTCGTAATTAACACAATTATAATAAAATAGATTGTAAAGATATAGCTACATATTTTCACATTTTAAAATAGTTTAATGTAGTTTCTAAGTTGATTTCTAAGCTAATAAAGACGACGTAAACTTTTTTTGATTTTTATTATTGCTTATCAACAATTTACTTTCGGATGGTATGGGACGCTTCGTAGCATGTAGCTCGGAGTTGTGCAAGTGTTAAATACATTTTCGAAATTGAAATTACGTGATATTACATTACGAGTGATAGCCCAGTGGATATGCCCTAGGCCGATTCCGGAGGCTGTGGGTTCGGGTCCGGTCCGGGGCATACACCTCCAACTTTTCAATTGTGTGCATTTTACGGTGAAGGCAATCATCTTGAGGAAACCGGCATACCAGAGAATTTTAATTCTCTGCGTGTGTGAAGACTACCAATCCGCATTGGGCTACCGTGGTGGACTATTGGCCTAACCCCTCTCATTCTGAGAGGAGACACGAGCTCAGCAGTGAACCGAATATGGGTTGATAATGATGATTATGAATAGAAATTATTTGAATGTTTTGTATCCTGCGTTGCATTTGACTGCAAGCACAATTGCATAATATATTTCTGAGCAATGTAACATAGCGGTGATTACATCACCTCGGAGTCAGCAACTGGCGGCGCGTCGTATATCAATCACACATCGCTCATCAATCATCACTTTATGGCAAGTTTGCACCAGCCAGATTTCGTAACTTCGATGCAATTATTGCTATCTATCACTTAAATCTTTATTGTTGTGAGAGTTTCTAACAATTACGAACTTTTATTTAACTTGGTCCACTACCTACACTATGCTACGAGTATTTTAGATATTAGAATCTTGGTTTGGGGTATGAAATATTCTTTCTTCTAAGAAATAATTGTCAGCAATAACCGGGAGCTGTTGGAGAGTGATTAGGCATAGATCGCGGTCAAGCGCGAGCATATTCCTTATTTTAAAAATTGGAGAGTTAGTGGTGTTACAGCTCTATGATACTAGAGTCCGTTATTATATCAAACCTTCGGCTAGCCTATTGGATCCTCCTGAGGATGCTCCGGTTTCGGGGTGAAACGTACGTAGAGAGTATTTTGCCGGACCTGGGTGACGTTGTCGCATGGGTTCGTCGACTTTTCGCGGATGATAGCAAAATAAATAAATCATTAAATAACATCGACTAGCCATTATCATTAACAACTGATAGGTCAAATTTTTTCGCCTGAAGTCCGAAAGAAGAATAATGTTTTAATGCACCAAGGGTTAAATATTTTAAAAGGTAAAAAGTGATAATAGAACTGCTGCAATTGTGCAACAGTTCTATTATCACAAATAAATTTCTCGTGAATAATGTAAGCATTATATTATTAATAAATAAATTAAATTAACATAACCGTAATATTTGCATTCGCGTTTAGTGTATAATTTAGTTACGCGACTAATAAATGCATGGTTACTTAAGTGACGCCACCCCAAATCCAGTTATATGGCAAACACCCAAAGAAGGCATCAGCAGTTATTTTTTATCACCAAAGATATCAAATAAGTAAAAGGGTTTGTTGAAAAGAATGTATAGAATGACGTCACTTTGAATTCAGTATTCAACATGGCAGACGCCGAAGCTTGCGGTTTAACAGATTTGAATGAAAAGTATAAGAAATCTCTATCCAGGTTACAATTTAGATAGCTTGCATTAACTAAAGGTTACGAAAATCTACTCATAATTTTAATTCATATTCTTGAAAAAGACTTAGTGTCTCCTCTCAGAATGAGAGGGGTTAGGCCAATAGTCCACCACGGTGACCCAAAGCGGATGGGTAGTCTTCACACACGCAGAGAATTAAGAGAATTCTCTGGTATGCCAATGAATCAATGAAATTTACACATTTGCGTAGAACTTTGAGTTTTTAAATTCAAAGTATTCCTAGAGTGTTTTAAAGCTTAATGAACACTTAGAATTTCTAAAATTGTTAGAACGTTTAATAAAATATTATCATGACCCTATTACCTTGGAGTTCAATAAATAATTTTAATGCGATTTCACTTGAAGTGTTAAAACGTTTTTATAACACGCTAACGATTAAATTAAATTGATCTAGTTAGTTTGTCATATAAAAGGGCTACGAGATACTGCGAAAGGAAAAAAAAATACGCCCAATATAAGGCCGTACCCAGCAAGATGAAAGAGATTTTTATATTATATTACGATTTGAATAGTCCAAGAGGAGCCCATTATCTATTCTGCTTTTTGCTATTGCTCATAACATTCGCATTATTTTATTCAAGTTCAAGTTTGTTCGTGACCTTTACATTTTGCTTAATCAAGACAACAATTAGTCTCCGTGCTCAAGATTTTGCATTGTTCTTATTGTGGGTTACATTTGCGTTGTGGAATTGCTGCTCACATTTCAAAACTTTAGGTACAGCACAGCTACATTGTTTCGCAAAGTTTTAATTTCAGAATACATAAAGTTTGTTGTAGTAAAGTTGGGATCGTGTCAATTTAGTTTGGTCAATTAAAGTTTATCGGTTCTCCTTTACTCTGCTTACTCCACTGCAGTAGGCAAGATTTACGATACACATATAGTGAATATTTAGCTCACATATAAGAATATTAAAAAGCTGTGTTTTAGGCATGACTTTTCTTTTCAGCAAAAACCCTGTGATAGGAGTAGATATGACAAAAATTTATCCATAATCATCATTCATTTAATTTGAAGCCTTTTTTAACGTTAATAATTTATGAAATTGGATCTTATCCGGCCCGAAGGACCGTTTGTATCTTATGTTGGTTATTGATAACTAAATGATCTATTAAGTTAATACGTTTCAAATAATGCATACTTGAAATGAACATTGTTTGGTTATGTTTGAATTGTTTGATTCGGAGTTAGAAAGTTGTTGGTGTTACATCCCGTGTCTTGGAGACCATTTTAAGAGCTGTGTCGCCCAGGTTATTATTACAGGTTATTAGTAACATCTTATAACGATCGTCACAGAGTCAAACATTATAGAGAGAGAGCCAAGAAGTGAACCAAAGAAGTTATATTTGCTTTGCGCAGACGTAACACGTCACCATCGGTAAAGGTTGGATGTAAGAAAAGGTCGAGTCCTTGCCATTGCCTTAGAACTTGCGTAATATTTTCTGAACACTTTGTATTTAATGTTGCATTGCATGCAACAGATGATCCAATTCTGTTTTAATAAATCGTTGCATTTGTAAACTACGTTGCGTTATCTTATTGAAAATCCGAAACGTATCCTAATTTAGTAGTTTTAAGCGCAGCAAGCGGGTCTTATCATCGCAAGTAAATCAACGCCCATCGTAAAATTCACCTCGCGTGCTTCAACTGGTACCCCGGAAATGGCCTTCGCGATAGCCCGCTTCGCATTGAGTTTCGTCCGGTATAAAATAGAGTTAACATTATTTTAAGTAACTCTGAACTAAGAACTTATGTTTATATTTCTATAATATTTTTCAAGCTCTATGTTCTTGTTGAAACTGTATGAAAATGCGTCCAGTATTTATGGATATTAACTTCACTGACCTAGCTCAGTGAGCGAACCAAAGTCACTGACATAGCTCATCGAGTCGCGAAGCTGAAGTGGCAATGGGCAAGCCACATAGTCCGAAGAGCTGATGGGCGTTATGGTCGCAAAGTGCTGGAATAGCGACCCCGCACCGGTAAGCGCAGTATTGGTTGACCCCCACTAGGTGGACCGAGGATATCAAGCGGGTTGCAGGGCGCCGCTGGATGCGGAGGGCTCGAGACTGTTGTGCTTGGTGGTCCCTGCAATAGACTTATGTCTATTAGAGGACGTCCATGATGACGTACTTTAGTAGTGGCTTGATTTTCGTAGTACGCTGATGAATGCGTTACAAAACGTGTCATCGGGCGAAGCGAATGGTCGCTGAGAGGCTCATCGGCCATTAAAGAAGTTTTACTTCAATCGTGTGGTTTTAGGAATACTCGTTGTTTTTTCATTTTTAGCTTCTATCTTAATTTTTATTGTAATCAAATTACGCAGTTTCTTGTCTTTATCATACGAGTAGATTGTGTAGATTTTATGACTGCTGAATGTAAAGTTTGCTTGTGATGTAAAGGCTTTTGAGACAGACCCTGAGAGAACTGACTTGATACATTACCACTAACATGGGGTATGGGGCTACACTAGAGTATTTTCGATAATAAATTACGATTATACAAAAAACAAGCAATAAGCTCGATTACCCAGATATTGCTAAAAAAAATCCAATAAATCTCGGAAAGGTTTAAAAACTATTAAGTAATGAAAACGAAAATGAATTTAGTTAGTTAGTTCAGTCACATTTATTTATTCCTGAGAATGGGTGTGAGCCCGTTTAACCAATTTATTTCTTTAAACCTGTTAAGTTTCCTATCATTAATTTGTAGTACCTTCAAGTTTTATTACTCACAAAGCTTGCGTGCTCGACACGAACGGACGGTCTGTATTTATAGCATTTTGGATAATACCTTTTTAGAAAGTCCGAGATAGCGATGTGAGTTACTTAGACAAATTTTAATTAGAATTGCAAAAGCCTTACACTGAGCGAGTTTTGCTTAGTAATTAACATGCCTTCTTTGCGTGATTTATTATCCGATCGAGGTAAAATGGAATACGTGGAAAATGTAATTTGTCAGCGAGCAGCGTTGTTACACTTTTCCGGGCTATCATTTGTAATTGGAAATTAGAGTAACGAATGCTATTGTGTTTGTAGGTGCCTCCAAATATCCCCTATTTTGTATGTCAATTATTTACTACCCTACCCTACTCTTCTTCTTTTTCGTTTTCGTTTTCCTAACGCATCATACTAGGTGGGGTCCGCTCTCCGTCTTATACCTAGTGCATAACTTTACACTTTTTGGGCATTCGAATTTTTTATTTTCTTGGCTCCCATCTCGGGCCAGCGCTTTTTGGAGCTGCCTCTGGTTTAGCTGATTGACGGTCTGCGATTCCGCAACATTGTGCATTTTTTTTAACTGACTTCAGAAGGGATGACTTAAATTCTTTGCGTACTTTATTTTCAAGTTTAATATTTGTTACCCAATCAATTAGTAACTGATTTTATTTTATTTTTATTTGAAAGAGCCTTCCAAATTGTTTGAAAAGAATTTTAACTAGCTTGTTTGATTTAATTTAACAAAATAACTGGACAAGCTATGTTCGAAATTCCATTTTTTACTGCTTTTCTATGACTTTATGTATGTCTTGGCAGTAAAGTGATTCGGTCACATTAAACATGCAAAGGTGGACTGACGACATCAAGCGAGTCGCAGGCATTCGCTGGATGCAGGCGGCTCAGGATCGTGATGTTTGGAAGTCCTTACAAAAGGCCTAACGTCCATTTGCTAATGCTGATATGATGGTGATGAAAAATGAAAAAATAAATTCTAAACCGATGCCCTGATTCATTTAGAATGCGTTTTTTATAAATTGACTCGATTCGATTGGTTGAACTTCGGTCCGCCAATCGATTTAGTGTTTCAAAACAAGTCTTGCGAAAATAATAAGTAAGTAGGTATATACCTCTTTCAAGATAGTCCATTTCAATTAAAATCTAATGAAATCCCAGTCAATAGTTACCTTGTCGTCAAATGAAAAAAAAAAATAAACACTCCACAAAAAATCCAGCCAGGATTTTTCGAGGAAAATATACTCGTAGATTTTACAATTTCTTTTCTTTTTCAGTTGGAACTGTTAGCATTTACCGATATAAAGCGACCGAGTTGATTATCCGGGAGGGCACGTGCCGGCTGGATGTTTTAGCAATTCTAAATTAATTCTAATTGAAAGCAATCCACACTGCAGCCGTGGAGCTACGCTACGTCGTGCTTCTCATTTCATATAAATTACTCACCAACCGCATCCGCCTTGCAAACTTTGTGAATGATGAAACTGCTAATATTATTTGTGTAGCAAAACAGTGAATTTTGACTTTTTAACCCCCGACGCAAATAGAGGGGTGTTATAAGTTTGACGTGTCTATTTGTTAATCTGTCTGTGGCACCATAGCTCCCGAGCAAATGAAGCGATTTCTATTTGTTTTTTTTTTGTATCAAAGGTGATAGACTTACGGGCGAGTGTTCTTAGACATATATTTGATGAAAATCGGTCGAGCCGTTTAAAAGATGTGGGTTTGAAAGTGGGGAAGAACAACCGATTGTCTGCAAATATACTATATATTATGGGGTCTCAAATGAAAGCTCACTGAATGAGAATATTGACGACTTGATCGAGAGTGTAATTAATAAGTTCATGACATTCGGGGGTTTTTCAAAACCTTCAATGTTTTTTCCAATTTATTTGCTTATTTCATTCTCTAAAGAACTCTTTTAAACTAACGGACATTTTTTAGGTTTTGATGTAAGTATTTTGCTACTAAAGACAATCGGGTATTTACCTACAAAATAAAATCAATTTCTGTTTTTGATTAAAAATAATTGATGTTTGTACTATTACTGTAAGGTTCAAAAATTTATCAAGGCATACATACAATTATTTTTTAAGCTTAATAAGTCAGTTACAGTCTTTTATGAAATAATTCAATCGAAGCTCAACCGCCCAGATAGAAAGAAGTTCGTCAAAGCTCAAAAAGCGTTGGTTAGTTTTAGCGTTTTCTAAGTTCTCTTCTGTTCTGTTAATTCTAAGTCAAAACCTTACCATATTAGACGCAGTATCGATAAATATAACTTAACTCGGACCAAAAAAACACTAAAACAACAAACGAATAAAATAGACTTTTCCCGTTATTAAACTAAGTACCCGTTATTAAGCACTGTATTATATAATTTAACAGCTTATTTTCAATTTAAAACCTGATGCCGCAAATAATACAATTAATTGGATATTGGATTAATCGAAACAACAAATTAAAACTAAAAGTACATTTTAATTAGTTCTGCACTCATTCTATCTACAAATCGCCATTGTAAAAAGCAAAGAGGTTCTTTTATTCGATTTGTATTTTACAGAGATTAAACACTGGTCAGAGTTTACGTACTTACAAACGTAAATAAGAAATTCTAAATTATAAAAACTACTTTTAACGAGGTACCTCTAACCGTAGGAAAATATTTTGTGAAGTTTAGATTAAATGTACTTTCATCTCTTAAAAGAGTTCTGGTTAGATTTCGAGCCCGGATTACCCTACGAGTAGTAATTTAAAGTTTTATAGATTGACTTTCTTACCGCATAATACTCCTGTTGTAGCCAATCTTTAGAGTTTCGGTATAATAATCATCGAAACCAGTCCAGAACAACGATATTATATACTATTAGATATGTTACGTGCTATATTTATGTATACATATATAGTTTTTACACTTTTCGAACTAACAACTCGACATTGTAGACAATATTTAGGCAAATTTGGCTATGCAGGGAGAACAACACGAGCGGAGAAGGGGAGTGTTAATCGATTGTCAAGTATTCCAAAACCCTACGACCATCGTTACAATTTCAGGGCTCTGTTCGGAGTTTTTCTCTCTGCTACGCGATGGACCCGCAAGGAGAATCCATGGATTGCTAAGATATTTGTTTCTTATTTGCTTAAATAACCTTTGTTGTTTACTATGCGAATAAATTAAATTATGTCAATTTGGCGCCTTTGTTCGCCTCAGTTTCGACGCGCTAGTGCCATATCAATAGTATAAAATATCGTTGGTCCAGAGCCTTCTTCTTTTTAAGTACCTACCTCCTAGTAACGCGCCGTCATCTTGGCTGCATGGATCATTGAAGATAAACGTATCATTGTATTTAAAAAAATGTTTATATAGAAATATTTCTAACAACTTTCTGTTTAAGAAGATGTTACAATTGTTATTTCATTGATATTGATCATCAATAGATATTGCCTACAATATGTCTGAGAGAAATATCTACATACCTATAAGATTTATACAAAATTCAGTGTGCAAATTTGGTTTGATTGAGAAAACTATAAATTTATTCAAATTGAATGCATTAGGTAAACTTGTTAGCTGAGTTCGAGGGTCTGACTAGCTTAAACAGATTTTGCCTCAACAGAACTAATATTTGCATGCATTTAGAAATAATTTTAACTTTAAATTATTATTGTTTATGCTTTATCAATAATATCAATTCAATTAAACAAAACTATTAACATATTATTTATAAAGACACATTTATTAATCTTGAGTTGTATGTTTTGGATAATTGTTACTTAATCACGTAAAAATAGTATCACAGATTTGGATAAAATTTGAATCACAGTTTACGAGTATAATCTTGATTACAATGTAATCACACTAATATTATAAAGGCGAAAGTTTGTGTGTGTGTGTGTAAGTATGTTTGTTCCTCTTTTACGCTGCGGCTACTGAAGCGAATTGGCTGAAATTTGGAATGGAAATAGATTTTACTCTGGATTAACACATAGGCTCTACTTTTCTTCCCGGAAAAATCCATGGTTCCCGCGGGATTTGTCAAAAACTGAATTCCACGCAGATGAAGTCGCGGGCGTCCGCTAGTATATTTTGAAAACGGTTTCCTATTCTAGATTAAGCGTAGTTGGAGCATCAATTAGGTTTTGATTCATCGATATTGAATTTTGGAATCTGGCATGATTACGAATATAGGTATTATGTAAAATATTCTAGCTTGGCTTCTGAATATTGAGGTAAACTCTTTTATTGTGGAAAGGGTGAAGAGAAAAGACGTGACGTGGCACTGAAAAGTTACGGAAAATTACACCCTTCATTCATTCAAAGACAATAATTTTGACGGCCTCCGTGGCGCAGTGATATGCGCGGTGGATTTGCAAGACGGAGGTCCTGGGTTTGATCCCCGGCTGGACCGATTGAGAGTTTCTAAATTGGTCCAGGTCTGGATGATGCGAGGCTTCGGCCGTGGCTAGCTATCACTCTACCGGCAAAGATGTACCACAAAGCGATTTAGCGTTTCGGTACTATATCGTGTAGAAACCGAAAGGGGTGTAGATTTTCATCTTCCCAACAAGTTAGCCCGCTTCCATCTTAGATTGTATCATCACTTACCATCAGGTGAGATTATAGTCGAGGGCTAACTTGTAAAGCATAAAAAAAAAATAATCACCCAATTCAATATGTCATGATGTTGCTATGCTAAAAATAGTAATTTAGATAAACAAAAACCATTCTATGCCAGGTCTGCTGAGTTAATTAGAAAAAAGAACTACATAAAAGTATCCGTACAATTTTTCAAACTAATGAACAATAAAAGCCAGTTGTTGGCTAGCAGTTCGAAACTATTGTTTCAGTATTCCAATAGCCTTTGAGAGTGAACCAACCAATGAATCGTATAGACTAACTTTAGACCAGCAATCTAACTAGATCTGTCCCTAGAGACCCTGTCTCTCCTTCGATCGGAGCTAATATTTCACGAATTGAACTTGAAGCTATTATATCTTTCGATAAAGTTTGCACATTTTGGCTTTACTCTAAATCTAGGTATATCTGACGTTCTTTTTTATCTTTAAACATGAAAGATGTTCCTTTCTTTTGAGAGTAGTTTTAGGTTCTGTGCGTTGAAAGGAACAAACTTAGATCCATAGTTCTGAGCAGGGTGGCATATTACCCTGTAACTAGTAGGTACACCAAGTACACCAAGTACAACAACCTAGACTTCTAATGTATTTCTTTAATGTAGTAAAAAAACAATCAAAATACGTTAAGTTCTAGAGTCTATGTAACACTGTGGTGCACAAACAAACACACATTTAGTTTTGTAACTTTCGCGAGCGAGCGAGCGAGTAACATTTTACAAGTTTATTACGAGTAATTTACTAGTGTTTGCCTCACTGCTTTGCCCAAGTGGTCAAAAACACTACAAAAAAACAACAAAACCATGGTCAGCCGCTCAGGGTGGTATATTTTTCTTCTTTGTTAGGATTACATCGAAGACGATGGTTTGAGCTAGTTCATACTCCGACTCGGACTTTGCTGATTTTCGAGTGGCTATGACTGTGTACTGAAACTGGTGTAAGCGTGCGAAAATTAAAAATAATAGTTATAATTTCTAGGTCTATTTAGTTTTTAGATTAATTTTCAGTATATTTTTAATTCTAATATTAATAACATTACAGTGGCTTTTTCGTATTCCACAAAATGTAATTGTTATAGCGCTAGGTTACAATTTCGCGTGTCAGTTCTCATTAAGGTGCCATCTGCCTAGATTAATTACGAAGCTTTTTAATGGTGGTTCACACCAATTACTTTCAACCCTTCTAAACTACGAGAGTTCGTTGCTATCTGATTTCAAGGGTATATAGTTACTGAAACTGTCTTTTATTTTTCAAGAAGGGTTCCATAATGTAAGTAGGAGTATTTATACTGTTATTATTTCTATTTGTTAAAAGAAGAAAAAGATATCTAGATTGTGTGAAAGAAGATTTGCCAAAAATACAAAAAATAGCTGTGTGGGAAAAAAGCGCGAAGAAAAGAAATGAAAAGGTTGTATTGTAGCGCCAAAGGAAGTAAGTAAGAAGTAGGTAAAGCTATTTGTAAGATAATCTTAAATACTACTTTTGCTTACATCTGCGGCTAAGTTGCTTTGTTTTTTTTTTTCTTTAAAAGTTAGCAATTGCTAAGATGGAAGCGGGCTAACTTCTTAGGAGTATGATGAAAACCCACGCCTCTTTCGGTTTCTACACGACATCGTACCGTAACGCTGAATCGCTTGAGTGTATCTCTTTGCCGGTAACTAGCCACGGCCGAAGCCTCCCACCAACCGGACCTCTTAAGAAATCTTCAATCTGCCCGGCCGGGGATCGAACCTAGGACCTCGTCTATGTTGTAATATATTTTTGACATAGATGATAGATACCTGTTGAGTATCTTGTGGACTTATTTTTAGAGTTCTTTTTTTTCGAAACTTCCTAACTTTAATGAATGAAGCCGCGGGCATTTAAAAAATCAAGTATAACTGTGCTTAATAAAAACACAAACTTGACCACAAGTTTGTGTTTTTAATTGATAAAAAGAATATGAATTTAATTTCAAAATAATAAAATAATGTAAAGAGAATATTGAACTGAATAAATTTACACATCGAAATACAAATTACAAAAGAACAATTTCAGAGATTAAAATTTTAATAACGTTCTATTTTGAGATCGTGTATATTTTATCGTTAAAATTTTACAGCGAAGTATGAACATTGTCCGCCAAGCTTAATTGAATGTTGAGGAACAATGAAAATACGGACAACCAAATTAAATGGTAGAAACAGAATACCCGAATGTAGGCCTAAAATAGAATTGTTGCTCGCTAATGTTGCCAAATGAAGGCCAGTTATTTACTGTCGAGTAGGGTATTCGCCAATCGATCTATTGTTTGCTGCGGACTTATGGAATTGACGGTATATGCGATGCGGCTGCACGGGTTTTAAGGCTTAATCATAAATTGATTACTGCTGGATATGACAATCAATATAGTTCAGCTTGCAGTAGGTACCTGCCAGTCAATTCGCTAACATTGAGGTAAGTTATCTGTGATGGACCTGCGAATGCATAGCTTTAAGCAATGTGTCAAAAAACATTTATAGTCGAGGTTACTACACCATTGATCAGTTCCTCAATGATGAAGATGTTTGGAGGCCATTGGATCAGCTTCCACCTTCACACAGGAAGTTAAACTTTAAGAAATTGTAATGTTGTAAATTGTAAATTATAATATTGTATGATTTTCTTTTAAAAGAGCAACTGTTGAGTTTCTTGCCTGTTTCTTCTCAGCAGAACCAGCCTTCCGAACCGGTGGTAGAATTTTTACAAATAATCAACTGACGTATCAAAAGTGCTTGTAAACTGAGCCTACTTGAAATAAATGAATTTTGATTTTTTTTTATCTAATAGAATTAACATCAAATCCTGCACCCTGTATACAATGTTTGCCTATTAATGAAACATCAAAACCAAAACAACAAAATAACAAACCATTACTCAATGTGTATTCCTATTACGGGTATCTGCTTAAGACGTAAAAATGGCGCAAAGTCAGAAACTCAGTGGGACTCCAAATTGATCTTATATAATTTTCAATATGCAAGAGGTCAGATTCAAGCTTCATTAACTGACGGAAATATTATAAGCTTCAAAGTTTAAAAATTAAGTTTAAAAATTAATTACATAAAACACAAAGTATTGTAAACTTCATACCGCTCTTTGAAACGAGCCTAAATGAATGGCAAGACTTCATCCATTCACACATCAACTCTTTTGTGTCACAGTGGAGGATTACTCCGTGCCTCCTCATTATAAGAGTGCCCTTTGTTTGGAAATGAAGCATTCACGATCCATTATTCATTAAAATTGCACGTAATTTTCACTTTTTCAAAATGAAAAACTTTTTACTTTCTACAAATTAGGTCGTGACTTAATGGAACTTTTTAGAAACAAAAGAATATGGTTGATTGAATTGTTCTGTCATAGCGAATTATTAAGTTCAAATCTTATAACATATTTGTTAAAAGGCTATTCAGTATTCACCTTTGCAGGCAATTAATAACATTTTATAAAAGAAAATTCAATGAGAAAACTTAATAATTTAATCTGTGATTATTAAAGATTACATAACCATTATCAGGGATACATAAAAATATGTAACAGGAACGGTTCAATAAAAAAACACTTCCTGGTGAGTACGAAAATAAAATCAGAGCAAAGCTGCGGCCTTCAGTTTGTGAATATACCTATACGTACTACATGTAAAGAAAAAGGTTCGTCTGATATTATGCACGGCATCGTACCGGAACGCTAAATCGCTTGGCGGTACGTATTTGCCGGAAGCCTCCCACCAGGCAAACAAAACCCAAAATAGACTGACAGAAATAATAACTAATTCTATCTTTCTAAAAAAAAGTCTTTGTAGTTTGGATTCAGTCGTCACGAACTGATTCGACTGTAAAATTAAATTTTTTCGCTTACAGTCGCGTTCCGGTGTAAATAGGAGGCGGAATTTAATTAATTTTGGCGTTTCGGCGGGGCCATTCGTCCTCCCGAGTGAAAGCCATAAAACCTAATGGACTTTCGCTGTCTAACGGTACTTTCGTATGCTCTTAGCGGGACCTTGCCATCTTACTGGAATTCACAAATATATATTCAGCCAGCGACTAGTCACTGTAATGTAGAACTTAGTTCTGACTTTAAATTAAAGCAGCCAGAGATTCTAGATTGGTAGCTTTCATTTAATTAAAACAATTTATGAATATTGCCAAGGATTGGGATGGGATTGTACCTACTTTGATAAAGATCAACGTTTCTGCTTCAAGAGTTCAACTGTTTACGGTAGAGGGTAATTTAAAAGGTTCACTTTTACCCGTTAAACCTTGTCCAAAACAAAGATACGAGTATTTACTCGTATATCGGAAGAAAAAGAAGAACATTTATAAAATTTGAATCAAAAGTGACATCATTTTACCTTATTTAGCAGAAAAAGATGACCCAATTAAATAAGAAGTGGAAAACGAAAGTCTAAAGCATCACTTCAGACGCACTTATAATTATTTTTCGTGACAATGTCCTTCTGGATATTTTTTGCAAAAACCTTTACCTAACCTACTTTTACTTAACTTACTTTAAATTGAACCGTATATAAAAAAAAACCTTTTGCAAGAAAAAACACTAATAAAATTAATTAAGTGGTTCTCAAGTTATGGCATGGCCAAGAGAAATAAGGATTAATTTAAATACTTAGTAAGTATATAAAGGTAATGTAACAAAGAAAATCTTCAATAAAATAAGTCTATGTAATTAGGTATACAAAAGTGGTAATACAACACACAATCAGTAGGCCCATAAAACCAATTCTGTCTAAGCTTTATCCGACTAATTTATTAGTCAGTCAATAAGCTTTCTATTCACGTCTATATGTAACTTTCGGATGGCGATAAGTCTCCATTGAAACGCTTAATGGCAGCCATTAATTTGTAAACAGATTCGTGATTAGTCTTCTAACACTAAAGTGTAAGGAAACAAAAGTAATAATTCGTAAACCTTGTCAAGAACTCAGACCTACTATCGATTAAGTTACTTTAATCCATATAAACATCAATGATATGATTAATTAATTGCACTGGTAATCTATATTATATTTTTTTTATATCTATACAGGGTGCTCGGGAGTATTTCCCATAACTCTACTAGGTTATATTCTTTACAGTAAATTAATAAAAAATTTGAACATGGGTTCTAAAATGAATATTTTCGGAGTAAAAAATATTTCTTTTATAAATAGATCTTAAATATTGTGTCCCATAGATCGCATCCTTATATTATGTCATAGCCAAACTTATTCATTGATAAATATCGTGAAGTAGCTTACTAGTGTAGTGCGGAGTGCCGGCTGCAATGTCTCGTCGATATCGACAGCCGTACCACTACGATTACGTATTTAAAAATGCAAGGATAGGCAAGTGTTACATGGATAGTTAGAATTATTTGAATTACTCAATGAATTTTCTCTGCATGATTTAACGACTGGACCTGCTGGCCAATTCACTAACTTTGAGTGACTTTAGTGGATATACACGAAAATTACCAACTAGCTATTGTTAGTTATTCTTAAGTCATGTGATTTCGCAATGACTAATATGCTCACTAATCAAAATAATAATATTATAATAACCTAACCAGTGTATTTGGCTAGTATTTATAGTATTTTGTATATGGCTAGTATTTTGTAAATGGCTAGTATATCTAAATTTGTGAATAGGCCAGCTGGTTAATTTTGCGTGATCGGGTTCAGTATTTATATTACTATCTAATAAGACACATAATGATCTATCTAATATCCCTTTTTTTTAATAACAAAACTATCATGCCAACGATTGGACAAGACAATGTCTCATATGTCTATTCGTTTAAAACAAGGTAATATCGGAAGAGTACCCTTACCCTAAATGTGACGTATACATAATATATTAACTTTGAAACATTTACGCGATTCAGATTTCTAGATTTTTATCCTACATATTATTATGAACAATGCTTTTTCTCTTTAAAAAGCTGGAACTTCATAGTAGCATTATTTCAATCGAAAGTTTTATTTTCTTATTCTACACGATGATACGAAAACTAGCCATAGACAACTCAAGGCCAATAAGAGGACGTCCCGGGAACAACAAAAGGAAACTTTGCAATTCAGATAGGGTAATTGTGAGGGTCGGATATGACGATAGCTTGGGCCTATTCATAGACGAACGTACTCCATATAGTCGCTGAAACTAAAAATAAACACGTCTATGTGGGTAGCTTTGGTAAAAATTGTTTTTAAGACCACAAAGTAAATGAAAATCTATACTAATATAATAAGCTGAAGAGTTTGTTTGTTTGTTTGATTGAACGCGCTGAAAAATTCTTTCAGTGTTAGATAGCCCATTTATCGAGAAAGGCTATAGGTTATATTTTATCCCCGTATTCCTACGGAACCAGAAACCACGCGAGTGAAACAGCGGAGGCGTCTACTAGTGAGAAATATAGATGCAACTACTAGCCTTATGACTAAAAAGTATAACGTAAATCAATTTTTAAAAGTCCAAGACATAATTTTTAAACTCATATCAAATTGGTTCGTTTAGATTCACATCGTTTAGAGGTTATTCCCTCGGTTCTAAACACTTTCACTTTCAAGTATTGAGTATTAGTTTAATCATTTCGCTAAGCAGCTTTAATACAGTTTTAGATTCGTTTTAGACAAATAATACTTCTCGCTCTGGTAATACCAGCTGCTGCTAGCCTATTCATTATTTTGGTCTATAATATCAGCCTCAATAGGCTGATATTATAGACCAACAGTGGGCAACAAAGTATCTATTGAAGTGGACAACAAACAAACAAGTTGATAATAAATATTGGCGGGCACATAGTTCGAAGAGCCGATGGACGTTGGGGTCCCAAATGGAATGGCGACCCCGCACTAGTAAGCGCAGTATTGGTCGACCCCCCCACCAGGTGGACTGACGACATGGCTCAGTATCGTGATGTTTGGAAGTCCCTACAAAAGGCCTATGTCCTGCAGTGGATGTCCATCGGCTGATATGTTGTTGATGATGATGATGATGATAAAGACCAAAATACCCGCAGAAATGAACTTATTTTATTCTCAATCTATGATATTTGTGTCCTCTTCCTGCTACTCGGTAGACACTAAAACGTTTGGCAGCTGCGTCAAATTGCAATATCGTAATTTAAATTCAAAGCATACCTTCTATAAAACCTTAACAGGGCCACCAAAACTAGCCAAAGGAAATTTCAGTCCAATAACAGTGCGCACCGGGGACTACAAAAGGAAACTTTTGAAATTCAAGATAGGGTTATCGTGAGGGTCGGATGTGACAATGGGCCTTTTCGAAGGCGAACGTGTTGAATTGATCAGATGTGGCTGCACGATCTGGTAGAGGACTGTTTTTTTCTATGTTCTTGGGTAATACGTCTATGAATATCGGATTTCAATTATATTTGTACTTCTTTTATATACATCATATTTGTTATAAGAAATATTATTTATATATTATTATAATTATATATAACTATAATTCTACGACGCTTGAGTTTTTAGATTAAAAAATTAGTATATTTTCTTTTTTTATTTTTATTATATGTAATACTAGGTGACGCCGCGCGGTTTCACCCGTGTGCTTCCCGTTAGGTATACATCATATTTATTATAAGAATAATATATAGCCTATAACCTTCTTCGATAAATGGGCTATCTAACACTGAAAGAATTTTTCAAACCGGATCTGAGGTTAGCGCGTTCAATCAAACAAACTCTTCAGCTTTATAATATTAGTATAGATTAATATAATAGCTGCTAGTATGTAGTAAATATAGGTACGTAGTTTTAATATTATTGTAAGATTTTATAAAAATGAACAAATTAAACCTGTCATAAGTATTTTTACATTTTTTTGATAAATTTTATTTTGTTATACATTTGCGTACTAAGAAAAAATATCTGTCTACATGCATAATCAAATAAAATTTAAAAACATTGACTAGGAATATTGATGCAGATTTGATAAGACAATAAAAAATTGATATTTTAAAGCAAAATATATAACACCAAAATTTCACCATCCTCTCATATTATTAAAATTAAAAAAAAAAACAATTTCATGAATCTTTTATGTTCAGATATACATCTGTTGGATCTGCTATTTTACATAATTATCAATTATACCTACGTCCTTATATCCTTCGTATAATATATTATTCGCAACATTAACTAAATTAAACTAATGACCAGTTAAAAGCTCAACAATATTGCAGTTTCTAAATGACGTTGTACAATAAAGTTTGAAAGTTTCATCTAACAAGTGTACTTTAATAATTTATGCCGTCGTAAAACAAGCCGGGCTTGTATAACCAGTGTCTAGATCACAAGCTCTTGATTTATTTATGCTCCAACTACCAGCACGTAAAATAAATACTACAGGAAATGAAAGAGTGCTGATTAATTATAGTGTTTACGAGTAAAATGGGTGTGAACGCAAATTACACGCCACGTTTATTGTGCTTTGGGAATGCACACATGGCTACTGGTGAATTAATACGATATTCATTTAAAACTTAAATATTTAATCAGCATTTTAACATTCTAAAGACGAGCGCTTGACTGCAATGCCTGCCCCCCTAGCCAAGTGGCACGTCGATTCTCTTTCTACGATCGCTAATGCTTCGAAAACTTAAAAGATGTATGGGAATGACATTTGGTAACGACAGTTCACGTGATCAAGATCTGTCATGCCCATACATTTAACCAAGAAAAAGCTCATTGAAATTTGTAAAGGGTGCATCTCGAGCGGGTTCGCAAATGCACTTCGCTAGGCACCATATTTTATAATGCCTAACTGTGTCCCCACAGTTAGGCATTATAAAATATGGTGCCTGATTGTGTCCCTACTGTGTATAGGTAATTTTACTTTATATAATAACATAACATAATGGTGAACTCGCCATCCTCGCAAAAACGTCAAGTTTATGAGGATGGCTATGTACCTAATTATGTAACATTTTTTGTTTTTTGTACAATAAAATTTAAAAAAAAAATGTTGTAGTCTATGGACTATGGTGAAACGCGTTTGCTTAGAAATGCCTATTCACTCTTGAGATACCCATATTAATTGATCATGAGACACGACTAAAAACTCACGTGATACAGCGTCAGAGTATGCCCGACTAGTTTCAAAGCCATACGGGTCCTTAGTCATGAGCTGATTCTTGCAACGCGGCACGATCCAAACTGATGTCTGGCAGTTTCAGTAGTCATTCAGAACCAGCTCCTGACTAAGGGCCCCGTATGAGTTCGAAACTAGTCGGGCATACTCTGACGTTGTCACGTGAGTATTAGCCGTGTTTCATGATCAATTAATATGAATACTCACGATAGTTTAAATTCTAAAAAATAAAGATACCCATGTTGTAGGTGGTAGAGAAAACGGAATCTGTAAAATTAATAATTATTATTTACTAACCTGTTAAATTCTGTTTTTTATAAATTCGAAAGAAAGAAAGAAAAAACATTTATTTAAAAAAAATTCTCGTGAACCATTTTATAAATTTTTTATCAACATAAAAAAGAGCATAATTATGTGTTAATTCATGTTATTCCTATTTAAAATTTCAACCAAATTGGCTCAGTACTTGCGGCTTGAGGAAGAAACAAACATACATACACACACTAACTTTCGTACTTTATATACACACACTTTATCAATTGTAAATCATCAATTGAAAAAAATATAATAAATAAATAATAAACATACCGTAGCTCTAGGATTACTCAACAATTTAATTAACTTTTTTGAATGTATTATGTAATACATTCATTCCCACCCATGACTTCATTAGCGTGGAATTCCGTTTCGATTCAATTAAACAAAGCCAATATGTTCCACCTATGTTTAATCTACCTGCTACTATATTATTATATAAAAACTGCATACAAACTTAATTTGCTCTATGTTTAAAAAAAACAATCTTTAATAACTTTGGTTAAAAACGAAAGTTCGCAGTAGCGTGATTACTAGTTATTTAAATCTTAACAATCCTTAATGAGCTTAATGTTAGCAATGTATGGAGCTAATTACTTTATTACGTTTAAATATTTTAATGGTTAGACAGTCCGGAAACATGGGTCACACGCAATGTTGTGATTTTTGTGTTAAAAATATAACGAGTACCTAAGTACATACAAGGGCGTGTAGGCACTTCTATGGAGTTAATGTTCTTAGTGAGCCGTGATAGCCCAGAGGGTTAAGGCCAATAGTCCACCACGCTGGCCCAATGCGGATTGACAGACTTCACACACGCAGAGAATTAAAAAAAAATTCTCAGGTATGCAGTTTTCCTCACGATGTTTTCCTTCACCGATTGAGACACGTGATATTTAATTTTTTAAAATGCACACAGCTGAAAAGTTGTAGGTGCATGCCCCGGACCGGATTCGAACCCACACCCTCCGGAATCGGAGGCAGAGGTCATATCCACTGGGCTATCACGGCTCTACGTGATATTTAATTTAAGTTAATATTGGCTCCACAATAAATAATGTCCAAAATTAACTTTCCTTTCCTCTCATATGCTGTTGCAATAAACGAATTATTCGTACAAACGTACTTCCTATGTTTTTCGAATATAAGTTTAACGACTGTTTATCTCGAAGACGTGCGTGAATGTTTAGTCTAAGGCCTAGCACAACAGCTCTCGGTTTAATGTGGCATTAAAATTTGCATAAGATACATAATTAGGTTTATGATTTAAGCAATAATGTCTCGTAGTAAAATATTTTTAATCTGGCGTTAAACATTGTTGCGGTGGGTTGTACATCGTATTACACTATTAATTGACCAAATGATGTCAGAGGTTTCGGAACACCGGGATGAAGTATTTTTTTTATCTTCTGATTATTTATTCGTGTAGGATACGTGAATTGTTATGTTTTATGCGAAAACAAATATTGATGGGATATTGTAGATAATTATCAGTGAAAGTTTTTCATTTTTTATTTTAGTTTCCTCGTCATTGTTATAGTTTTTTCTCGAGTTAGTTTAAATTCCGAATCAGCCATTTAAAAAAAGTTATTGATGGGTTACTTTTAAAGCTTCTCAACAGTTACCTAGCCTTTGGGATTATTTCAATTAAAACGGTAGTATTACTTGATAAGCGTTCTGGAAGGGTAAATAGTTAGATAGTAGATACGTAAACTCAACTGTCCCATCGGAATATTGTACTGATGGAATAGTAAGCACAGTTTCATATAGTTTCCATAAATGTATAGTGATAGATTTTCATTTACCTATACCTATTCAATAAAAAGTTAGTACTTACGTCACCATATAATCACTTGATAAATGTCGTCACTTAGGTGATCGTATCGTGTTTGTTTGTTGATCAAAAAAAAAGGCAAACACGATAATGACGATAAGTGCTCAGGCCCATTGGTAAACTAAAGAAAATATTTCAGAGAAGACTTTAGCGCAGAAATAGGCGCAGCATAATACATTATAGTACGATAGGGGCATATAAGATGTACATTCTCATGTATCCAGATCAAAAGACAAATACAATAATAACGATAAGGTCACATTGGTAACCTACCACTAAAGAAAATATTTCAGAGAAGACTTTAGTTCAAAAATAGGCATAGCATAATACATTATGGTACGATAAGGGCTTATCAGTGACGTTTTGTTTAAAGGCAAAGCCCGACAGCCATTTAAGTCCATTATAAATTTCAAGACGTAATATGTTGCATTAACTTGATGGTAATACGTGCCAAGGTTGAACATTATTAGACCTTCAATGCTCCTTGAAAATTACAGTGGGGTGCAAATTTATGTTTGCGAATAAACTGTTTATGGGGGCCCATTAAAAATAGTAGAGGAAAATTATACACTCAAGCAATGTTCGCTTGATTATACGGAAGAGAAAATAATTTAAAATTATTATGAAGTACAAAGAAAAACGTCCTAAAAAGTAATAACAACTGTAACACTTCACGAGTAATGACGTCTTATAATAATAGAGTAGACTTAGTATTTCAAAATATAACGGAATACAATATTTTCAAGGAAAAACTAATCGTCCTTTCTTACATTTTCTCTTCAAAAGAAAGTCCTGTTAATTACACTATTTATAACTAAAGAACGTCTGAACCGATATGGCTGAAAATTGTTGAGGAG
The DNA here is from genome assembly GCF_947172395.1 of Bicyclus anynana. NCBI lineage: Eukaryota > Metazoa > Arthropoda > Insecta > Lepidoptera > Nymphalidae > Bicyclus > Bicyclus anynana. Next base: position 11,699,704 of record NC_069085.1, on the reverse strand, counting down.
GTAGTTTTAAATCAGGAAACCGACATAGGATACTCAGGATAATGGATAGAGTAGGAGTTGGGAAGTGCATTAGTCAAAGCGGACCTTGACCGAGTCTACTGGTATACAATAAAACTTTCCCAAAAGAATGTGCAAAAAGCATCCATCTATATTGTACCTGCATTGTTGTTAAAAAACCCCGGACGGACGGAAAGACGGACGGACATGGCGAAACTATAAGGGGAACCCTTATGGTTTGTGGACTCCGGAACCCTAAAAATGAAGAAATATAAACACCGTGGTGACATTTGGACCATGGTGACTTTGAAAGGTAGCAGATTTCAAGGGTCTTAGCTTTAAGGAAACCTTTTGCTAGAGAGAGACCCTTGAAAAATCTACCTACCAAAGCCCTACTCCAATAGTATTCCATTGAAGTAAAGCTTTGGAAGGTAGATTTTATCTCTACCCCGTAGCATTACAAAATACCAAAAATATATGCAACTGTTTTAATACATTTGTCTAAACGGAAATTACAACTCCAGATTCCACATCCCATTTAAAATAGTATACGTTTTGTAGAGCTGCGAGCTTTAAATACGATTGCCTAGAAAATCCTTCAAAGCTATCAGCATAAAGTACTAGGCTAACCACTAGAGTAGAATAAAACAGAGCCGATGGAAATTAGCACGAGATCAAGGCGGGATTCTTTAATGCTGGCGTGTTTGTCTCGACGCAAACTCTCCTCGTAAAGCTATTTAGATGCAATCTTAGCCGCAGCCCGCAGTCCGTATTTTATACCTAAAGCGGAACAAAGCGCAAGAAATTCAATGAGTATTATATCTATAATATATACAATATTATAAACGTGAGAGTTTGTATGGATGTTTGGATGATTTTTTGGATGTTTGTTACACTTTAACGCCGCTAGTACGGAAGCGATTTGGCTGGAATTTGGAATGGAAATAGAAAAATGGATTAACACATAAGCTACTTTTATCCCGAAAAAATCCATGGTTTCCCGAATTTGCGAATACTGATGATTGATGACATGAATGTTTATTACTCTTTCATGCCTCGAATTCTAACATTTTATATTGAGATATATTATAGCATGGATTAACACATAGGCCACTTTTTATCCCAGAAAAATCTATGGTTCCCGTGGTATTTGTCAAAAATCAAATTCCACGCGGTCGAAGTCGCGGGCTAGTAGTAAAATATTTCTTCGTTATCTTATTAAGCATTTGTTTAACAATAAAATGATATATCTGGGCGCATGGTGATATTTTGTAAGACCTCGATTTTACTCTTAAAGTGTTTAAATCAACTCAAATGAAAACAAAATACATTTATTTTAATAAGGCTTAGTTTTGAAACGTCAAGTTATGTCATATTTAATATATAGTTTACATTACTGCAACGGCCGACAAGAGAGGCATTGATGAACGTATTATATTAACTAAATTATTAAATATTTAATAATAAAAAATAATTTAGGACATCCGTATTATCAAAAGAAAAACATTATTATGTCCAGTACGTGTAAACAGCTAAGCGATACCTACTGTTTGAATAACAGATTCGCACCGTATTACAAAAGTTTCCCTCCACTAAACTTGGGAATTTAGTATCCAAGTTGTAGGATATCATAACCGCGCATACATTCTGTAATACACGGATGTATGTAACAACCAAAAACTTTCATTATATTAATATTATATAATGATTTATTTATTTTGCTATCATCCGCGAAAATTCGGCGAACCCATGCGACAACGTCACCCAGGTCCGACAAAATACTCTCTACGTACGTTTCACCCCGAAACCGGAGCATCCTCAGGAGATGTTGACTCTACAACGTGCAATTGCAAAGTAGTTGTAGAGTCAACATCTCCTGAGGATGCTCCGGTTTCGGGGTGAAACGTACGTAGAGAGTATTTTGTCGGACCTGGGTGACGTTGTCGCATGGGTTCGCCGAATTTTCGCGGATGATAGCAAAATAAATAAATCATTATATAATCATGATGAACTTCCGCAAAGTAACGCCTGCTTCTATCCAATATTATATTAATATCCAAAGTTTGTTTTATTGCTGCGATATCAAGACTTGGCTTACCTGTATCGGGGCACTGTAGTCCCAGAATGTTTATGCAATATCCAGCATATCTCTCTGTATATCATAGGTGACTTAAAATAAGATCCCAGATCTTCCTATTTAATGTACTAATTCAGAAGGCAATGACCGCTCGCGTTTAATATATTGCATGCTTGCCTTTTTTTAAAGTGAGGAATAAATATTCATGGACCTTTTCGCCACTGGGAAGTAAGATGACAGACTTCAACCGACTAAAAATCCAGGGTATTCCGACTAGTCGCCCGATGACTGAGCCACAGGAATATTTCGTAAGCTACAGGCAACCTAACCGACACACGTATATCAAGCTCTCCTCTAGTGTTATTGAAATCGCATCGGGAACACTAAATGCGTCAACAACTCAAGGTCTTATCATGCATGCCTGCCTGCCTATTGCCTCTTACGTCCTTTGCTCCGCGTATCAGAAATGGTGGCACCAGATCCAGCAGAACAAGTCCCTGCTCCCTGCCACTTCAATGATACGCCTTGCCACAAACTTCAATAATTACACTCAACATCACACCAGGACGCCTACCGTGAATTCGTCCGAAGTACATTTAGAGGGTCAAAAGAAGTTAACAATTCGTCATAGCAGTACCGCATTTAGGTTTATTTTAATAGGCTTCGTGTTCGTAAGAGTTCGTAAGAGCTACAATAATCGGTGATACTTAGGAACTCTTCTAGATCATCTATTTTTGTAGTAGCATTCATATGATTATTAAATTATGAACTGCAAAACATAACAATTGTATAGATCTCCACTTATACACTATGTGATTTAAAAAATTAAGCAACAGCAACTTTTATTTTTAGTGATAACAATTTTCATTAAATGAAAAAAATCGAGGCAAATGTTAGGTATACAGCTTCGAACCAGATTTTAAGAAAAAAATTTAGATACAAATTGAAACAAATCGGATTTGCGTTCAATTTTCTAGACTCTCGGAAGCTTTCCGAATTGGGCTAAAAACTTGACCCAAATACAAAGATACGAGTCTCCTAAACCTCCTCCGCGCTACAACGGAGCCTTGCTAAGATGTATGTGTTCACGAAATCCCGTTTTATATGTATTGTATTCAAATCGATGCGTTTTAAGTAACGAAGAAAAAATAAAACGCATTAGCTTTTCACAAACAGTCCAATTACTTATTCTGAAGAGTTACTTAGTGTAAAACTCGTTCCAAAATAAAATTAACTATTCCCGGCCGATTGCGAATTTCCCTTAATAAAATCTGTTAGGTCTTGAACTTTCTCTGCTTATCCATTTATCTGACTATGCGTTATGCTGAACACTGAACTCTGACTCTAAAACCATAACAGAATAATGCAATTTGATATAACAACATACCTAACACGAACATTTAGGTGGCGTGCTGGTGGATGCAATAGTTTGTTTGAAAACAAATAAATGATAGATAAAGCATTCCAACCCATTTCCATTTAAAATAAAACTGAAACATTGCAGATTAAACGCAATTTACGTTTTAATAAATTTGACAGAGCGCGACGACTCGTAAATCTGCCGGGACATTTACACCGACATTTTGGAAGGAAGGGGAGCGAATATATTAAAACTTGAGTCTCGAGAATCATATACAGACAGGAAGGAGCGAGGCGAGCAGCTGGATGTACTCCGTATCATCTGTCGTAGAAGTGAGGCGCTGCGAGGCCAAGTCGAGGCGGACTGCCTCCCGTTCACATTTGTTACCTTTACGACCAACATTTATTACCTCTTCTGACGCCCGACTCGCTCGTCCTGGCAAATATACTTAATTAAAATTACCACACGTGACTCAGAAGGATAGCGCTTATAAAGTGGGAATATTTAATATGGAAGCTTCGATAGTCAATTTAGTATTCATACGAGTAAGGCGAGCTTCTTCTATAAGTGAAAGAAAGGAAATTCGTGAAATCTCAATTTAATATTCTCCTTACATTTTAAAATACAATTAATTAATGACTTGCAATGCCCATACTTACGCAGTATGCTTACGAGACAAAATTTTCTTTATAAATATTACAGAACCTATTGGCAATGAAATCTATTGGCGATTAACTCACACGCGTCTGGAAAACTCAGCTCTATTGGAGACTGAGAAGTATTCTATACTAATATAATAAAACTGAAGAGTGTGTTTGTTTGTTTGCTTAAACGCGCTAATCTCAGGAACTACTGGTCCGGTTTGAAAAATTCTTTTAGCGATAGATAGCCCATTTATCGAGGAAGGTTATATTATAGGCTACGAGTATAATAACTCCGTATTCCTGCGGGAACGGGAATCACGCGAGTGATATGGCATCAGCTAATAGAAAATAAAGTTGAACAGAAAAAGACAATATCTATAAAATACCAAAACCTACCTAAGTATTAACATTAGATGAGGAGATTGAGCAATAAATCTCTCATCAAAAATCGAAACTGTAAAGTACTGTTCAAGCTGACAGTTTCGATTTTTTTTATAAGAAGTATATTTTTATTTTTAGACTATTTAAAAAGCACGATGTAAATTTTAATATGTAAGAATTCAAGGTTTTTAAGAGAAACCTAGGTCACTACAAATGTTCCAACCATCACAAGTGCAAAATAAATGTACACACAATATATCACAGTCACCTCTCAGGGCAATTAATTAGCCGCAGTCGTTTGTCGATTACGAGACCGCTAATATTAATTTCGAACGGCCTGTGCCAAGACACAGGTGTTCCCGGATCGGGTGATTAATCTCAAACATCACCGGTATCATTAGTCATGATGATCATCGATTAAAAGTCGGAAACTAAAATGATTTCGCTATAGTCAACCACGTTTAGATGAAGGTCGAGAAACTTGTATTGATGTAGATACCTTTATGTAATTGAATTGACAAAGGCTACTTAAGGCGGTTTATACTCTAATATTATTAGAAAATATGTATTTCATTAACCTGTTTATTGATAAGTACCTAAGGTTGTACGACTAGTTTGATTTTTATTACGATTGTATGCACACCGAAGTGTTGCATCTAAAACTTATCGTTGTTAAGTATTTAATTAAGCAACAGTAAAAACTTCAGCTGATTAGTAACAATTCTTGATGAATAGGCACTACATTAAAATACGCCATTAAGTAATAATTTCCTGCTATCCCTATTCACTGCCATATTAATCGATTATTCTATAAAGGAGAAAGTTAAGTGTCCCTTTATAAGTTACTTTGATAGTAATCAATAGGGATGATGACTAGGTTTGAATATATTGATTTTTATGATACATTCGGGTAAATAAGGTCAATGTTAACTAATCTATACTAATATTATAAAGCTGAAGAGTTTGTTTGTTTGTTTGTTTGATTGAACGCGCTAATCTCAGGTACTACTGGTCCGATTTGAAAAATTCTTTCAGTGTTAGATAGCCCATTTATCGAGGAAGGCTATAGGCTATATATTATCCCGGTATTCCTACGGGAACGGGAACCACGCGGATGAAACCGCGCGGCGTCAGCTAGTTTACACATAAAAAGCAAAGATTGTCTTTATATTTGCAAAATAATTAAGATTATAAGATTTCAAAATCTATTAAAAATCTTTTATCGTAATTAGATGAAAATTCATACAGTTTTAGCTTTCTTACATTAAACGTGACATTTTTCAATACAATCATAAACTATAAACATAAACGTGCAAATAACAAAGATATTAGTAATTTTGTTTGACCGATACAAATCTAACGATCATTATGTACATACGACGTCATTAATTCGTACCATTTTGTATGGGACGTTTTTCAGGAATCCGCGGCAGCGCCGCAAATTTGACACTTTAAATCCCTGTAGCTCCGAAAGTAATGATCGATACCCTGTTACTTTTACAAAATTGCTTTACTATTAGCATACTCCTAATTTATATACAATTTTAAAATTGACATCATATAAAAGTTACCCGGTTCCTAGACTATACGAGTAGGTACTCCAGACGTAACGAAGTTGGTATGCCGTCCGTCAGATGTCCGATTCGCCCCACTGAAAACGTAGGACTTCTTAATTAACTGTGAAATATCCTTTACAACTTTGAGATATTTCAGCGAATTATGCCCTCTTAAATGAGAGAATAATTTCTCATCAATCATTGTACAAAGCATTTTCATTATCGTTGGAACAGTAAACCTTTAGATTAAAATATCAGAACCATAATTATCAGCATATTTGATTTTTTTATAATTATAGCTAGCTGATGACGCGCGGTTTCACCCGCGTGGTTCCTGTGCCTATAGGAGTACGGGATATATAATATATAGCTTATAGCCTTTCTCTATATATGGGCTATCTAACACTGAAAGATTTTTTCAAATCAGTAGTTCCTGAGATTAGCGCGTTCAAGAAAAGCAACAAACAAACTCTCAGTTTTATAATATTAGTATATATTGATTAATTAAGCATCTGACTACCAAGTAGAAATCCATCGTCTAACAGTTTGAAGGGGAAACAAGGACCACGTCCTACAAAGTGCTGCCCTGTGTCTACTGTCTACCAACCTGAGCCGAAGGTGTTAAACAAGCAATGCGGTTTAGCGGCAATAATAAGAATGGAGTTGTGTCACAAATAACTCATTTACTATTGAGAGGACACTATATTAAAAGAGAAATTATACACATAGGACACATAGGAAAGAGAAGTTAGACCTACCACGCTGCTTTAATGCAGTTGACAGGCAACATTATCGACGCATATTCGGCTTACTGCTCAGCTCGAGTCGCCTCTTAGAATGAGAGGGGTTAGGCCAATAGGCCCAATGCGGATTGGTAGACTTTACATACGTAGAGAATGAAGAGAATTCTCTGGTTCCTCACGCTGTTTTTCTTCACCGTTTGAGACACGTGATATTTATTTTCTTAAAATGCACACAGCTGAAAAGTTGGAGGTGCGTGCCGGATTCGAACCTACACCCTCCAGAATCGGAGGCAGAGGTCATATCCACTGGGCTATCATGCGTGGGCTATTGGCAGGCTTATTATTTTGTTAATAGAGGAGGATGTAGGATACCTTTCAATGACAATGATTGGAAAACCTACACTTTTTTAATATTTTGTTTGGTAGGAACAAAATCTATTTGTTACGTCGCTTATAGTGTGTCACAGAAGTGTCTATAATTATGTTAAGGTGATTAACACTTAAATAGAATTACAATGTGATAATAAAATAAGACGCTTAAATATAACATGTATTACACCCAAAGTGAGCCAAATTGAGTGGAACGGTGAAGTAATAATAGCTGTGTTTAATCTTTTTATTAGCATGAAACAAAAATAAAAAGAAACTTACAGCCCCACTCGGACGTTGTAGGCCGCTGTTTGCCTTACAAAGTTTTAATTGGGTAAACAAATCACTGTTAATGAAACACTGGGAATGGTTGCGGCTAAAAATAAACCTGTACCTATTAGCAGTTGTTTAAGCTGCCTACTAAATAATTTGATTACATATATTGTATATCATTTATTTAAATATAAATACATTTAATATACGTATAATTAAATATGGTGGGACAAAATCTCAATTGTACTTAAATATATTTTATAACACATTTGTTCGTATCTCTTATTTCACCAATTTCAATATCGTAATGTATCTCAATACGCACATGTGCGGTAATATAACCTTTATCATCCGTCTAAAAACCGAACGGTACTTTTTAAAATCTTATCAAAGAGTTTCTATGTCAGAAAAGTGCTCATCATAATTTAATGAATAAAATTAACTTTGTGAGATGAAATAAAATAAACAAACATTTAATTCTTTAATTTTAATAATTTTGTCAATAAATGATAACCATTTATAATTAACAGAAACACAAAAAAATAATTTACATTATTAGTAATACTGGCTGCTGTTGGTGCATTTGCCTAAAAATAACGAACGCACTTCGCTATCTGTGCAAAAATTACAAGCGTATCAAAATGTCATCATATGGAAAACAGGCAAAGATGCAAATTCATTTTCAGAAAGTTTGTTCAAAGTTTGTTTCCTCGGAAATGTGTTATAAAGCGTCGTATGACATACGTGCGATTTGATAATTACAGCCTCTGCTTCCTTACTATTAGCAATATCGCCTCGGCTGTAATTTTCAACTTACCGCACTTATATCATAATGTACTATTACGAATATTTTTTTAGAATTTCGGAAACGGGTCAACAACGAATCTGCAACGACGATTACCTAGTTCAAAAGTTGTGATAATAAATAACAATCAAGTAAGCCTAAAAACTTGCCTTCTATTTTTTATACATTCTTTATCATGATATCGTTTCGAAAAATAATACAATATCAGTAAGCAGACTGTGTATTTTTTTTTTTCAAAAATAATTTTCATCGAGCAACGTATTTGTATTGATAAAATCTGGCATCCGCTCTTCCTGTCCAATGCATTTCACATTGCAGACCTGTTTAGCGGCTGGGAAATTAATCTACTCGGGAATATTGGCAGGTTACCAGTTTCAGTATAAAGCGACCGCTATAAGCACTGGGCCTAATTAATTTCTTTCTGTTGAAAATGTTACGAATTTTTACTATGTTTATACGTTTATTTTATGAAATTTAAATATTTCTTTGCATTTTTATTATGAAAAATGTAATTAAACGTTCTCTTTACCTAAAAAAACCCTTGCAGTATTTTCATTTTTTACAAGTTCTGTTTTAAAGCGATAAAGTTTTTCTACTGTTTCAACTAACTCTATGTAGGTATGTTCAATAGGTATCAACATTGTCTGTGCATTTCACTTGTAGGTTACAGACAATGTACCAAAATCGCTGTACCTAAGTACTAAGTTTTCTCTACGTTTTACGTTTCGCCGCGTCATGAAAAAAACTCTGTTCTGGACTTTTTATACCACAAAATTATTTAAAGTTCCATCCATTATCTAGTGCAAGTATCTATCAATGTTAGGTAAACTGTTATTGGCCTTTTATACCACAAAATAACTTGAAGTTCTATCCATTGTAAAAGACAAGTACCTATCAATGTCAATGATATTTTATACTAGAGATGAGCCACTGGCGCATCAAAACTGAGGCGGACAAATGAGGAAAGTTCAGGTTCAGTAAGTGTAAAAACTATATATAGATAAATATATAATGGAATTAAAGACAAAATTGTGCATGTGTACGTTCAGTGGAGTCGCTAAATTCGGATCACTTTTTGCGGTGATTTTGTAGGGACGTAACTTATCTATAGTATAAATTTATCATTAAACTCTGTTAAGTAAACTCTGTTGACGACATTTTATAATACGCAGAAATTAAAAGTTTTATCCATTAGGTACACAAGCATTCAATTACAATGTCTTTTTTAAACGACTTCAAAAAAAGAAGAAGGTTCTCAATTCGATGCATATATGTTATTTTTAATGTATAATTTTTTTATATCTTTAAAGTCATCTCATAATTTCGTACCACAAGTATTTTGTACAATGATACAAAATGAATAATGATTCTGCACAAATGTGGACACACCACTGGAACACCCGAAATCCAAATGTGTGTAAAGTAAAAGAAAAGAACTTGAAAAAAGCTTTCTCGCTACAAAGTGCATTTCATCGTTTTTCATGTGGTGCACTTAAACTAATGGGACGGCATTGTAGCGACTTCCTAGCGGCCTTATAACTCGATAGCAGTGATCATTTAATCAATTTAAGCTTTTAAATTCGTTGTATTGCATCGGGTGAATTTAATTTTCCCCGGCTATTAAAATTGTATTAATGAACGGAAGAATTTTATTATTATTATTTTCTGTTTTTTATTTTGCAGATAAAATAAAACAAGGATGATGTAGACTATATAAGCATGACATATATAATAAGTACCTAAAGAAAGAGTAGAAGTAAATTATAAGACTAAATAATTTTCAAAAAAATATTTTTTATTATCGGTTAATAAATGGCGAACACATGAGGTACGAAGATATGAGATTACGTTTAAAAATATAAAAAATAATATATTAAAAATAACATTTGCATCGGATTGAGAACCTTACCCTTTTTTTGAAGTCGGTTAAAAAAGGGCATTATGTATTTGATATAAGTAAACTAGCTAAGATAGCTGACATCAAGGCGTCATAATTTACACGTAAAAATTCTTTTATCAAATTAATAATTTTCTACATAAACAGATCTCCTCTTTAAAAATACAAGTATCACGAATATTGCGCCAATCTTCCGACCAAAAGACCCTTTCTAGTGCCATTCTTATGAAAATCCTTTATATCTTTGAACCGGACCTTATTTGAAGAGTATTGACTCATATAGTACGGAACGTTATTGTCTAAAATACTATCGTCCGAGTTCTGGAGACATGGGGACACAATCGATCAACGAGACTATTTCATAATAATTCATGAACTGTATGTATAACAACTATTTTGTCTTAATCTATTATCGTAGAATTCAAACCAACGAATTTATTTATCGTCACTAAATTATGAAGAAGTAGAATCTTCATTAAAACTTATATCCTGAAAAACACACACACACAAACACACACACACACACACACACACACGTGCTTACACACGCAGAGAATTAAGAAAATTCTCTGGTATGTAGGTTTCCTCACTATGTTTTTCCTTCACCGTGTGAGACACGTAATATTTAATTTCTTAAAATGCACATAGTTGCAAAGTTAGAGTTGCATGCCCCAGGCCGGATTCCCACACCCTCCGGAATCGGAGGCAGAAGTGCTATCCACTGGGCTATCACGACTTTTCACACACACATTAATGTTCATTATAATCTGTTATTTTTGTACTAGCTACGGAAGAGCGGAGCCTTCTAATACAGAGATACTTTTTACTACTACTAAAAGAAGGTTCTAAGCTCGCACGTATTTCTGTAAATTTAGAAACTAAAATAAACGATTTTTATTATTATTTTAGCGAAAGATTATAGTGCTTAAATACTCGTTGGTACATAAAGTAAAAAGAGTAAAAGCTAGGAAAACAAAAAGCTTTCATTAAATAGACAAATTTATTAACTTTCTTACTTCATTATGCATCTTCTAGACAAGCTGCTTCAACTTGATTTCAAGCGTCTATCTTGCTTATAAAAAGTGTAGACAGACAGGCACCAACATGGTGTGGAAATAAACCGAAGGCAATCATAAAAGGCCTTCAGTGTTTCCAAATCGGTTGAACTACTGACAATGTGGCGAACAAGGCAACCGGCAATTTCGCTAAAACGTTCCGCGTAATACACCGAACTTTGTACTTTTACTGGCGTACTAGTGAACTATGCATAAATGGGAGTGAATTTTTATTAGCAATAAGGTGTGGGTTCCATAGTAAAACCTTATTTACGTAGAAATGGAATATTCTATACGATGTCGTAAACAGGGTGTATGTGATGTAATCTGACCGCGACCTATTATTTTATGTTCGGCCGTAAAATATTTTTGTGACTAACCACTAACCAAACAATTGAGTCTTGTTATTTAGTAACTGGAGTACAACACAACAAGGAACATATGCCGAAGTTTTCTGAACTATAATTAAGTGATATTTCATAATTACTAACACATTTTTGGTAGGCCGGAATCGTGTAATTACGATTAATGAATGACACATGTGTTCATTATAATTAACAAAAACAAAGAATACTAACTAACTAGGTGGATAAAAATCAAAATTAGCCGCAGGTTTTGAAAATTAAAATAAGAAGTAGAACCTACGTCAACTAGTCGGGAAAGACTGTGCTAGGAGTGGGTACGATAACAACTATCCACTAACAACAGAATTTGCGATAGAGCCGAATTAGGGAGGTCTAAGGGCGGGCGAACGAAGTCGCGAGCGTCCACTAGTCTATACTAATATATAAAGCTGAAAAGTTTGTTTGTTTGATTGAACGCGCTAATCTCAGGAACTACTAATCTGATTTGAAAAATTGTTTCAGTGTTAGATAGCCCATTTATCGAATAAGGCTATAGGCTATATATTATACCCGTTTTCCTTCAGAAACGGAAACCACGCGGGTAAAAACCGCGCGGCGTCAGCTAGTATAATATATAAACACATCCAGACACTGTATAATATCCCCATCACACAAATATTTTCCAGTTGTGTTAATCGAACACACGGCCGTGGATGCCGAGAGCAGGGTTGCTACCTACTGCGCCACGTGACCGTCAATACTTTCCTGGCCGCAAAACAATCACTATAATGCATATTTCTATATATTTGATACACAAATTGAAACCTTAAAGAATCTGCGACAAGGCATCACAAGTATTGAACAATTAAGCATACAAATATTTTATTAGTGTGCACAAGTTTACAAGCGTAGTTTGAAGGCTTGAGATACGAAGGGGTAGACCGCGTAGCGTCGTAGCTCGTTACTTCGTAGGCCGTAGACTTTGCTACGCCTTAACCCGAGCGACAGGCGGTATGTTGCACCTCTCACACTAACTGGGCAAATATTTCAAATTAATTAAATTAATTTTTTATTACTTTATGAAAATTCATATCATAGAAAAATACTAGAATAATAACTATTGCAATTTTGCTGTCTCAAAAAAATTATTGTTCTATTCAAATATTTCGCAACGACGTCATTTTATAGGATTGAAAATACGAGATTTGGTATTATACGATTTAAGAGAAAAAAAAAAGAAAAATAAAACAGCTTTCAATAATATTGTCACTTGAGTTCTTAAGTCGTTACAATTTACATCAATTCCATTTCATAATATTTCTGTTTTGCATAAGAATAGCGTCCGAATAAAATTTCTAAAAACCTCGCTCGAGCCGCATCCCATCGTATTTCATTGTAAGCTATTTTTGTTCATTTTATGCGGCCCAGTGACCACTGTGTCAGGCCGCAAGGCAAGGTAAAACGTATTTTATTGTTGTACAGTCGACATAAATATACCCTAACGAAGTTGTACAGATTCATCTGACGTGGTTGATGACGTCACAACCGCGCCCCCGTCCCGCCCGCGCGTGCGTCACTGCCTCCCTTCACGCAAAATGTTCGCCAAAAACAACATTGATTAAATGCTCTTCCAATGAAACTTTGTTTTTATGAACTCAATTCTATGGTTATCAAAAACTCTTTATTGTATCATATTAGATTTATTTACTTCTCGACGGATATAATAATTGTTTCGTTTGGCATCTTAGCCGATTGTTTATAGGTAAACTTCTTAGTGTGAATGACCTGGGACTGAATATCAAAAGAGAAGAAGCTTATCATCACCTACAACGTAACCGATTTACACGTGAGAGTAAAGAGTTTACTACTCTTATTTCGACCACGAAGAAACGTCGCTGTGTCGTCGCCGCAACCGATTTGGCTAAATTATGAATGGCGATAGATTTATACCCTGTGTTAAGAGATAATCGAAAAAATCCATGGTTTGCCGGTGATTTGTAAAAAATATTTCACCCTAACGGAGTCACGGACATCATTCAAGTTATATTTTAAAGTAAAGTCAAAAGAAGTTGGGGTCTGTAAACTAGTATTTATATAAATGAGAATTCTAAGAGGGCGGCTCTTAAGTAGGCTCTCTGCGGTTTATTTTTTGGCGAGCATTTTTATCTTATAAGCAGGGCCTTCCATGAGTGGGTATAATCGACCGAGATCGCAAGTCTGCAATATCTGAGCCCCTTACGTAATGAACTTTCTTTAAGTACCCGACAACGTTATTACGGCTTACTTTCATTAAATTCAATTCACGGTCGTATTGTTACTCAATACGCTGAATCAGTTTTCTTCAATTCAATATTTTGATTGATTTCATCGATAAAACATGTGTAATATTTATTTACTGAAAACATAATACGCATCTGGCCAACAAAGCTCGGCTCAGTGTTTTAGTGATTTATGGGTTTCAGTTTTTTTTTTTCACAAATCTCGCGGGAATCATGGATTTTCATGAAAAGTAGCCTATGTGTTAATCCAGAATAAAATCTATTTCCATTCCAAATTTCATTCAAATTAATAAATATTTACACACACATAAACTTTAGGCTTACACACACATAAATGTTAGTGTGTGATGTGCTGACAAGCGAACGCCCGCGTCCACGTGAAATTCAGTATTTACAAATCACGTGGGAACTATGATTTTTTTTCGGGATAAAAAGCAGCATGTTATATTGCTTAATAACCTCCTCTATCTTACAGTCAAAAACCATTAATATCGGTTAAACCGTTCCAAAGATTACCCCAGACGAACACAAAGACAGAAAGATGAAAATTTTAAAAAGGTTGTATGTGTTTTAGTATAGTGTAATAACTATAACCATGGCCATATAATACGAAGGACGGACAACAGGTGGGCTACAGAAATAAATGCCTGGTGCCCAAGATATATTAAGAGAAGAAGAGGAAAACCATTATGTAGATAGAGAGACGTCCTAGACCAAAAGACAAATCCAAAACTGTGGAAGAGTTTGGGAGAGGCCTTTGCCCGGAAATGGTGGAATGGATTATAATTAAAAAATTTATAATAATAAATAAATAAATAAATCACCAGGCAAAAATAAAAATAATAAATAAAATAAATAACTATTAGCACTTAAGAAAACACAACAATCTCGAAATCACAGACAGACACTTTTTTATTTATATTCATTTATGATCCAGAATGGTAATACTTATTTAATAGGTAACTAGACATAGTTGGGTTTTATGCCATGCAACGTATCATATTAAATTTATTAAAAAAAAAACTATTGAACCGAATTCGCCGAAGCTTGGAACAATATGTAGACTAGGTCTCATTAAAAATGGAAACAGAACGACGATATGTGAAAAAATAAAAATAAAACTGAATTTCACGCGGACAGCCACGGGTTTCCGCTAGTTACTCGTAGAAATAATGAGCACTAAACGCGCCGCTGCCCCCACAGTTAACGGCTTCGAATCGTAACTAAGGACCAAGAAACTATATAGTTTAGGATCCGGCGAACATTTTTACAATTGATAACTATAATTATTTTTTTTTTTCATCAAAAATTTACGATTGTGATAGCTGACAGAGGAAGCAGGGACAATCTGTCCATTTTTATAATTAATTAATAAAATTATATATAAATTACTAAGCAAGCAACCCAATATTATGACCACATTGTCGATACATGTTGTTTTGAGACGATGGAGGAAGTTTTTTTTGTAAAGGAATGAGTTGAGCGTCTCATCAAGATCATCATTATCAACCCATATACGGCTCACTGCTGAGCTCGAGTCTCCTTTTAGAATGAGAGGGGTTAGGCCAACGGTCCACCACGCTGGCCTAATGCTGATTGGCAGACTTCACATGCGTAGAGAATTATCTCACCTTCACCGTTTGAGACACGTAATATTTATTTTCTTAAAATGTACACAACTGAAAACTCATCAAAATACTACTCAGAAAAAATGCTTAATAGTATTTAATGAATTGTAAAAATGTTCCTCGGATCTTGGACTAATAACAACGAAGTCACGGACAATACTGCACTGAGGAAATTCATATAATACTAGCGGACCCGATAGACGTTGTCTTATTTGGAGTTTTGGCTTGATGTGGTGTAAAAAAAAAAATTGTGATGTTATTAAATAATCCATAAAAAATGTATGACGATCTATTTATTTTTTTAAAAATTTCCTACAGTTATTTGGTTATTTGGGAGGAGACCAATCGAACAAATCAAGATCATAAAAATCTGTCCAATTCCAATTTTGACCTCAATTACAATTTAATTTTCCAGCCGATCTTGATTTTATAACTAACCCGATTTTGTTTTATATGTATAGGTAGATTAGAGAGTGATGGGGATTTGAAAAATTAAATATTGAATTCTGGGCCTGTAACCAAGTGGCACGTCGATTCTCTTTCTACGATCGCAAACGCTTCGAAAATGAAAAAAAAGGTACAGGAATTACATTTGCTATCGATAGGTCACACAATCAAGTTGTCGATCCGATCTGTCATTTCTATACATTTTGCTAGATTTCAAAACGTTAGCGATTGTAGAAAGAGATTCGACGTGCCACTTGCTACAGGCCCTGATACGAGTATGTAGTATATCAACGATGAGTTGTTGCTTTTTTAGATTTCTTTACAAGGAAGAAAAAGCTAATATTTCAAAACTCGTTGTATACAGATACTTTTTAACATTGTTATGAACTCTACTAGCTTAGTCTACTAGCTTAGTAGAAAAATTACATTTAAAATTCAAATTCATATTAAAATATAGCATTAATTTTAACAGTATTATGTTTACTGTTTAAATATAGCTCACGTCTTCCTTGATATGATTAAGTTACGAGTAACATAATTATGATTTGGTGCGCTTCAGCTAGTCGGAAATTTTCACAGCTGTTGTTCACTGGATATTTCACACTCACGTTAAGCGCAGAGTTTCCTACCTATAAAATACACAACTCAACTAAATACAGTTCCTAGCCTATAATTTTTTTTAATACTAGCAGTAGACAATTTATTTTTAATGTTTAATTTTTTGTTTACATTTAGCTAATTTAAAATTTAAATAAGGAATTAAAGGAAGACAGATGAAACGTCAGCAAGATTATTTTCAGAAGGTCGCAGAACGTGAATTGATATGAATGGCAAGGGACTGAAAAGTGGCGTCCGATAGTGGAGGCCTAGTCAAAAGACATGTTACTAATCATTATGAGTTATTAGACTTTATATGTTACCGAATACCATTAGTAAATAATTATATTGTTATATTAAATCGGTGAAAATACGTGAATGACGAAAATGCATTTTCATTTTTAAAACCCTACCCCTATCATACCCCTACCTTTCCCTTTTTGTATTTTTTTCTCTCCGTAAAAACCGTCGTCGTATAGAATATTTACAAAAAGAATTAGCCACTCGATTAGCAGACCGACACGGCCGGTGAAAGATCAGGCGCCTTAATGTACATTTGTCATACATATAGGTACGGCATATACCTTATCAGCCGATGGACGTCCACTGCTGGACATGTGCCTCTTGCATGTACTTCTAAAAATAACGGTCTCGAGCCACCAGCATCCAATGGCTCACCGCAACCCGCTTTATGTCATCAGTCCACCTAGTGGGGGCTCGACCAACACTGCGCTTCCCGGTGCGGGGTCGCCATTCCATTTTGCTTCCTATGCTCCTTCCTTGGTCCGCCATATATTTGGCTTAAAATTAAGTTATTCTCTTAACTCTCGGAAACAGTAATTTATAGAATGAATTAAATTAAATACCTAAAGTTTAAAAAAAATGTGAAACTACCAAAAGACTTTATAACAGTAAATGTTTAATTTAACCGACATTAAACAGTTACTAAGATTGAACCATGATTTCTTCTTCTGTTTTAAATTTTCGGCACAAACATTGTCTCGTATGCTTCTGAACGCTGATGTGTATAGATGTGAAATCTATTGTCTGTGCATTGTCCGCCATGTTACGCGCCGGACACGTTAAGCGCAGAATATCTTCACTCAAAAAATACTGTTCAAAAGTTAGCTTTTAAAGAACAATGGGAGTAGTCGGGCAATGCATGGGAGTGAGTGAGATAACTTTGATGTATTTATGAGATGCTGTCCATCTTATTTGTCCGGTAGATTGTTTTTTTTTTTTTAAATAAAAAGCATAATTCCGATTTATTTTTGCGACACCACCCTGTCGCAAAATTGTAGATTGTTATACAAGGGTCCAAAAAGACCCATTATATACAAGGTATTTTTAGGGCACGAGCCGTAAGACGAGGGCCTCTAAATAGAAACCCAGGGCTTAGCCCCGCGTGTTACACTCTGCTTTTCACTACGATTGCGAGAAAATAAATTAATTTAGTACAGTATTAATAATATTTGCCTCATTTCCCGATTTTAAAATATAGAATCTGATCTCTTTAAAAGTATAGTGACAGTGTACAAGAACGAATCTTCTCCATATCTGTTTCGTGTCCGTTGTAATCCGTTTGTATATTCTACCTTATCATAAGCAAATGATAAAGTATATTTAAACAACATTTGCTCGTAAAGTATCGCTTATTTCACCAATTTCAATATCGTAATATATTACGCACATGTGCTGTAATACCTTTATCATCCGACTAAAAACGAATGGTAATTTTTAAAATCTAGGCAAAGAGTATTTATGTCAGAAAAGTGTATCATTCAATATTATTTTTGTTAAGTTTTGTTTTGTTTCGCAATTTTTTTATATGTTTATTGAGAGATTAAACAAGTTGAGCTTCTTGTTAAGAAATTATAGAAGTAATACAAGAGTACAAGTACATTGTAACACGCTAGCCAGTACGTTAGAAAGTTCTACGAGTAGTTGAAGGGTTAACTCTCCTAATGCAGTTGCCTTAACTATTAGGCGAGTCTGTAACTTGTTCATAACATAATTTTATTAATTACACGAACTAGAAAGTGTGTAATATTATATTTAAAACTTAATGCAATTAACATGACGCTTTCAGAACCAACGATGCATTTCAAGGAGATAATTATTTTATGAGTGACCGTTGAGCAAGGTAAAAATGTTTTACAGTTACTGTTCTAACGAAGGTAATTGATCTAGTACGTAGTTAGATATATCTACTTTGTATAAATGTAAAAGGAACACATGTTTTCATGTTAAACTAATTAAGATTAATTACACTAATATAGTAAAGGCTAAAGTTTGTGTGTGTGTGTTAGTGTGTACATATGTTTGTTCCTCTTATAAACTGCGGCTGCTAAACCGATTTGGATGAAACTTGTAATGGTAATTTTACATAAATTTTGTTTATCACAAATCCCACGGAAACCGTGATTTTTCCAGGAAGAAAAGTAGTAGTGATAAAAAGCATTTTTTTAAAGCATTTTCTTTCTAGATCTTACTTATAGTATACACTTTGGCATAGATATGTATAATGCAGACGAAACAGTAGAAACTATAGACAGTTCGTTAATTAACTTTACGTACAGTTTTATTGACATTCCCAGGGTGGTGAAGCGCTCTCGGCAGCTTGTTTGATGTCGTCTGTCCACAGTAGGGGGTCAGCCAACACTATGCGCTTTCCCGTGCAGGGTTAACAGTATTTTGTAGTAGTTTATATCAAACTACTCCTCTCTAATGGGGTGGGTATCCATGCATTGTTTAAAAGTTGATCTCAAGGTGTCTTAGGTTCGAAGCCTGGAATTAATTAACGAATTATTAAATTTAAATTAGAAAAAAAGAAACATTTATTCCAAAAATTGTGCCACACTTGACACTTTAATGTAGTGTCTGATACTTTGGCAAATCAAAAATCAAAAGTAATATAAGTATTAGAACTTATATGTCATATTTAGCACAACTTTGAAAAAAGATCCGGCTCAGCATTGTGCTGCATTTTCCAAGCAAATGTTGGACATACAGCGCTGATTTTCAGCTGATAACCTTGAACTAGGTGGCTCCATGGAAATACATCAAATCGGAAATTAGGATTCAGATACGGTACGGATTCAACCCATGCCCTTTTTAATTAGGGCTTAGGGCTCATTATATAAATAATTTTCTAGTTGTGGGAATCGAACCCACGACCATTGGATGTAGTAGGCAGGGTCACTACCCACTAGGTTAATCGGCCATAACTTTTTTGCAATGTGAAAACGAGTATGTTTCTCGATAAAGTTAAACATACGCCGTGAAAAAGGAATAAAATCTAGTGTGTTTTTGAATATGCTGAATTTGATTATAGCTACCTATATCAGTGCCTAAAATGTTAACCCAATTTGCTTGTTACGTAGAGTCCATTTAGAATGAAAATTCGATCCAAATAGAGCCGAAAAATGCGGGACTCGCTTTATAGTCATATTTGCTCACGTCCGCGGGCACAGTGAATGCATGGGATACGGGCCAAGTCAATATTACCCGAATCCCTAAAAGAAAACGTGAGTGCCTGTCACGGACCCGTATTATCTTTCTATTTTAAACATACCTATTTACGTCACAATAAAAAAATATCCTATATAGCATATCCTTTTACAACATACACGTTTCTAGCACGAGTGGCACAGTCTACTGTAAAATTTTCTGCCTTTTTTATCCTTATAGTTTCGCCATGTTTGTCTGTCCGTCCTTCTGCGGTTTAGTGCAGAGACTAATACTTCTAGAAAGCTGTAATTAAGCACGAGTATAACAATAATAATAAAATAAAAAAAAATACAACCAACTTCAAAACCTAAAGAGGTACCCACTAAACTAAAAATAGAAAAATAACAGCATAATATTATTATGTTCTATCTGCTGATCAGTTTGAAGACGGTGCTAATCCGATGTCGTATTAATTTAAGCCGTTTTTATAAGAACCACATGAAAGAGCAGTGTCTGAAATACCTAAAACTTTTCAATATTCATAGCTTTAATTAATAGATCATCGGCTTAGCACCGTCTTAAAAAAAGGGTTCCTCTGAGCCTCGGACTTCGAAGCCACTTACATGGAATATGAAGAACAAAGACAAGCAACTACCACCTTTTAGTTCATATGTCAACAATATCCTAAAGAACAACCATAATGATCATTATAACGCCAAGCTTTGTTTCCTGTAGGAGAGGAGATATGATTGGGTTAATCAGATACAACAGAAACAGTATCGATATTTTCAGCTCAACGTCTACAATCACCAATTAAAACAACACTTAATTGGCACGGCTAAGTGTCCCAGTACAAAAACGGCATTCGTGTACCTGCTATTCATATAATATAATAAGATTAATCCACTCGTAAACATATTCGATTATCACCGACAGTCAACTGCCATTACAACGACTTAGAGGTTGATTTATGCCCACACGTGTACTTTATTTTTATTTATTCTATTAAAGAACTCAAACATGAGAAAATAAATTACATCATATTTCTTGGAAGAAAGAAAAACTTAGTATTTCAGAGCCCGACAGGACTCGCATCCAGAACCTTGTCATCCGTCACCAGATAGGCTAACTACTGAACCAACGAGGCAGTCCTACCAATCCATCCCCAAAAATAGAGCAACACTTCGAATGGCATGCAAAAAACGTCCAACAAAAGGCCGCTCTGTGACCATTGACAGTGTCGTACATCATGTGGCGCAGTGGTATGCGCGGTAGATTTACAAGACGGAAGTCCTGGGTTCGATCCCCGACTGGGCCGATTGAAATTTTCTTGATTGGTCCAGGTCTGGCTGGTGGATGCTTCGGCCGTGGCTAGTTACCACCCGGCAAAGACGTACCGCCAAGCAATTTAGCGTTCCGGTACGATGCCGTGTAGAAACCGAAAGGAGTGTTGATTTTCATCCTCCTCCTAAAAAGTTAGCCCGCTTCTATCTTAGATTGCATCATCACTTACCATCAGTTGAGCTTGTAGTCAAGTAACTAACTTGTAAAGAATAAAAAAATGTGCTGGTAATCACACCAGCAACTATGTTCTTCAAACCGGAACACAGCAATGCTGCTTGGTATAGAAAATAAGCATCCAGGCAGTGCTTTCCCGGATAAGCTCAAACTCTACTACTACTACCAAAAGCTCTTTTGCTTATATCAATATTCAAGGTTTACGTTGCTTGTTTCGAATAAGTCGTTCGTGAAAAGCACGATTTTACAATATTTCGTGCGTACTGTTGGATCGAACTGACGTGCCTGAGAAAATCTCTTTTCAACATCGCATCGATATTAAGCTGCTTTTATTTTTGTTCTATGCCTAGATACGTACCGTAGAAAATGTGCATTGCCAGGCAAATACATTTTAATATTCATACATGTATTTGTTGTGTATGAAAACAACTCTCTTTGTTCGGTCTAAAGTTAATCGTATGCTGCTGCAAAAACCGCAAGCGGTGCAAATAGAAGATGTCGCACGCGGACGCTGCAACAGGTTTGATGGACGTACACAATTCATTGCGATGGGCCAAGAGAAAGAGAGAGTGACATATTAAATTCATCCGCTATTGGTCGAATATAATGTATTTTTCTATTCCCGAGATATTTGCGCATTCCCATTTTCCTAAGCCCCGTATTTATTAATATATTTTTTCTGAATACTTAAAATATTAATCTTTAAGTTTCAACAACCGCAATTAAGAAGATAATATACACATTTGATAATAAATTATCGTCGGATCATTTTCGAATCCATACGAAGCCCATAGTCAAAGTCAAGTGAACTTATTCATGAAAAGAACCGAACTCACTGTGAACGATGATAAAATTGATAAAAACATCGGCAATCTCGACTCAAAATATTTAAACGAAATCTTTATTTTAATTCTATTGCAGTTATCACAGCAATGTGCGACAATCTTATGTAGCATTTTGCATACTCACGCTCTATTTGTATAAACTACGGCGGGCAACGGAAAAGAAAAATCTTAAATTCTAATGCTTTGAATACGTTGTAACATCCTTGGCAACATCACTGCAGATGCTCCGGGTATGTTACTGCAGTGTAGAATGCTTTCGAAATCAGAACAATCCCCTTTAAAAATAGAGGTGTTCAACAAAACTTGAGTCCGTATGTAGGCAAGGACCGACAATATTAATATCCTTCAAAATGGTGACTAATAGAAGACTTTGGTCAACAGAAATCCCAAACGAAACCGTTGTCGTAATCGTAAACAAAAAACCAGCCCCATTCTAAGACCATTAATGACATATTATATCATACTGTATTTGATTACCTATAATAAATTGTCATTCTTAGAAAAAAGAATTTGTATAATTAGCTTCTTTTACTTTCCAAAAGGGCCCCAAATTCTTGTGTGCCCAAGGGCCTCAGCCTAGTTTAAAACGGCGGTGTATGTAGAACCTGTCTTGATTAATTCACTACCTCACTATTAGTGTTGAAAAATAACACTAAGACTTTAGGTTAAATCTGCTTGTATTAACTTGAGTATGTTATGCATGATAAAACCGAGCCTGTCGGGCCACGATCTTAAGTCGTGGGACCAACGAACGGTGTGGTAATAATGATCATGGCCGTCTTGCCGTGGCCCGTGGCGTGAACTACGGCATTCCAAATTCAAAACGATGGATCTCGAAGAAGCGGCCGTGGGTTACCAGTTGGTAGTCAAATGTATGCCATCCTTATATAAAGTATACTAAAACGTAATACAGGTATACTAAAACTTTATTACTAATTAGTTACAAAAATCACCTCGCTTATTTGTAATACAAATTATTATCACGCAACTGTGCGATAACATTCTATGGAAAGTAATAGCCATAATAAAAGTTATGTTTTATATCCGGCCTTTGATTGAAGTCTGAGCCACGCCCTTCTACGAAAATAAACCTCTGTAGGAACCTTTATTTACCCTTTCACGTTATAAATAGTCTAATTTAGACTCCATTCCGAGCGCGTTGTTTGTAAATTAACTTTATTATGTGTTTAATTCAATTACTCGGATGAATGTAGCAATATAACGAAGAAAAATTTTATATCATTAAGAATAACATAAAGCTACAATCAAACATAATATAGATATGAAGTATGTTAATAGTAAGCATCGGCTAATTTAGTTACAGTTTATACCGTGGTGGGTTTGAGAGGTAGTCGGTTACAAGGGTCGAGACCCTTATTTTTCCAAGTTTTTGTGCTTATATGAAAAAATTTATATAAAAACATATCTACTATAAAAACAATCAGTATATTTTGTAACCTATATTTGATCAACGGAGTAAAATAAAATATCTTGTTTACAATATTGCAATTAGGGTTGCCAGAGATTGTAAAACATATGCAGATTTTACTAAGATGTTTATATTTGAGTCAATAAGCTGATAAAAAATTAAGTCTTGAATAAAGTGAAATTCTGTACACATGTTTTGATGCAAATAAATAATTTGAATTTGAATATATTATAACTGTAGGGGGCGACTGTGTAAAATTTGCAAGGAATCGGGAATTGTGCAAAAATTTGGAGGAGGCCATTGTTCTAAAGAACAATCAGACTAACTCTGAAAAAGGGCTCATTATTATTATTAATTTAATTAAATTATTAATTTGGTTCTGTTCTTCAAAAAAGGTGACAACACCTTGCTGAAGAATTACAGACCCATCTCGCTGCTAAGCCATGTTTACAAATTGTTCTCGAGAGTCATTACGAATCGTCTCGCTAATAGATTTGACGACTTCCAGTCTCCCGAACAAGCCGGTTTCCGAAAAGGCTTTAGTACCATAGACCACATCCATACGCGGCAGGTTATACAGAAGACTCACGAGTATAACCAGCCACTTTGCTTAGCGTTTGTGGACTATGAGAAAGCCTTCGATTCGGTGGAAACCTGGGCTGTGCTAAGGTCATTGCAGAGATGCCGAATTGATTACAGGTATATCCAAGCGTTGAAGTGCTTGTACGAAAACGCCACTATGTCAGTCCGTATTCAGGATCAGACTACGAGGCCAATCCAGTTGCAGCGAGGAGTGCGTCAGGGAGATGTGATCTCTCCGAAGCTATTTACCGCCGCATTGGAAGACGTCTTTAAGCTTCTGGACTGGGGCGGACTTGGCATCAACATCAATGGCGAGTACATCACTCAACTGCGGTTCGCGGATGATGTAGTCATCATGGCACAGACTCTGGATGACCTTAGTACCATGCTCAATGACCTCAGCAGCGTTTCTCAACAGGTGGGTCTGAAAATGAACATGGGCAAAACAAAAATAATGTGTAATGCTCATGTATCGCTCCACCCAGTTATAGTTGAGAACGCTGCACTCGAAATTGTAGACGAATACATATATCTAGGACATATGATCCAATTAGGTAGGTCCAATTTCGAGAAAGAGGTGAACCGTCGAATCCAACTCGGCTGGGCTGCATTCGGGAAACTTCGCGACATCTTTTCGTCCGAAATGCCTCAGTGCCTGAAGACAAAAGTCTTCGAACAGTGCGTGTTGCCAGTGATGACCTATGGTTCCGAGACTTGGTCGCTAACTATGGGCCTCATAAGAAGGCTCAGAGTCACACAGCGGGCGATGGAACGAGCTATGTTAGGAGTATCTCTGCGTGATCGAATCAGAAATGAGGAGATCCGCAGAAGAACCAAAGTCACCGACATAGCTCAACGAGTTGCGAAGCTGAAGTGGCAATGGGCGGGGCACATAGTGCGAAGAGCCGATGGACGTTGGGGTCCCAAAGTGCTGGAATGGCGACCCCGCGCTAGTAAGCGCAGTGTTGGCCGACCCCCCACCAGGTGGACTGACGACATCAAGCGAGTCGCAGGGATTCGCTGGTTGCAGGCGGCTCAGTATCGTGATGTTTGGAAGTCCCTACAAAAGGCCTATGTCCTGCAGTGGACGTCCATCGGCTGATATGATGATGATGATGATTATTATTATTAATACTAGCGCACTTACCCGCATTGGAGTGCGTGGTGGGTGTAAGCTCCATATCCCTTCTCCTTTAAGAGAGAAGCCTACAGTGGAATGCTAAAGAGACTGGTAATGATGATGAATACTAGGACAATAAACCTGTTTCAACTTGACAACCCTATTTCCAATCAATGTAGCACGCTAGTTATCCCAGATACCAGGTGATTTTCCAGACATCAACGTTCGAAATTGGTGTCTCTGTTCGAATGGCTGTCATTACGGGCGATTAAATTGTCGACACAGGGCGTCATACTCGCCGATGCGATTGTTACGACATTATTGGATATTGGTAGCAACTTGTGTTTGATAGCGAATTATCGAGTTAATTGGTGACCTTATTAACGTAATATTTGGCCATTCGAAAAGTATGGGATAGCGGACGCCCGCGATTTCATTCGCGTGGAAACCTTTGACAAAAGTCAACCTTAAAGGATAGACAATTATAGTGTAGCAGATATCTAATAAGAACTTTAAATGGAAAAGGTATAATTCCGTTTTATTTTGTGTTTGTGTAACTTTAACGGTTTAGACAGCGCACGCAACGGAATCTCACAAAAAAATTCGTTTTTGCCATATTTTTCGTTGATACTCCACTCCTACTTGTCGAAGCATGACGTTATAGCTAATAGATAAATGAACTATCCCACACAAAAATATTTTTTCAATTTGAATCCAATATTAATTCCAAATTTTTTACCTTTATAATATGCTGGGATTTTATATCTTTGCGACGAATAGGAAACAAAGTAATTAGCGACTCAAAAAGCTCGCATAGCGCAATGCTTCAAACAATTATTTATGCACTGCGTCTCTGCTATGGTCTCGATGCGCCTGGACTGCATAGCATTTATACAAAATTTACAGTAGCTATTGTATAAGGAATTTTGTAACGAGCCTCGCCTTGGAATTTTAATCAAAGGAGTAAAAATATCATAATCATCACAAGCCTCCTTCCTTGAGAGGTTATTGAGTGAGGGGATATGGTTGTGGACGTCAGACTTACGACTTTGCTTCAAAGCAGGTTTGCAAGCTTAGGTTGATAATGTTTGATTTTCATGACATTTACTTTGTCAAACATATCTTTAACTTTAATTTAAACTTGATTATTTGTTATTAAACTGCCCTATTTTCATTTTTATGTTATATGTAGGTAAGTTGTTGTATGCCAGAAACGGCTAATCATGTGTTAATCTGTATTCTCAGTAAATTTATACTTAAAAAAATCTGTAGAGAGGTCAATTCTGTAGATAAAATATAGTTCCAAAATAACTATTAGGGGGTGATTAGTGATCGATACAGATGCCAAAAATGCAATCTGTAAAATTTTTGTCTGTCTGTCTGTATGTTCGTTATAGAAACAAAAACTACTCGACGGATTTTAACTCCTGGGCAGGTTACAGTATACTTTATATTACGCTACGATCAATAGGAGCAGAGCAGTGAAGGGAAATGTTGGGAAAACGGGACGAGACGGTTACTCCATTTTTACAGCGCACTACTGTAAGGGCTGGATTAAAGAGGTCTCAGGGCGGACGAAGTCGCGGGCGTCCGTTAGTGAATAATAAAATGAAAACTGGAACGACCACACAAAGCAGTACTTTATTTCTGAATTAAAAGTCTAAGTATGATTAGTAATACTCTTCTTATGTATTTTCACGACGTGTGTGCAAAATATCATAATGATCTATTAAGTAGTGACTAACAAATTCAAATAGGAAATTGCTAGGAAAATGTGTGTAATCGAAGTTTAATTACATTTCTGACATTGTACCTAAGTGAATCGTGGAAAATCTCGCGCGCGTAGGAAGCATAAATCCAAGTTCAAATTCAAAATTCTTTATCGCATACCTGATTCAGTGGAGTTATGATCTTGTAGATAAAGAACTAATTTCTCGCCAAGTTCCGCATCACATTATAACGTTATGAGGTTACTTGCCGTCGCCCAGCGATTTCACCCGCGTAGATCGCGTTTCCGTGAGAATACAGGCATATAATGTAGTATTGGATATAGTAGTCTGGGACGGACATGAGGTCGCTCAATCTCGTGTTGGCTCGTGCCGACGCTAGGTGGCGCGACTTGTTTCGTAAAGAGAAGGGATTTAGAGAGTGGTAGAAATTAGTTAACGGAAACGACTTGCGTTATAAAGCGCTCGTCGACCGGGCGATGCTTCTGCGCTCGCCCACCCCTCCGCCGGTGTCGTCGTAGTGGTTCCGCATGAAGCCAAACGGCATTTACTCATCAGGAAAAAAAAGGTCGGCTTCAGTGTGCTTGTGACGTTCGAGCCATCCACATTACTTGTTGTGTAATTCTATGGGATAGGCGGGGAGTGTGACTTGAGTGGAAAAGGGGAGTGTTGGTTAACTATCAAAGACGTCTTTAACCCTACACACAACGTTCACAAGTGCGTGACTCCACTCAAGGTCATTCTGTCACTCAATCTGTCATTCTAGTAGGGTCTTATTTTGGTTAAAGTTTGATTTGCTAATAAAGTTGTCCTGACCAATAGTGTGAATCCTTTGTTCAACATTGGTTTTCTTATTTTTGTAATACACTTCCGAGTCTGCTAAAAGTAGCCTATGATACTCGCAAATAAAGTGGCCTTGTAGAGGTAAAATAATTTTCTAAATTGGTTCTAACTTTACCTCTAAATATTATTATAGATAGGTTATAATATTCTAATAATAATTATTAATATTACAATTTAATGTAAAGTTATGTAGATACCCAGCAATGACAATACTAACAATCAAAATTCAAATTGTAATAATAATACTGAACTTTACTAAGATGGGCTATAAATTCATTGCAACACCAAAAACACGAACATGTCCATTAAGTTATTAAAGTTGCAGTTTACTAAATTATATAGAGTGCTCTTTTTGCACCAACATCATGTGTTTACTTATTAAGGGAAAATGGGATTCATTTTGAATTTGCATACAGTTTCAGTCAACGAATAAATTAGTTTCTGAATATTTTATTAACTAAAAATATTTATAGTGAAAAATTCAATCGACTTCAGGCATCAATTATACGATAAAAAGCGAAAAATACCATCTTATCTGTGACTTATCTACTGATTGGTTGAATCTTGGGGAGACCGCCATATTAGATTTGTAATGACGTTTCTTAGCTAGTCATGTATTGTCATCAGAACACAGAGCGTGTGCAAAATTTCATCCTACACGAAGACCGAGAAGTGGGTCAAATTAAGATTCCAAGATTTGTCTTTCCTACATAGTTAAAGTAATTGGGGAGGCCGTAATATTGGAATTGTAATGACGTTTCTTAGCTAGACATGTATTTTCATCAGAACTCAGAGCGTGTGCAAAATTGTATCCTAATCGAAGACCGGGTAGTGGGTCAAATTAAGATTCCAAGATTTTCCTACATACATAGTACCAAGTGAAGCTAATTTAAGGCGTGTAAAAAGAAAAGAAAATATTTTTTATGATTAAGTTAAGTTTTATGTCGTTCTTTTGAAACTGATGAGTAAAATGTTTTTTTTTTTTATTTTCTGTTTTTAGATTGTCCTGAAATAAATTTACTGGCAAGACCAAAACGATTACGAACTTTCCTAACACACCTTAAAGCTTTGTCATGAAGTGATGGTAAAAACGGAAAGTAGGTTTCATAGCAGGCCGAAGCTAGGGGGTGACAAAAAATGCGCGTCGACTTGAGAACCTTCAGATTTTTTCAATTCAGTTTAAATATCCCGAAACACTTTGTGGAACATCTTGAAGATGGTTGATGCATTGTAAATAATACATATACGGATATAACTACCAATTGAAATAATAAATATTATGATGTAAGTAACTTATATTTCCATTTTTTACCGCTATTGCGTATCCTTAATTGTATGTCTGTCTTATCTCATGGCGTATTAAAGTACTCTATTAATACGCTGGCGTCTTTCCAACTGTCGCGACATTTGCCGTGGCCTTCGCGAGCGTTAATTATATTAATTTTCTCAGTATTTACATGTACTACGCGTAACGTTAAGATGTTTTTGAGGGCGTCTATTAAAATAATCTTGAGAAATTGACAACTAAGTTTACGTTGGATCATAACTTTTTGTGCGTAGGTACTCGTATGATTGGCGAGTCAATAAAAAGCGATAATGTTAAGTATCAGAACAATAAGTTATAGTAATTATTATCAGTGAATAAACCTAATAGTAATATATACGATATATAATCACCATCATTAATATTGGGCTCACTGTTGAGTACGAGTTGCCTCTCAGAAAGATTGGAGTTAAGCTAATACTTGTAGTCTACCACGCAGACCCAGTGCGAATTGGAATCCACACACGGAGAGATATATGAAATTTTCAGGTTATGCAGGTTCACTTACGAATTATTTGCCTTCACCGATAAAAAAGTAAACGATACAGTAATATAAATTAAGAATCGAATGAACTTACCTTGTGTGTGTGATATCTAATAATACGAGTGTCTTGACCAAAAATTATTACAAATTACGATTAATTTGGAATTAAAAATCTACTATTTAAACTTAGGTGAGATTGCAACCACAAATCCTTTGTTACGATTTCTTAAAACCGACTTATCAAGTGGTTATACTGAAGCCAAAAATCTTAATAAGCTTTAGTTAAAGCGACATAATCAACATGTCGCGTATATTTCGCGGTAGCTTATGTGGTCACAGTCTGAAATTTAATATCAACCGCTGCAGAGAACACTAAACGATCCATGAAAATAATATTTGCAGCGACCAAGTAGCGCTCGTAAATCTTGCTTACTAATTGGGAAACGAATGCAAACTGAAATTATATCGCTAACTACTATGAATGGGGGTATTAACTAAATTATTGCATTTGCAATATTGCACTCCGATAACACCGCGATAGTGTTTTCTAAGTTAAATATTTTATTTATGAATTTTCGTACACTACTAAAACTAAGTGGTAATATAAGTTCTATAATAAATATTAATTTTCATCCCTCATAACTTTATTTTTAACTTTTCGACTATAATTATCACTCTTGAAACTTCATAAGCATAATTAAAATAAATGAACCTTGACTTTGACATCCATCTATCTAAGCTGAGAAAAGAATATCTTGGTAATTTCGTTCGTAACACTCCCGATATTACGCGCGGGCTGGGGGGCGTGTAGAGATGAATGAAAAACCCATGTCTGATGCACGTCACTTCCCCGCACGCACGATTTCACACCCGCGCAGTCTTTCCCCTGTCGCCCGCATATCATGGGAGTGTTATCAACGAACTTGCCAGACAATACACATTTTTTCCTCATAAATAAATAGCCAGTAAGTTAACGTGAAAGAAGCATTTTTTACATAACATTCTGAAATCGTTGCGAGAAATAATATAAAAGATCTTTAAGCTCAATCTGGATGAAATTTCGTTTCAGAATTTTGAAAACTACGTAGTGTCAGTAGAGGTGGGTGGAATTTACATATCGCAGAATTTCTCTTGAGATATGTAGATTTTCGCGGATCGTCGAATCGAATTTCAATGTGTACCCAAGTTCTCGCGTGGAATTGAAAATATTTTGGTTAGCGCAAAAATCGACACCTCAACATGTGGTCAAAACAGATTTTATCAGAAACACGAGATTGTATAGTGTTTGGCGTACCTATCTAATGTTGCCGCCGTATTTTGGAATATAAAACAAAATATCAAAAACATCATATAAAAAGGGTTTAAAAATTAGACACGACCTAAGAACAGCACTACGAAATTAAGCTAGTATGTTTGTTTTTTGAATCTCGTGTTTTATATAGGCCCTCATGATTCGTGAAAGTTGTTGAGCCGTTTATAACTATCGAAAATAGTGTACACTATTTTTGATAGTTAGTTAAACATATCTGCAAAATATATTTAAGGCATATAACGAATTACGTCTTGCGTTATAATATACAATCTAATTTTACAAATTTTTAATTACCGAATATCATTGTACAAAATTTACTTTAACATTATGTATTTTTTACTGAAACTGTGTGTAGTCAGTACAGCACTAAATTAACACTTCTTTCGAAAATGTTGTTAATAAATATTGTTTATGGTTTCTAATAGTATCAAAACATATTAAATATCGAGAAAAGCAGTTGAACTCACCTTTATAACATCGTTGAATGATTTATCAGCTTCGTGGAATAAATCACTATATCTCGTTCAAACAAAGTTATTATAATAATAAGATATTTCGTTACAACACTTGAAAGAACGGTACTCTAGTGTTTCTAATTGATCAATTGATCAAACTTGTGAACTTAAATTATGATCAGAGCATTAATGGAGGCACTTAGAGTATTACTAATTGAAAGCACTATATAACAATAGTCTATTACGGTATATTGTTATGAACGGCTAGTTCGAAGCGTCCAGTATCTGAAACAAAAAAATCTTGTGTTAAAAATAAACTGTGAGTTGTGACAAAATATTTACATCAACAATTTTAAAAATAGTTCCGTCTGCCGGACTGTGGAAGTTATGTGGCGATCGGAGTATGTCGTTTGAAGCAGTTATTGTTACATTGAATAGAGAACTGGAATCTTGTAAATTATGAATACAAACAGGCGTTACTTGAGCAAGTTCTAAGCAGGCGAAATCATAATCATAATCGATTATGAAACACGGCTAAAACTCACGTGATATTACGTCGGAGTATGCCCGACTAGTTTCGAACCCATACGGGGCCCTTAGTCATGAGCTGGTTCTTGCATCGCGGCACGATCCAAACTGCGAAGCGGCTGCGCGACGCGCTGCTGCACGCATTGCGCGCGCGGAGTTTTAGCCGTGTTTCATAATCAATTAATATGAATAACACTCACGATAGTTTAAATTCTAAAATAATCATAATCATAATTTACAATGGCTATGTTGTAGGATTTGCTTGTTTGACTGTTTAGATATTATTATGTCCGTATATGATTGGCCACATCGATGAGATATACGGCGATTTGTATACCGCACCGGAAAGCGCAGTGTTGGTGGATCGAGAATATCAAGCTGGCGGCTCGAGACCGTTGTGCTTGGAGGTCCATGTAAGAGGCCTATGTCCAGCAGTGGACGTCTATCGGCTGATAAGGTAAGGTAAGGTATATTTTATTTATAAATAAATATAATTGTTCAAAATATAGGTAGGCACCTAGGTACTCGTATTTGTGGAAAAATTGGTTTTATACTGGCCAACCTACAAATGCAAGACTTATAAAAATGAAAAACAGTTCGAAAAGATTCTATTATGGCCGCCGTCCTGAAATCTAATTTTAGCATCTGATAACCTGTACCTTGATTTTATTTATTTCGCTCCAGAAGATATCGGAAATCAATAAGGATTCTCCATATTAAAGCCGAACACGCCCCCGTAAAGACGCGGACGTGATGGTGGCAATTTCGGCTGAAATATATTTTGGAATTCACCGTTACACGGGCCCGGTTTGCATTACTGCCTTCTACATTATAAATGAGTAAGGCTGACTCTACACGACACGCTCAATTCACGTTTATTATTACGAAAACGTTCCTTGTACATTTCCATCTATATCTATCTATCTTCTATCTTCTATATCTAACCTTACAATAAAACTGGTCGATTTCTATACATTTATTCGCAATTTGAGATTTTACTTATACCATTTGTAACAACAAACGTTAGCGTGCCATAACGAAAGACAGCGCCATCTGATACTGAAGCTAAAAATATTTTTTTTTCGATTTTTGTCTGTCTGTCTGTGTTTTTTGTTATTCGGGCATCACGCTGAAACTACTGAATGAATTCAAATGAAACTTAGCACGGTTTAAGACCATAATACGGAGAAGGTTATAGGATACTTTTTATTGCGAAAATAAAATGAGAAGGGGGTGAAATAGGGATTGAAAGTTCTTCATTTTTAGAATTACAGTTTTAAAAATTTGTTTATAAATTATAAAAAAAATACGAAATACAATGGGATTCAAAAACATTTAAAAGTCAAACTCTAAAGTGGTGAAATGTGGCTTGAAAGTCTACATTGATTTCCACGCGGACGAAGTCGCGGGTGTTCGCTAGTCGTTTATAAGGTTGTAAATATGTAGGTTTTAAGGTCGAAAACTACTAGAACCTTCGAATTAGGAACTTTACAGTAAGTTATAAGGCGCATGTATGCGCTGCGTCAGAGAAATGTCATCATAAAAGTGTTTGAATGAATGAAATGAAAAGGCTTTTAGAAATTAACTAGGTAATATAGCAGTAAGCAGAAATTAATTATTAAAGAAAATCCAGAAATTAGCATTAAGTTTAATAATTTAAGAGACTTTCTGCAAAGCAGTCATTTGGGTAATGTGCTTGCATAAATATGTAGGTGACGGAGCTTTATGTGATATTTTTTGGAAGTGTATTTCGAATTTGTTACGCTCTAGTTATGTTATAATCATAACCCCATGTAGAGATTTGACGTATAATTAATGTCCTAGTAAATACTTCAAACTTCAACCCTTAAAACTAGGAAGGTAGAATTAAGATTTACGATAAAGCATGCTACTGGCACAGAATAAAGACTGATCCAGAATGAGTCTTTACAAACAGCCGGTGAAAGGTAAAACCCATAAAAAAAACAAACGTCACGCGTCTCCTTGACATCCGCATATACAAAATTCTGTAAATTAATATAATAATCAATAATTGCCAATAAAAAAATACTTCATCTTATTTCCTTAGTTTTTGTGAACAGTTTTTAAAATGTTTAATAACATAAGACGCCATTTTTTTTAATATTATTGAAAATGACTAATGTGACGCTTTGTGTCGTACCGACTCGACGAAAGTATACGATTTTGTATTTGGAACAACTTGGATACCGTCGTGTTCTGTGCACTCTATCTGCTACTCTTTAATCTCATCATCATTTTTAAAATTCACTTCTGAGTAGTTTTCTAACTAAGGATACAGTATACACCCACGTCCAAATTATTACAACACGTGTTTAATTCAGTGAACAGTGATCTAGTTTAGGAATGTTGACAAGATTCACATCATCATCTAATTTTATAAATCTCCTAAATACCTGGAAAGCGTTGGACCTAATAAGATGTGATTATTTTAGTAACACTGCAATTATATTGGCATTCACATTGAAAATGTACCGAATATGTTCCACTCGTACATCCGACGATGTAATAACGAATAAATGGAACGCAAAATTAACATGACAGATGATAAAGTAGAAATTTCATGCGGGCATGTTGTGTCGGTGAGCAAATGACGTTAAAATAATTTTAAAGCGTATGTTTAATGCATGCCATTGCCGAGTGAAATTTGAATGCCTTTAGTTTCATTATAGTTTTTATTTTTATTTTATTATACAACTAGCCCTCTTAGTATAAGATAGTTATACTGAGCTTGTCAACTCAAGTTAGGTTTACCTGAGTTTCCTTGGACCCAGCGGTATCAAAAATAAGATGGAGAGGCTTTTAAACAAAAAACTTACTATACCGAGTATGGACTTATTTGTCAATACTTTTCTTTTTATTTATATTTTTACCCGACTGCAAGAAGGGTTATGTTTTTCGCTCGTATCTTGTATGTATGTTACATACAAGATACAATATTCTTTATTACCTCGGGTCGGGACCTTAGATATTGGATAGAAAGATTTTCTTCTACATTATTTAATAGGTCTCTACTGTTTTCTAATTGCTTTTTTTTAAAGAGCCGATGGACGTTGGGGTCCCAAGGTGCATGGCATGGCGACCCCGCACCGGACAGCACAGTGTTGGTCGACCCCCCCTCTCTGAGGATATGAAGCGAGTTGCAGGGAGCCGCTGGATGCTTGGGGCTCAAGACCGTGTTGTTTGAAAGTCCATGCCAATCCAAGAGGCCTATGTCCAGAAGTGAACGTTCATCGGCTGTTAATGATGATGTTATCTACATATTATTTTCTCTCTAAACTCTGAATGAAGTGAAAAACTACTGGACCGATTTGAAAATAATTTCATCAATAGAAAGTTACATTGTCATGGAGTATAACATACTCGTAGGCTTTATTTATCTCCGTATTCCTACGAGAATTGGAACTGCGCAAATGAAAGTGGCTCAGTATCGTGATGTTTGGAAGTCCCTCATCATCATCATCAACAGCCTGTATGCGTCCACTGCTGGACATAGGCCTTTCCGAGAGCGCGCCACCACACACGACCCTACGCCATTCTCATACAGCCACTTTCCACTACCTTCTTGATGACGTCGGACCATCTAGCTGGAGGTCGTCCTACACACAAAAGGCCTATTCCTGCAGTGGACGTCCATCGGCTGATATGATGATGTTGATGATGAAGTGATATCGCGAGTTTCTACTAGTCATTTATACATGGCAGCTGTTAAAAGGCACGCATATACTCATTTATTTGTATACAGTATACACTTAATCATGTACATCGAAAAGTCAGAGCGCCCGCTCCTATTTACGTTATAAGAATTGTCTAAATGTTCAAAGAGCCTTGAGAGCAATTAGGCGGAAAGAGGAAATTGCATCTCTTGGGGATAACTCACAAATTGCCCCAAACGTCAGCAACATTCCAACTGAAATGACAATTTGCAGTTCCTATTAGTTTTCCGGGCTCGCAACTTCAGAAATGTTATGACTTGTTCTCTTAAGTCAGTAACGGGTATGTCTTTTTCTTAGTTCTTTGAAATTGAGGAGCCCGTGATACTGCGATTTTTATAACTTTGAGAGGATCGTTCGTTCGTTATCAACTCATATTCGGCTCACTGCTGAGCTCGAGTGTCCTCTCAGAATGAGAGGGGTTAGGCCAATAGTCCACCACGCTGGCCCATTGCGAATTGGCAGACTTCACACACGCAGAGAATTAAGGAAATTCTCTAGTATGCAGGTTTCCTCACGACGTTTTTCCTTCACCGTTTGAAACACGTGATATATAATTTCTGAATTATTTCTTTTTAACATGAAATCCTGTTTCAAGTTATCTAATTTAGCTAAAAATAATTAATTAAATCATTAACTTAATATTCAGGCAATTTAGTTGGACTTCTCAGGTAGACAAGTTTGGAGGTCCAAAATCCTGTTAGATTTACCTTAAAAAACACGCTAAGTCAAGGTTATTAAGTGTAATAAATATCTGAATCAACTATGGTGGGTATTAGGTAAGTTCTGTTTATTATAAAAGAGGATATTGCTTATAAACTACACCGCAGCAGACGCCCCGCGGTTTCACTTGTGTCATTAAACCTATCTTACTCGACGATAATGTAGCTTTCCATTGGTGAAAGGTTTTTAGTAGTTAAGCCGTTAAAGCTTAATAAAAAACAAATCACTTTCGAATTTATGATACAATTATACATTTACATTTACATTGATACTAATATTAAGCTGTATTTATCCCTATTGTAAATGAAAGCCGTCAAGTTATCTTGTTTATATTATTTGTTGAAGACAAAAGAAAAGCACATAGCTTATCGTTTCGTGTGTATTCCCCATTTCCATGCTAATAGAAATATAAAAAACTTGAACAAAGCTAAGCGGAAATCACGCTAATACAAAAATGTGACGAAAATGTGAAATGTGGATTTATTTTAGTTAAAAAACTAATAAAACACATAATCACCGGTTGAGTAACTTTTTATGGAGATTACTGCCCTTTGGTGCCAGGCTTGGCTCGGCACCGTGAGGTGTTTTTATCGAGAAAATACCTACAAAACAAAGTGTATAAAAATGTTAAGGTAAGAGTTACTTAGATAACAGAACTAACGTTGAAATATTGGTATATTCGTGCTTAAAATGAGATTTTTAATAACTCCAAAAAAGGACGAGGTTCTCCGTTTGTTTTGGAAAATCCTTATGCTTCCAATTAAAAAAAAAGAGTTACTTTTATACATAGTTTTCCCACTTCTATCCCTCTTTATAAAAGCTATGCACTGCTCATCAATCATAACACAAAATATTTTTCTACAACATGTAAAACATGAAAAAGTAACAGCTGGCGCTGTACCTTGGAGGCAATACGTACCTACGTACCGGAACGCTAAATCACGTTGACGGTTGGTTTTTAGCGGTAAATACTGTAGCCACGGTCGATGCCTACGACCAGATTAGACCTGAGTCTATTTAGAAATTATAAAAACCTTAACTGAGCAGAGCTAGGAATCGAACCCAAGACCCCTGTTGAGAACTACAGATTTGTCAATACCAACTGCGCCAGAGAGGTCTTCAGAGATTTTAAGGGCCCAGTCGCTCAACCGTCCAAGTAAAAAGCATATTTTTTATATTTTCCCGTTATAATTTTATAAGCTACAGAGACGTGAATGTCATACATGCAAAAATGTACTGCCTACCTTGAGGACACTTTTAAAACCCATTATTGGAGAAGGAATGTTCCGTTTAGTTACCAACCCTAGATAAAAAGCTTGGGCACGCCCCTGATGGGATATCATTTATGTCCAGTCGCCAGTCCCTTAACTTCGTGGAAAACCTTTCATGACTGATGGAGACTGGGAATTATGTGTTTTATATTTGAACAATACAAACGGTTAGTCTTGCATATAGATTTTGAACATTTGGAATAGTACCAACTTCTCCCGCGCTGAATGGCCAAATATTAAACTAGATACAACACTACAATAGATTACTTCTTTGTTACCCACCTACCCACCCTCGCGTAAAGAACTAAATAAACTTCGAATGCTATTACTAACTCTTTTTGATGGCCTCCGTGGCGCAGTGGTAAGCGCGGTGGATTTACAAGACGGAGGTCCTGGGTTCGATCCCCGGCTGGGCCGATTGAGGTTTCTTAATTGGTCCAGGTCTGGCTTGTGGGAGGCTTTAGCCGTGACTAGTTACCACCCTACCGACAAAGACGTATCGCCAAGCAATTTAGCGTTCCGGTACTATGTCGTGTAGAAACCGAAAGGGGTGTGGATTTTCATCCTCTTCCTAACAAGTTAACCCGCTTCCATCTTAGATTGCATCGTCAGTTACCATCAGGTGAGATTGCAGTCAAGGGCGAAATAAAAATAATAAATCTAGAAAGAAATTATGCTTTTTTTAGGTTTATGATTAGTACTTATGAAAGAAAGATGAATCTTGACAAGACATCTTTTAGACAAGCACGATCCAATATAGATTAAGTCATCACTGATTTCATCGAGAAAAAGGAAAATGAACCCGCAGTGCCCGCAAAGCAAAAAGCTCGTGACAGGTATTACGAGTTATTATTATTGTCAACCAATATTCGGCTTACTGCTGAGCTGGAGTCTCCTCTCAGAATGAGAGGGGTAAGGCCAATAGTCCACCACGCTGGCCCAATGCGGATTGGCAGACTTCACACATCATCATCATCATCATTATCAACACATATTCGGCTCACTGCTGAGCTAGACTCTCCTTTCAGAATGAAAGGGATTTGGCCAATAGTCCACCACGCTGGCACAATGCGGATTGGCAGACTTCACACACGCAAAGAACTAACAAAATTCCCTGGTATGCAGGCTTCCTCACGATGTTTTCCTTCACCGTTTAAGACACGTGTTATTTAATTTCTTAAAATGCAAGCAACTGAAAAGTTGGAGTTGCATGCCTCGGACCGGATTCGAACCCACACCATCCGGAATCGGAGGCAGAGGACCACATCCACTGGGTCATCAGGTATATTTATACTTAAACAATAGTTATTTATTATTTCATTTTAAAAGCAAAAAAAAACTTTACATGCCTTAGAGAGACCATAAGTTTTGTAGAACTTTGTAAAATGTCACATTTTCCTTAAAACGAGTGACTGTAGTTCTTTTCGGCTACAGTTCGGCCTTCCGAATCTCTAGTAGAGTTACTAATGAGTTTTCAAAAGTCCTTCTAAAGAATATTGCTTGAAGTAAACGAACTTGATTTCATATTACTCAGTAGCGAAGTCAGCGAATCGTGAACGAAAAATGCAAATTATACTGCTTGAAGGCAGAAGAAAGCAAGGTAGTCGGTACTTCACAGGACGAAGTAGATCTGTATCTATTACAATTTTTTTTTTAGTTTTCAGAATTCAATCCTGGACCTTACTGCTGCTTATTCATTATTTTGGTCTTTATTATCAACCTATTTAAATAAACATCAAATTAATTGACAAAATGTCATTTACCTACTGATACCTATCCACCAGTAAGCACCGGATGACATTTTTACATAGAATCTCAATTTCGTATATGTCAACGCATACGTCAAAGATAGTGAATTAGCTTGCTGGTCTTGTCAGTCCAACGATATTATTTGTTCTGTATTATTGGATAGAAGCAGGCGTTACTTTGCGAAAGTTCATCATGATTATATAATGATTTATTTATTTTGCTATCATCCGCGAAAAGTCGATGAACCCATGCGACAACGTCACCCAGGTCCGGCAAAATACTCTCTACGTACGTTTCACCCCGAAACCGGAGCATCCTCAGGAGATGTTGACTCTACAACGTGCAATTGCACGATGATATGCAATGGATGATAGCAAAATAAATAAATCATTATATAATGTTCTGTATTAGTTCATATTCTTAAATATATTGCACCTACATAGATATTACACTTATTTAGTGTTCATTACAATACCTATGAAGGTACGACAATTTATCATTACATAAGTTAGGGACAAAAAATTCAATTACAAGATTTGTGCGTTTGATTAACGAATCAAAGTTATTAACGTATATGAGCACCTACAACTAGATTAGGAGAGTAATAAATCATAATCAAGCTAGCGTCACTGATTTCGAGATATTATGGTATAAGTAAGTTAAAGTCTGAAATTGGCAAAGTTACTTTATGAAGCTATTTTTCAATGACTCAAAATGAAATAAAATACCCACGCTATATTATGGTTTTTGAAAACATGGCAACCATTTTTACGTAAGAAATATAAAAGTCGCATTGAATTTTGGCACGTCTAGCTAGAGCACTTACTCTCAGATTCGATTCTCGGTTGAGGATATAAAAGACAGAGACTGTCTTATAAAGGTTAAATTATTATTGCCCATTATATGATTATATATAACATTATATAAAATATTATGTATAACTTTATATTAACCAAATTATATTTCATTTCGTCTATAATTCGCGAAAAGTACCTAGCGTACTTAAAGCTACACTGAATTTATTGTAGACACTCTGATTTTCGAAAGATATTTGAACTGTAACGTTAAACAATATAACACCACGTGGCTAGCGAAATAAATGCGTAAATACATGGGCGTAATGATGCTGCCAAAATATCGATCACTGCTTTCAGCGAGAGTTACATTCGAATAACAATTACCAGTATATCATGTAACTTTGTATTGTTTTGCTTGAGGCAACCATCTTACACATTTTAATTAAGGTGTTGGAAGATGTTGAATGGTTTTAGGTAATCGTTAAGTATTATAAACAGTTGAATTTGTATACAGAAGTAGTACAGTGCTATAGCGGTCAAACGAAATCCACATTTTCGTAAATAAAATGCGAGACCTATTTCAATCTTTGTCTTAATAATATTTCCCCAATTTTCTTAAATATTTTCCTGATGTAGATGCGCACAATCGAAATTTGGCTCTAAGCCAGTGGTACTGCTCTTTTCTTTCTAGTGACATCTTCTATGATAAAGACACATTCCTTAATGATTTAAATAATAATGAGTATATTTCCAAACAATAATTTTGTTAATGCAATCTTACCGTATAAAACAATGCATTGTATCTATTGCAATAGTATCTACTACAAAGCTTTCTAATTCAATTTTAATACTTACAGCATTTCATTTTACATTAATGACTTGAGATTTGGTGCAACAAAAGCATGTTCTCTTACCAGTTTATGTGAAGAAGCCTTAATCTTCCTCGCGATAGAACCGGGATCCTTACACGAACGCACATGCGACTACATGTCCAACAGATGCGCTAGTGGCATTGTGTGGATATCTACGATGCGATGAATGAAAAGTGCATATGTGTTAGCGGGCCAACGGTAAGGGGTCGCAGCGGGAACGCACCGGCGCGTCCGTCCGTACCTGGGGGTCGGTATCGCGAGCGCGTGGGGCCGACTGCCGACTGCCGAGCGACCCGAGCCGGCCGCCTGCTGCGAGCGACTGCCGCCCGGGCCGCGCCGCCGCGCCGCGCGCCACGCACCGCCTGCACTGGCACCACGCACTGGCACCACGCGCCGCGCTGCACACCACCGTCCGAGGCCACCTGCCACCGGCCCACCGCTGCAGCCTTACGCACAGAGCGAATATCGATATTTTTTGCCAGGAAACTTGTGGCAGCGGGGAGAGCAGCGAGCACGCACCGCGCGGGGGGCCGGTCCTGCGCGCTGCGTCACGCATCTCGGTGATGTCTTGCGTGCCCCGCAGCCCGCCATCTGCAGAGACGCAGTCTGAGGCGGAGCGCGCGCCGCCAGTCACACTGCCTCGGTGTTAATGCCCTACGTGTCACTCACTTTTGACTTTACCCCTGACATCTCTCCATTAAAAAGACTCTTATGTTTAGTTACTTATATTTAACTTGGAATATTTTAAGGACAATACAGTAATAATTCATTTGTCGATACTGATATTGTGATAAAATTTTAACTAACTGTACTGTAGATAATATACATTTTCAATTTGAATAGATATAATACAAAATTACAGTTGATTTGCAGTTCGCAGATTTCAAGCAAAGTATTACTAGAATTCAGAGTAATAGATTATAACGTATCAGAAATAACAACTAGAGACTAGTGGTTTTTTATTTTTTTTATTCTCTACAAGTTAGCCCTTGACTACAATCTCACCTGATGGTAAGTGACAATGCAATCTAAGATAGAAGCGGGCTAACTTGTTAGAAGTAGGATGAAATCCACACTCCTTTCGGTTTCTACACGACATCGTACCGGAACGCTAAATCGCTTGGCGGTACGTCTTTGTCGGTATGGTGGTAACTACGTAAGGATACGGGGATAAAATATAGCCTATAGCACTCGGAGACAGAGTAGCTTCCCAATATTTTTCAAATTGGTTCAGTTGTTTCAGAGCCCATTCAATGCAAACAAACAAACAATCAATTCTTTCCTCTTCATAATATTAGTATACTCGTAGATAATGAAAAACCTGCCTCGTTGGTTCAGTGATTAGCCTGCTGCGACTTTGGATCATAAAGGTTAGGATTAGAGTCCTGGATATGAAATATTGGGTTTTTATTTCTTCCAAGAATGTTTCAGTAAGTATCAGCCCGAAGTAGAGAAATTGGTAACGTGTTCTCGGTAGCATAGATTTACATGATATATGCTATGTTGTAACATGTTAAGGCATCTGTCCCGGTGATTATTACTAACATCTTGTACGTATTGAAACACTATTCTCTAAGCCTTGCAATTAACATTGGAGGTGCGTCTTGGGATCCAAGTTCTCTTCTACTAAAATAGTGTTGCCAAACGCGCGACGATGTTCGGTTACATGATTTTGAATAAAACTTCGCTTTAAAAAAAAAAATGCGTAACACGTAATCTTATTACTGCATTTATAGCAATTTGGCAGTAATCAGTTACGGTGTTATGTTTAGTTAATTCATTGAATTAAGTATATGATCATAAATCTAGTTGAGTTCATTAAACTAACTATATGGTCATAAATTTAGCTTAGGTACTTGTACATATGTATTCTGTGGCTTAGGTACCTAAGTTTTCCGCGATGTTATAATAGTTGCGAGTAAACTATCGACATCAAGGGTCTATGAAGGTTTAGAAACATACTTCAGAAATATCGTGAAAGGTCGTTTTACTGTTATGTTGTATGTAGAAAACGAAATTTAAAAAAAATCGATGTTATACATACATTGGTAGTCTATTAATAACTTATGTTAAAACCAAACGCCATTAGTTATCTTAGTCATAGTTCACAGTAACGGGGAATTATCTCACAATATCATCGTTTAATTTTCACATTCGATTTTCTTTTTCGGTTGCATCGTTTCCGTAGCTGGTAATGGAGGACCTTTATAACGTAAAGTCAGTTGTATAATTCGTTCGGCTTCTCTTACTCCACTTATTTTAGCGCCCTCTATTGTTGCAAAATAGCCAGGAACTGTTGCCTCGCCAGCGAAAAGAAGAATAGGAGGGATTGAGTCGGCTAAACCTGGTAACGGACAAGCCAAAGCTCTTTGGGTGTTACCATCAGTGGAGTTACAATCGTAGGAGTAAGCGCCTAGAAAGTATGGATCGGATATCCAATGTGATCGTAATAAAGTTACAGGATACGGGATATATGCATTGCCTGTAGATGTTCTTAAGACATCTGTGAGACCTTCGGCTATATCTTTATCACATAGACCTTCCATTAGCCAAGCCTCTTTGCCGACAACCATTGCACTAACCACATGTTTACTATTAGGTACAGCTCGTATATACCTTATACCACGAGTCCAATCCGTTCGATTCATTAATGAGCTTGTAGAGTATTTAAAGTTGATATCACCTTTGTGCCAAAACCAGAAT
Organism: Bicyclus anynana; assembly: GCF_947172395.1. NCBI lineage: Eukaryota > Metazoa > Arthropoda > Insecta > Lepidoptera > Nymphalidae > Bicyclus > Bicyclus anynana. The sequence continues at coordinate 11,655,789 of NC_069085.1, read as the reverse complement.
TGATGGCAGTACTCCATGTAAACTTTATTTACATAACCATATCCGAGGCATCTGATTGCATCTGTTTTTGAACTTGGTAATGCTGGACAAAATAATTTATTAGCATTCGCTGCTAAAACTCCCATCGAAACTGTAATGATAACATAATCAGCTGGGAACTCTTCACCATCGGTTGTGCACACTGTGGCTCGGTATCCAGATTTTTGACAGGTACCCCAATAAACGCAATTGACAGGCTTACAGTATCGAATGGTTCCTTCTGGTATCTGCCGTAATATGGGTGCAAGTGTGCCAGCTACTCCGAGTGGGACACGTACGTCTCCGCCGGGCATATTCATGTAACAACCTGTATGATCACCGTACAACATGGCGGTGTCGTATCCACATCGTGCACTGAGCATGTGCGCTAGACCGAACATAATTCGCGCTGCATCGTGTTGTTGATCTTCCGGATATTCGTGCAGTTCTTGTTGTATCCTTAAACTCATGAAATTTATTAACGATCCATGTTGTTTATTTCCACCTAGGCAAAATATTTTAGAAGCTTCATTCTCGATTTGACGAAATTTATAATAAGCTGAAATTGTCGAAGGGAATGACATTTTTCCATTTACCACTCTCTCGAATAGTCCTCTCGAATGCTCTACCGCTGGTAAGCCAGGACGTGGAGGCATTTCTTTAGCAGACATGGTATAAATTGGGTGCGGAGAACAATAAGTAGAGTCTTGTAAATCAGCACCGAGCTCAGCTACCACATCACCTATCCAACAGGAGTGTATACGGCCTCCAGGTCTAAAAGCAAAATATTACAATGTACCAAATATGTACAAACACAAAAGATCGTTTTCAAATAGCAATTAATATTAAGAGGCATTTATTTCTGTTGCTATATATATTTTCTTTCTTTCTTTCTTTCTTTCTTTCTTCTTTCTATAAGATAACGTATAGCTGTTGCGCCTATTTACTAATGTTTCTCATTACTAAGGCTAACTATAGTCTGGCAAGTTCGTTGATGACGCTCCCATGATATGCGGGCGACGGGAGGAAATACTGCGCGGGTGTGACTCGTGCGTGCGGGGAAGTGAGGTGCATCAGTCGTGGATTTTTCATTCATCGCTACACGCCTCCCGGCCCGCGTGGACCATCGGGAGTGATATGGACGGAGTTGTCAAGCTATACAGGCTAATATTATATTTAAATAAATAACATTTTAGCTGATAAACTAATGCACACCGTTCATACGCTTCTAAAACAACGAGATTGGTGATACCGCGTTGGGCGAGTCTCGCGGCCGCTGAAAGGCCTGCCATACCAGCCCCTATGATGACCACGCGAGGTTCAGCGTAACATTTTTCAGGATCGTCAGGATCTATCGCACATATGCTTCGGTCTTGTAGATCTGGACCACATTCGAAAAGTGCTGGGGCTTTGTCGGACTGCCTATAGTGCAAAATAAAATATTATTATTAAAATCTAGCGGACGCCCACGGTTTCGTCCTCCTATAAACTACCTCCATTCCAAATTTTATGTTTCTACGTCAAACGGTTTTCAAGATTTCGTGATGTACTCTCTCTCTCATGTACCTTTCGCTAAGTAAATAATATTAAGATTAGATTTACAGTACTGTCTGAGTAAGTGCACTATAAATTAGATTTTTCCCATTTTGTATTGCATTCTACACAATTATAAATATATTTACCATCTTGTGAGTATCCTCGGCCATAACTTTGCGATTCTAACAATATTTCCACTTGAAATTTTCATAAATGTGCTATAAATAGTAAGGTGTCCTCAAATTATCATATCTTAAAAGTCAATGTCAAATTACTTAATATTTTTTTTCTTCTAGGAAGCGATAATTAAAGAAAATATTTCCTTCTTGGTTTTTATTTCACTTGTACCTACTAACGCTATTGCAGCAATGAATCAAAACTAGAATTTTGATCTAGATTATATTTTTCAGATATTTCTTTTTCTTACACCACTTTCTGATAAAACAGAATAAAAATGTACCTACCTACTTACCATATTCCTCCTGAATCCCTTATCAGTAATTACGACATTGATTCAATTGACTGACTTAATGAACTACTAGCCGTGAGAATACGGGGATATAATATAGCCTATAACACTCACAAATACCGTAGCTTTCTATTAGTGATAAAACGATTTTTAAAATGTTCAGATCGTTTCAGTAGATCCAGATCCAGCAGATATTATATTTTTTTTTAATCTGTTCATACTGCATTTGCAATGTATTTTTAATAGAAAGTAATTTTTTGGACATATTTGGGTACCTACATCAGATTTGCCAATCCGAAGAAGTAAAAGAATAAGAAGAATTTACCTTTGTAGCGGTTTACCAATAGTAAAGTAAAAAGAGAAAGAAAAGAGCAAATCAAAATCTATAGAATCACAAAACTATCGAAATACTTTAAATACCAATTTATCGGATTACATCCCGAAAATAAGGAAATATAAATAATTATATCTTTTGTGATCACCAGATTGTGATGATGAATGAATTGTGCTCATATACAACATAAAATGTATTATTAAAAGGGATTCCAGCTTGATGGCGGAAAATTAATGAAGGTTTTAAGTTATTCCCAGGGATAAAAACAAAACAACTTTATAATAAGTAGTCGGTTTTATTATTATTATTATAAAACAACCAGTACTTATACAACTGAACACAGCAAAAGATTTTGTTTTCGTAATATTATTCATAGCGCAATGAAATAAAGTTAATGAAGTTGAAGGTCGAATGTAAGATTTTGTTTTCGTAATATTGCAATAAAATGAAGTTTAAGGTAGATTTCTAAATTAAAATAATTCATTAACAATACTTCTGTTGTCTACGTTTTGAAAGTTTGTCTGAAATTTATGAAACATCTATATTTTGGAACGTATTCTAATTAGGTAGTAAAGATGCAGTTGCAAAGTAATAGTAATAATACAAATAAAAATATTTTTTTTGGTCCTCATTAATATCACATTGATTTAAACACTCGTGGAAGACGTCATAAATAATCTCATTTTAGTCACCATAGTCAAATCACAGTCTTTATCTTCAATTCGATTGTACCGATGGGTGAGTGATACTTTCAGTTATGAATGAAAGCACTCTGTCCAGAAGTGGTCTAATGTGTGATAAAAGTGCCGACTCACACCTCTTAACGAATGGTTTTCATCAGCGTAACTCTGTAAAAACATAAATGGATCAGTACCTAAATAGAGAACAATTTCGTATATCACTGTATTTTTATAATAAAGACAATATAGTTGTAAGAGAGTTAAATTTCATATTGACAAACTGTGAATATAGGCGAAACTGCCTATTGATAATATGTCAGAAGGTATTTTACCTACTTTATTTTTTTTCTGAAAAGACACAATTTTAGGAAAAGTATGCTCTGAAATGCTCCTTGAGCTTAAGTATTTCTTACCACCTTAAGCTGGGTATCTTAAAACTAGTCTAGTGAATATGCACCTTCTGGGCAAACGAGTTTCATCATTGTCGTTTACATTAAGGCGTAATTGCAATCAAGCACTACAATATACCATAAAGATAAAGAATAGGCCACTCAAATAAATCGAGTTGTGTTTGTTACCTAAGTTTTATTGTTTACGAGTACTAATGTAACCTGACACGTGCATGTCCAGTGCCTATTGCTTGTCAGAAGTTACCACAGAACAAAGATCACGTATGCTGTTATAATATATCAATACTTGTAAAAGACTACATAGTATTGTGTAGTATATAAAAGTATCAATACCATTTGTTCGAAGGCAATATCAGCTCGCTGCAATTTCTTCGCAAGTTGCATGCTGTGCTGGAAATGCACATTGTCATCACCTGTGCCGTGTACTAATAGGTATTGACGGCCTCGCAACTTTTCTGCAGCAATCATCACATCAGAATTATTGTAACCTTCTGGATTGTTCTGAGGTGTGTCCATATATCGCTCAGTGTATATTGAATCTGGAATAAAATAAAATAATTAAAAAATATATATTCGATACTTCTGTGTTTCACTCAGTAGAAATATTAATGTCACCCAAAAGCCCTAAATAATTGAACACCTGCCAGGTGGGTTTATTAATTTTGCGTCAAATTCGACATATTTTCTTACTCTCGATTCAATTCATAGATCTGTTCCTTATTGTCACTCTTAGTGTGAATGAAATCATGATTATTTCCATATTCAAGAATGAACTTACGCTCATCAAAATATCTCCAGAGTTATTCCTCTAAAAGTTTTTTTATTATTTTTTTTTTAATTGTTTACAAGTTAGCCCTTGACCACAATCTAACCTGATGGTAAGTGATGATGCAATCTGCAATCTATACCTACTAATATTATTAAGCTGAAGAGTTTGTTTGTTTGATTGAACGCGCTAATCTCAGGAACTACTGGCCCGGTTTGAAAAATTCTTTCAGTGTTAGATAGCCCATTTATAGAGGAATGCTATAGGCTATATTTTATCCCAGTATTCCTACGGGAACGGTAACTACGCGGGTGAAACCGCGCGACGTCTACTAGTGACATGATATATACAAACCATAGTACAGCCAAGATGTAACAGGTGCGACTGCTGCTCCGCATGCCAGTAACTTTTCTTCGTCCTTGATGAGCAACATGGTGGTCGCGTATCCGCCATAGCTCCAGCCCCATACACCGATTCGTTTGGGATCAATGAAATCGTATGTGGCAATAAGACGCCTGCAGGAAAATGGAAGCAATCAATTACAAGAGTACCTAGGCCATGCATTATAGAATAAAATATATTTTCTGAGGTAAAAAATCCTCTTATTTCATGATTAAAATCCATCACCATCCTCATCATCATCATCATCATCATCATCAAAGCACGAATGATAGGGATTAGGCTATTAGTTCATAATACGGATTGGCAGACTTCACATACGAAGAGAATTAAGAAAATTTTCACGTATCCAGGTTTCCTCACGATGTTTTTCCTTCACCGTAAATATTTATTAAATATGTTAAAGTGCTCTTATATTTATTATTTTAAAATGCTCTTATTTGAAAAGTTGAAGGTGCATACCCAGACTACAGAGAATAATAGAAATATTATAACTAACAATTCGAAATTAAAGGATATTTATATAAAGGTAATATTTATCTACATTAATGTATTTATAGTGTATTATCTGATTTCGACTCGTCTAACAATTATTGTTGCTAAATATTACAATAATTTATCGATTTGGTTCCACCATTATTCATTTTTTAGATTTCAAACTATTTCGTATAACCTATGATTTGTAATGACGAGCTTTTTACACGTAATACACGAAAAATATTTTTTCCAGAAATATTTTACCTTATAGCAGCTAAAGTATCAGTAATTTCAACTGTCCCCAGAGCGTTGTTCAGCGCGTGCATTGCCTCTACTCCCATCGCGCCTGAGCCTCGAACATCGATTGACGCTACTATAAAACTTCGATTGCTACTTAAGTACAAATTGTAGTATTCTGAAATAGTTCAAATTTACTGTTAGTTTTATTTACTATCAACGAATGAATCACTTGTCCTATAGAGAGGTTTAAACAGCTATACACATATTATTGATTTGATGATTGATTTTCAAATGCCAATCGATCTATAATAGTTTCCTCAAATAGAGAGTTCCAAACACTTGAATTAGCAAATAATACTTTAACTTTATTGTCATCGTTGTTAGTATTGTGTGTAGAAAATTTTGTTCTTGTGCAATTATGTTACATGAAACTTTTATTTACATAGCAATGTTTTTGAAATATGTATTAGCATAATTCAATGATATACGTTTTCTTCGTCCTATAAACTTTTTATAGTTACCCATATCATAAACATCTTTAACTCTAGACGTTCCTGGTCCAGAATATAATCTTATAATCATTGGATACTTTTTCCCAGATTCCATTTCGCTTGGCAATAATAACTTAATATGTGACATCGTTTCTTCTTCTAAAGACATCTTATTGAACAGGACCATAGGAATCTTATAGTGACTTAATAAATTAACAAGTCTAGAGTTATCAGTGAGCAATTTCATTGAATCGTTCTGAAAAGAGTTATTTATAAGATGTAATATTATGAATTGTTATGATTGATATAACATTATAAGACAACTTACTGTATAACTCACTCACCTGACTAGTATAAAAATAAGAAATTGGAGGGACATTAGTTTCAGCACAAATTATTATTCCGTAGCTGCCACCAGGTGAAAATGCTCCATCGACATTATTACAGTGAGGCTTTTTACATGTAATACACTTGGCATTTCCTTTCGAAGTTGCCCACAATTCTCTCTTCCAAGGTTCAGTGCCAGGCGAAATAATGTAATAAACGGTATCTGTGTCATGATTCCATCCCAATATCTCAGTGACTGTCGAATTTCCTGGACTTAAATCTTCTGTGAGCTGAGTGTTAAAGTCAAAACGGCCCACGTGCATAAATCTCTGATCGTTATAAGACAAAGGTTGAACTTCTAGCATTTGAGTTCCAGAAGGATCGAAAAATGGCTCCCGGATATCGACCCAGCCACTAGGCTCTGTTTCTTGTTTTAAAATACTGCACTTATCTAATTTCAAATCGCAGTTAGTCAGCACGCTAATGCTTTGTCGTCTGTTGAGCCATAATACAATGAGGTTTTGGTCAGTGGCCCAGTTAACTCTGCCTAAGATGTGATCCAATCCAACAATATCAACTGGCGCAGGTATAACCATTGGCTTGCTCTCAGACTCATTTAATTTGAAGACTCGTAGCTGCACATCAGGGTTAGTGCGACCTACCTGACAAACAAAATAATTATTGTTTTATTTATTTTAAAGTCAAATTAACTTCCAATTGAATACGTCTTTCATTAAGTTTCCTTTAAATTTTAATAAAAATAATTTTATACTAAAATTAATATTTTTTTTATTGTAGTTAGAAGAGATCACTGCCGTTTTTACTATTGTTTAATGTGTGTTCTATTTATTTTATTTTTTCTTTTCATTTTGGAATAGTAGTATTATTATTATATCTTTTATTAGAATATGATAGGTAGTAAAAGTGTAACGAACTAACCTTAGGATACTTAAATTGGACCATCAGAGGGTACTGGTAGTCAATTTCAGAAGACTCCCCGTAGTAAGGAAACACGGCCGACTCGACTAGAGTATCATTGAAGGAAGCCACAGCTAAGGAGGTTCCGTTAGGCGAGAACCACATTGCTTCCGCAGCATTAAACACTTCCTCTGAAATTTCATAATATCTCTAATCATATATACTAAAAATAAATATACAGAATTAAGACAACTAACAAGCAGTTACCAATTCGATTTATTGCCGGACCAGGCACTACTGTTTACACATTTTTAAAAAGTCCAAAAACCATTTTCTTGTTTTAGATAGATACAAATGTTTAGTGGGCTCTATAATATTTCTATGCATATATTATCTAAAGGCTTCTGTTTTTAATTCTAGACAGAAAATTAAATTGATTGCCTCGTTGGCCTAGTGTTTAACTCAAGTTTCGAAGGTCGAGGTCCTAGGTTTGAATCCTGGGTCGGGATACATGAGATACTGAGTTTTACTTTTACTACGAAATTTTCAGCTTGGAGTTGGAGCAGCGTGGTTAATAAAGCTCCATGTCCCCTCTTTTATGAGGCAGGCCTAGCCTTGTGTGGACCGTTAAAATGAGCTGATGTTTATGATGATGGTGACAAAATAACATGAAATTGAAATTTTTGAAAAAGCTCCGAAGGTCATGAAATTATTAATTACACTCTCGATCAAGTCATCAATATTCTCTTTTAGTGCGCTTTCATTTGAGACCTCACTCGAGTATATTTTTAGACATTCGTTTATTGTTCCCCACTTTCAACCCCCACAACTTTTAAACGGCTCAACCGATTTTCATCAAACATATCTCAGAACACTCGCCCGTAAGCCACCTTTCAAACAAAAAAAACTAAATTGAAATCGCTTCATCCGTCTGGGTTATGGTGCCACAGACAGACTGACAGACAGACACGTCATACTTATAACCCCTCTATTTACGTCGGGGGTAAATTAAATAAAACCTAACTACCTTCATAAATCCAATCCGTGACACCATGATAAATCTGTCCGTTAACACCATCAGTAGTAAGGGCTGTTACCACTGTAGGATTAGCGACATCAGGAATATAATATACATTATTATTCTGCACGTAAGCTAGTGAATCATCCTTGCCCCACACGACCACCTGTAGTGGGCCCTGGCTGATATTTCTGATAGACCTGCAAATTAAAATAGATATAAAGCTTAACAAAACATAACTTTGTAATCTAATAATAACTAAAATAAGCGTTTACGTATCATAACAGCTTATGTGTAATAAAATTTAGTTATTATTATTCGGCACAATCCTAAACCTAACTGCTATAAATGCTAATATGAGTTTGCTTGTTTGTGACGTTTTCACGCTTAAACTACATGACCGATTTATAAAATCCTTTCAGCAATGGAATGCTAATACAAATAGCCTACACTACTCGCTGATAGATTATAATCTATCAGCAAGTAATATAGGCTTACCTATACTATAATTTTATCTCTGTATTTCAACGTAAAAGGGAACCACGCAGGTTCTTAGTGTAAACACTAACAAGAACGTAAGTTTTCTACAAAATGATATAGTTATCTTAAACTAGTATTTAATTAAAAAAAATCATTCTCACTTGTCTTCAATATTATAAACGGAGTATTCCGCCACAGCTGAATATCGATACACCTGAAAATAAAATCAAAATTATCATTTATATTTTATATCATTTATATTATATTTGTGTTCCCTGCGTTCCTTAATCATTCATCGATTCTGATAAAACTTTTATTTACTTTTTTATTTATAATTTGCATACCTACATCCTACGGCCTCAAAAACTTGAAGACCTTCAAATGAATAAACGGCTAAATCCCCTTACTTTATTACAATTATAATCATGAACGGCTTGTGTCTATGCATTACTAAGTTCCTTGACCTCGAATTGCTTGTTTTTAAAGATCACCAGTCCAATTGTCCCCATTGAAGCATGAATGTATTTCACATTTTAGTACCTACGAGTACATTTTTAACCGCTTAACTAGCAAACAAGCGAATGCGCTATATTATGAAAGTTAAGACCTGTGAGTTGTAAGAAAATAAAGCTAATGATGGTGATGAATAAATGAATAAATAAATAAAATATATGATAATAAATAAATAAAAGGAGTAGCTATATTCGAATGTTATTAAATCGGATTTATTTTTATATGATAGCCAGACCCATGAGAAGTGATATACGCTTATTAACACGCTTTTATTCGCTTCACTTGTATGTATGTAAGAAAATCAAATCTTGGAATCTTAATTTGATCCACTTCCAGGTCATCGATTAGGATGAAATTTTGCACACGCTCTGAGTTTTGATAATTTGACAATACATGACTAGCTAAGAAACGTCATTACAAATCCAATATGGTGTCGTCCCCAAGATGGCGGACTGGCTGTTTGAAATCCACCCCATGATATAGATATCAAATGAAAGGGTTTGCTGTCAGAAATACGAAAAAAATAATCACGTGACTTAAATCCAATATTCTGTGCGTGCTAAAAGCGTGTTTTTTAGTTTTTTAAACAATTTAAAGTTATTTTAAAGGTTGAAGGGATAATAGGCAGGGAAACTTATAAAAGTCATAAAGTTCTTTAAAATTTGAAGGTTCTCAAATGGTTTTCTATGCGTATGAAGACGGGGTATCTGCTAGTATACCTATAATCTTGTTGACTATATTTCCATTTCTAATGCTCGCGTAGGTGTCTAATTTCACGTGTATAATAAAACTATTTGTAACTGCATTGCAATTATCTTTTTTATAATGACACTAGGGGTATTTAATTACTAAGATGTAAACAATATTAGCATTTTATCCGCGTAGCATTTAAACTACCGTTTTGACGTGTGACGCCGCCATATTTGTATAAATTAACATCTACTACAGATTTTTTTAATAATTGCTGTACATACTTTAATGTCCATTGTTCATAATAGCATTTCGTCGAAAAAATATATATTTTTTTAACTATCGTAGTTGTCGTTATATTCGTTTATAAATTATATGAAATGCTAAATCGTGGGGTACAGTATCAGTTATTGAATAAAAATATTATATACCTATATTGCATATTATAAATATTTAATTTTTTTTTATATATGATTAAAAATTCACTATTTCCAACTTATATATGTAGAAATTTGTCCTAAGATAGTTTTCAGAATATACATATAATTTCAAAGGTTAGAGTAAATTTTACCAACAAGGGTTACAATGGTAACATTATTATAGTATTTTTTTATCTCAGGGAAAACATTCTATAATTTCTTGTTAATAGCCTGAGGTGTATAAGTCATCAATACAGTATTATTAATGATATTTTTATCGCGGCGTGAATATAAAAACTATTAAACAAACATTCCTATAAAGCTTAATTAACTACATTGAGGTATTATTACTCAGATAAATAACAATTTGTATTTGGTATTCACGCGTTTTGCACACTTGACTACCGAAGCGAATCTCTCTGAATATAGAAGCCAAGACAATGGATTCACTTGTTACGTGAGTAAGATTAAACTGTTATTCGAAAATATTGTAACTAAAATAATATAAAAAGAGTTAATTTTATTTTTGTGATAACTTCTTATAGGAGGCTAAACCGTAACGTAACGCGTTACGGTTTAACCTCCCATAGTTGACTTTAGTCTTACTATTGTGCGTACCTTTTGTCTATTTTTTGTCAATAGCAGATTTTTCTGGTCATTTGAAAACGATGACACGTCATACCGGCTTAAATTTAACTGGAAACAAAAAACACATAGGTAATAAGCACCACACTAAGTAAAAAAATTATCGAAAATTCAAGTTTAAAGATATATAAAAAAACTTACCAATTCTGTTTGGTCTAAAATCGTGGTATATGTATTAGTAAGAGCGTCATATTTGTTCACAGACCCCGGCTCAGCGACTATGTACTCTGTATCTATAACAAGAAAAAAGTTTAAAAATTGTTACCCGACTACGGAAACAAATCGGTTTAAATAGGGGAATTCAAGGTAAAATCAACTCCTCCTGTGCCTGACGACGATTAAAATATAGCCCATGTTACATATTCATGAATATCGGATAAATTGATTGGAATCAAAAAATGTAGAATTTAAGACGTACATACGTACCTAAAAACAAACGTACATACATAGACTGCTTATATGATAACATTTTCTTTTCGTTTTGCCGTAGTCGGGTAAAAATAAAAAAAATATATATTGTTAAACTTATTCTCATAATGAAACTAATATTTACAATTAATTTATTTTTATGAGCATGAAAGAAAATATATTAAACAATTAAAAATAAATGACCATAATATTTTTTACACGCTTTTATTATCTTCACTTGTAACCATGTATGTAAGAAAATCGAAATTTGAAATTGGAATTGGAATTTAATTTGACCCACTATCGATTAGGATTAAATTTTGCACACGCTCTGAGTTCTGATGGCAATACATGACTACTTAAGATACAAATCCAGTATGGCGGCCTCCCCAAGATGGCGGACAGGCTGTTTGAAATCCACCCCCATGATATGGATATGAAATGAAGGGCTTTGCTGTCAGAAATACGAAAAAAATAGTCAAAAACGTGACTTAAATCCAATATTTGTAATTTTTAGTACGTGCTAAAATGGTGTTTTTTTTTTGTTTTTTTAGACTATTGAAAGTTAGTTATTAATTATGATGACCTCTTCGGCTCAGTTGTTTATAATATGGGTAGATACATATACAAGTACATGAGTTCGATTGCCAGCTGAGGACAGTTTGGGAAATACATCTTCTAAATGCATGTATGATGATAGTACTATAGTAAGACCAAGCGACTTAGCGTTCTGGCAGTGCCACAAAAAATTAAACAAGGAATCATTGATATAAGATAGGCGCAGCGGCGCGAGACCTGCCTATACCTATCCTATGTAAATGCAGAGAATTATTTCAATAAACCATTTTGATCTTTATTATCAATATATTATTATAATAAATTATAATAAACATCAATTCAATTGACAAATGTCATCTACCTACTGAATGATATCCACCAGTAGGCATTTTTGTTACATATAATCCCAATTTCGTATAAGTCAACCTAGTATACGTCAAAGATTGTGAATAAGCCTGCTGTTTACTGACATATACTGTCTGTCAATCGTGTAACACGATTCGTGTTATAGAGTTGTTCTCTTCGTTAATTTTTCGTTTAATAAATCAATTCTAGCCATCTTCCCCCATTTCATTAGACTCTTCTTGTTATGAGAGATTCTTTGTTGATATTTTATCAGAAACGAAGCTCTACCGCCTCACCGAGTAACGGAAGACTAATCGAATTTGTGCTGCAATTTTCCTGTACAGCGTAAACACATTACGTAACTCTATTCATCTGATGAGAAGATGTGTATCATTTCGATAAAAAATATTGAGCAGGAAAGATTGAGAAATAAGTGACTGAGATTGTAACATTTAACGAATCCGGATGAATTTATTTAAGACCAATTCGAGGTCTTTTACTTTACTTGTTTTAATGACTGATGTGTACGATCGGAATTTGTAATTTTAATTGCTTGGGCTATTCTGAATTCAGCTTTAGGAATCCCCGGTGTTACGTACTGTCCAGCGTTTCTATTTATAACTTACATAGCTTTTGTTATATTAAGACGGTCTTGTCGCTTTTTAGGTGACTTCGAAAAGACAACGCCCTCTTGGCAACTAAAGAAACCTCTGCGTCAGCACAACATCTTCACTAGGTTGCCGATTTTTTAAGTCACCATGATTCAACCACGGTCATGAGAGCATTAGGAATAATCTCAGTCAAAAATGGCAAGGTTTTTATACTTCTCCGATCTCCCGATGACGCTGCTGCCTACATTATGCTTACATTTCTATTATGGAGCCTACAGCATACGTATACAGAGTCAGAAAAGAGAATTGTCAAAAATAGTCCCAGTCAAATAGTAGCTTGTCATTGAATAAAGCTAATTTAGAAACCACCAATAAAAACCACTTAAATTAGTAGTTTAGTATGGGATGATTTATATTAGACATGGCCGTACCCGGGTCGTGTCGTATACGTGGTCCGGATAGGGCACGGATATGAAACGTTACATACATTTTTTATGAAGCAGTTTATAACACAGTACCAGTGCACAGTGCGAATAGACTTGAGCATTCAGTTGTAATAAGCATTCCTGCGAATGTTCATCAAGAATATATTTGACGAACGTCGAATAGAGCATTCGCTAGAATTCTCAATTTGTTCGTAGCAATATTTGGCTCTATCCTTGGCTCGGCTCGTTGTTTAGTTCGACAAATATAAAAACAACGAATGCTATATGTTCTGCTACAAGTGATTGCTCAAGTCTATCAGCACCTTATTGTCCGACGCTCGTTTACACCACCATCGTTCTCGGCCTCGGTCCACGGACATGGCCCGGTCTAATATAATATTATCCCTGCTAAAAAAAATACCTGATATCCACTGAACAGCGACTCGCTCGGGAAAGAATTGTGGTTGCAGAGGCACTATCTCTTCAAGTGTAAACGGCTTACGAATCAGTTGTGGTGAAGAAATTGTGTCTGTTATGCCACATATTAGTGCCACAATAAATACAATTACTTTTTGTACCTGTAACAAATAATATAAGTTATATTTAGAAATTATGAAAACCCTGACAATCGGGAGTTTCTTTTTATAATGCCGGATCATAGACTTTTGGTCTATGATCCGGCATTAGAAATATATACTCTCTATATTTATTAGTGATAAGAAATAAATGAATGAATGAATAAATGAATGAATGAATAAAATAGGTTGCCTAGTTAAATTGCGGCGAAACAATGAACTAGATCAAATTCAACTTAATAAAGTTACATTAAGCATAAAATAAGCTTTCATTTTAGCCCAAGAGCCCACGACAGCCAGACCTTCGTTATTTTATAAAAGTTGAAAGTTTCTCTGTAGATGTCTCCTATACAGGTAAGAACGACCAGCGACTATGAAGTTTGGGTTGTGGTTACCTGGGCAGGTAACAGGTAGTAAAAGTGTATAAAATAGTACTTGAAATTCGTTAAAGTATAAAGCTCAATTTTTTAATATTTCCTTTGGGATAACTTTAAAAATCTCGTCATCCATTGCCGGACACTTATGACAGTTGCTACCCCCTGCCAGACACCCCTAAACTTTAATAAATTATAATTATACTTTCGTTATAGTATAAAAGCTAAATTTTATATATGTTACTTGGGGACTTATAAAAAGATGTTACCTCAAAAGCCGGACAGTTTTCGTGGTTTTTACATCTTGCCAGACACATCGAAAGTCCACTATAGGTGCGAGCGCGAATGCTTAGTCGATTACTATTTTTTAAGATATCTAATAAAAAAAATTTTATTACGTTCATAGCCATGTTGTATAAAGTAAAAAATGTTTGTTTAATATCATAAAAATATAAATTAAACCTATTTATTAATTTAAACACTGTCGTCGATGTTTTCATTTTCTTCATCACTACTACTCCAGTCGATGGCAGAATCGTCCTCAACATCACCTTCTTCAGTGTGTGAAAAAAAAAATAAGCAAGTTCAAAAATTAAGCAAGTTTATACAATTATAAATAATTCAAAAATTATGTATCATAATTTGTCATCTATACTAATATTATAAAGCTAAAGAGTTTGTTTGTTTGTTTGTTTGATTGATTGAACGCGCTAATCTCAGGAACTACTGGTCCGATTTGAAAAATTATTTCAGTGTTAGATAGCCCATTTATCGAGGAAGGCTATAGGCTTTATATTATCTCCATATTCCTACGGAAACGGGAACCACGCGGGTGAAACCGCGCGGTGTCAGCTAGTAATAATTATATACCTGATTGAGTTTTGAGTGAATCACTAACATAACTCGGCAGTTGATCCCCTTCAAACCATTTGAACTGGTATTTGTCATCTTTTAATACCCAGCCATTATTTTCTGGTTGATATGTGGTTGGATTTTTTAAATGAGCATTATTCCAAATTGTACATATATAATTTGCTCGCAGAAATTGCTGCAGTAGTTCGCTTTTGCAAGGTGGTGGTGGTTGCTAGCGTCAAAATTAAGGTAATCGGGTAAGACAAAATCTTTGAAATGTCTACATTAAAATCCATTGAGATACCCAGCATGCGTCCAAATAGATCTCTTTGGATTTTAATCTCTAATTTTACCACCTACGAGAACTTTCTTCTTCTTCTTATAATCTATAGAAAAATTGTCAATTGAATTTTTTTTAATAGCTTTTTCAAATCTGGTTATCTCTGATAAACATTCGGAAATAAATGTTTTACGAAGATCATCTCCATTTTTTTCAATGTTTAAAATTCCTTTTAAACATTGAAAAAAATGTCTCTACCGATGGCGATGCAGATTTTCCAGATGAAATATTTATTAGTTGGTCTTTCGGCACTTCTGAACTGAAGGGATTAATAAATCGATCAAAGGTATCGATCAATTGTGTCAATTGTTTGGTATTTTTCCGGATATTATGAAGATTTAAGTCTGTTGAAACATCTTGATGAGACTGAAGTCCTAGTTCATGATAAGCTTGACTTATTATTGTTGACCTAACTAAGCATTCGCGCTCGCACCTATAGTGGACTTTCGATGTGTCTGGCAAGATGTTTAAACCACGAAAACTGTCCGGCTATTGAGGTAACATCTTTTTATAAGTCCCCAAGTAACATATATAAAATTTAGCTTTTATACTATAACGAAAGTATAATTATAATTTATTAAAGTTTAGGGGTGTCTGGCAGGGGGTAACAACTGTCATAAGTGTCCGGCAATGGATGACGAGATTTTTAAAGTTATCCCAAAGAAAATATAAAAAAATTGAGCTTTATACTTTAACGAATTTCAAGTACTATTTTATACACCTTTACTACCTGTTACCTGCCCAGGTAACCACAACCCAAACTTTATAGTCGCTGGTCGTTCTTACCTGTATAGGAGACATCTACAGAGAAACTTTCAACTTTTATAAAATAACGAAGGTCTGGCTGTCGTGGGCTCTTGCTCTATTTGACATTTTAGACGTATACGTAACTCATGAGGGTATTATTTAAATGTATAAAAATAATTAACTGTTTATATCTGGCAACCCCATCGTTGCATAGTGAAATCAGTCAAAATGAGAAATGATCTAACGCGTTTATAAAAACATAAAAACTGTATAGAAACGACGTTTCATAGTTGCAATCGTTTTCGTCGTGTAAAGAGCTCCCAAATTGGATACTAATATTACAAATAATTATCGCCACACTTCCAAACATCAGTAAGCACGAGTAGGTACAAGTAGACATGTAACAGGAAAGTATGTTTCCATTGTTTGAAAATACGTATTGTACTAAAAGAACTCCATTATCTTTTCTGTTTCTTTTAATAAGTAAGTAAGAATGCAATCATCATCATTAGGTGCCTTCTTCCAGCTGAAGTTTGGCGGTCATGTGTAGAAAACTCTAAGAATGCAACACGCCACTTAATATGTAGGTAGGCACTTGTATGATATTATTTTTCAAGTTACATAATTTTACTAAAAAGAAATACACAAGAAGTTTTGCTTATAATGAAACCTTTGAAAACAACTTATCAGTTCTTTTAAACAAATAATTAATCGGTTAGCTACTATCACTAGGTAATTAAATATAATTTAATTACGTAATGATAGTGGTTGCAATAATTAAATCATTCACACACAACCCTGAAATTATTATTATTAACACTCTAAGTTAACAATTATTATTAACCAGTTAGCCCGCTTCCATCTTAGATTGCATCATCACTTACCATTAGATGAGATTGCAGTCGAGAGCTAACTTGTAAAAGAAAAAAAAAATGTAAAGGTACTAAATACGGTAAATTAGTCATATTATGAGAAAGAAGGTTCACTGTGCTTTTTCTGTTAGGAGTAGAACTTAATCTATAGAGACATAGAGACTAATAGGTATATTAAAGAGGTGATGTTTTGTGTTATTGTTGGGGTAGGGGTAATCTCTGGAACTACTGAATCAATTTTGAAAATTCTTATAAGCCTGGTTTTTTGCGAGTATCATCGTATTCTCACGGAAACGGGAACTACGCGGGTAAAATCGCCGGGTGTCGACTAGTCATAAATACGTACAAAAGATACTTATCGCTGTATACAAGTTGGTTTATGTTAATTAATAACAACCTGAATGCTTATTATTTTAACCAAAAACCGCATTAACAAATTGTAAAGATAAGGTCTCAAGGAGATGGACTGAAATTTTAGGTTATACTCTCTTCTTTTTACCTATTTGTGTGCTCCTGGTAGGTTACTTAGTTGAAAAATAAATGGAAATTATGTAGTATGTAGGATGTTTCCAAGTTTTGGCCTCACGCTTTACCCAGGAAAAAAAAATGCTTTTTGTTTTAATTTAAAAATTTTAAATTATTGTTGTCATTTCTGAAGTGAAACTCCATAGGCAAATTTTTCTGTTTTTTTTTCGGGAAAGCACCGGATTCAGTGAGATTGTGGATTACATTTTACTAATTTTTGCTTTTACACGTAAGGGGGCCCTGTAGTCCGAAGGCCCCGTATCAATGACACGGCTTATACGGCGGTAGCTACGCTCCTGCTATCTACAATTAAAATTTAATCGCTTATTGTGAACATATTGTGTTAACGATAATTTTAAACGTATTAGTACCTACCAGCCTACCTACTTGCCTAAGTTATTAAAGATTTATCAACGCTGAAATAACATTATAAATAACTAGCGGACGCCCGCGACTTCGTCCGCGTGGAATTTACTTTTTCACAAATCCCTCGGAATCCATGGATTTTTTCGGGATAAAAACTAGTCTATGTGTTAATCCAGACTATAATCTATCTCTACTTCAAATTTCAGGCGATTTGATTCACAAACACTCATACCATCAAAATCATAAGGTTTTCGTAAATCTCGTGAATCCAAGGATTTTTTCGGGGATAAAAGTAGCTTATCCAGAGTAAAATCTATTTCCATTCCAAATTTAAGCCAAATCGGTTCAGTAGTTGTGTAAAGAGTAACAAACATCCAAAAATACATACAAACTTTTGCGTTTATAATATTAGTAGGATGTCATAAAATATTTTTAACCCAATTCAAAAAAAGAGGAACTTCTCAATTCTACTATATATTTTTGTTCTGGATTATTATAACATGCCCTAAAATTAAGTTCCCTAGAAACCTCAAGGGAACACTTTGTATCTAAAATAGTACTTACAAATGCTGTAGGTAGGTAGGTATATACCTTATTTATTCAAAGTGCCTGCTATTTTTTAAAGATTCTCATGAATTGTAACATTAATCGCTATTGTACCTACATAGGTAATATGCGGTATGGTTATACACATTACAATATTAAGAAATGAAAACATACCAACTTGGATAAATTAACTGATAAACGAACTAAGTACCTAGTTGATGAGAGTAAAAAACAGTGCAGTTTACATTCAAGTTCAAGAGATAAATTATTAAGAGTACTCACCATTTTACGTGAATGAATGTCAAGTCACAGGAAGATAACCCCTCGTCAACTAATAAGTCGTCCAATAAGATCACATCACACACTAACGAGACGATTGTGTCGCGAACGCAGCACGAGACGAGTCGATTTTGACCCAAACACTAGACGAGAGCGAGACAATTCTGACCCACGAGACGAGCTCGCCACACGCCGCGCCGCCGAACACTGCGCCCGCGCAGGCGATTGTGATTGTGATTGCCTCTCGTTAGTTGTTACGATTGGATTTTTACGTTATCACTTTTAACTGGAAGTTTTTTAAATATCCTACACGAACAACAAACCTGTACTCCATCTGCGTTACACTGATGTGGATAATCAGATCATCATCATTATCAACCCATATTCGGCTCACTGCTGAGCTTTATTCTCCACTCAGAATGAGAGGAGGTAAGACCAATAGTCCACCACGCTGGCCTAATACGGATTGGCAGACTACACACACGAAGAGAATTAAGAAAATTCTCAGGTATGCAGGTTTCCTCACGATGTTTTTCCTTCACCGTTTGAGACACGTTATACCTATTCAATTTCTCAAAATGCACACAACTGAAAAGTTGGAGGGGCATGCCCTGGACCGGATTCGAACCCACACCCTTCGGAATCGGAGGCAGAGGTCATATCCACTGGGCTATCACGCCTCTCGATAATGATATACTTAATCATTATTTTCAGGGGATGGTCGTCCACTTCTGGATATAGTCTTCCGGTAAGGACTTCCGTTGAACTAGAGGCTCTTTGTTACCCTAGGGAGCAAAAACACATTACAATCGGTATGTTCGTTTAGAAGCATACTCCGTCACAGACAGAGTTATAACCTCTGGTTAAAAAACGGTAAACGATGATAGATTTAAATTTTTTATGACAAATCATCCAGCGAAAGCCGTATCGCTATATTTCAGTTTATATTATTTCTACCTCAATGGAATTAAGATAATTTTTTTTCCTGTTACGAGGCAAAGAGAACGCTGATTAATCAATGCAGTCTGCATTGATTAATCAGCGTTCAGTCGACGTATATATTCGTAAACTAGCGACTTCCTCCGCTTGGAATTTAGTTTTTCACAAATCCCTCGGGAACCATGGATTTTTCCGGGGTAAAAAGTAGCCTATTTAATCCAGGCTATACTATATCTTTATACCTAATTTCAACTAATTTGGTTCAGTAGTCGAGGCGTGATAGAATAACAAACATTCATATCATCAAAATCATCAGTTTACGCAAATCTCGGGAAACCATGGATTTTTTTGGGATAAAAAGTAGCCTATGTGTTAATCCAGACTAAAATCTATTTCCATTCCATATTTTAGCCAAATCGCTTCAGTAGTAGCGGCGTTAAAGAGTAACAAACATACATCAAAACGTTCGCGTTTATAATTTTAGTAGGAAGTAGGATAATATGTCAAACATTTTAGACTTGGGAAGTTATAGAAAGGTTTATTCAATATTCGCTTCACTCGCTTCGAATCAGTTCTATAGTTCTATACTTCCTAATTATGACGGTATGACAATGGTAGGTAATGATGATGACATATTGTGCATCTTACTAAGAATGGTTCCATTAATTTTAAATCTACTATGAATTTCCTTCATTTAACTAAGTAAGTTGCCTAATTATTTAGCTCGACATCACTTAATGCAAGAGTAGGATAAATTTCAAATTGCGTGATATTTGAATTTTCTTAGCACATTCATAATTACAGAAACAAGGAACACAACAAAGTAAATTTTCTTCTGGTTTTCCCTATTACTTTTTTTTTCTTTTTATTGAGAAAGAATACAATAGGGAACTTAAGCTAACTTATCCTAATAACTATACAAATCATGCCCACGTGGAATGGTGGCAAGAATACTGGCTGCATTTCCGCGCTGGACAGCCAGGCTGATCCTTTGCGCAAAAAATGAGCCAGCCCTTCTGTCACCAGTCGAGGCAACAAGCGGTGAAATGGTACGGAAAAATTTTTTAGCACTGCGACTCCATGGCCCAAGGGTCTCCATGGCAAAAGGTACAAATATGTAACTCTCTGAGAGGCATACTTGAGCCACTATTACTTAATGTATTCTAATATAGTAGTACCTAACGCTTATCATGAATTGTTATTATTAAACCATGTCCAATAACGTAGCGAAAAGAAATAAATCATGTTATCCAACTCTTATGATGATGTGAAACACTTCAAAAGCTAATTATGCATAACCACAAGAGTAAAAAATACCTATAATATTTTTGTCAATACGAGTAAGAAACCTAACTTTATAAATGCGAGTGTTTTTTTTAGGTATTATATTCTTTACCTACTGGGACGCTAACTCTCTTGGCGGAACGTCTTTGCCGGTCGGGTGGAAACTAGTCACGGCCGAAGCCTCCCACCAGCCAGTATGGGACCAATTAAAAACCTCAATCGCCCCAGCCGGGGATCGAACCCAGGACCTCCGTCTTGTAAGTCCACCGCGCATACTGCGCCACAGAGGCCGTCCAAATTCATCAGTGTGAGTTTGTTTGTTTATGTTTTACCAAAGCTACTTTATCATGTTTTTGGGCTAAATTTTATTTCCATATTCTTAGGATACGGGAAGTATGCGGATGAAACCGCAGGACATCCTTTAGGATACGTTTACGAGGTTTTTATTATAAATAAATATTAGAGAATATTGTGGTTGTAGTATATCCTTAACCTAAGTATCTATTTTCTCATGTCATCGATATCACAACATATTATGGCAAAATTAAATTACCTAACTAAATTGCCTACGTTACTCACTGATAATGTAATTTTCCATTGGTGAATCCAATCACCAAATCACGGCCTCTGTGGCGCAGTGGTATGCATGGTGGATTTACAAGACGTAGGTCCTGGGTCCGATCCCTGGCTTAATTGGTCCAGGTCTGCTGATGGGAAGCTTTGGTCGTGGTTAGTTACCACCCTACCGGCAAAGACATTCCACCAAGCGATTTAGCGTTCCGGTACGATGTCGCGTAGAAACCGAAAGTGATTACATCATCACTTACCGTCAGGTGAGATTGTAGGCAAGGGCTAACCTGTAATGAATAAAAATAAAAAAAGTGCATTGAAAATCGGTTTGGTCATTGTTGGTTTAGGCGGAATGCCCAGCAATTAACCCACTCACATACAAGTTTTTTTTTTTATATTTATTCGCAGTGGCTTTAGCCATTAAATAGTCACCGAATGTTTTTGTATAAAATGTTGCGAGACAATAGTTTTACCTTGTACTATTAATTAATAATGCTAAAGACTAATTAATGGCTAATTTGTACGCCATTAAAAGAAACCTGACGTACCTAAATTGTATTCTGTGACCTGACAAAATAACTACGGCCACTAAAATAGTTGAACGTAAAGCAAAAAATAGGTTCACTACCAGAAATGCGAAACAGGTTTATAACCTGACAGGCTTTAGCGTAGATAATGTATCTACAGAGTTATTTAATGAACTAGAAATTGCGTAATGATCTCAAATTCTAACGAACGAAATACATTCATGCTATAATAATGCTAACCACTCACCACCAAGCCCACGTGTCTATAGCGTTAACGCATGACATCCGATAAAACTGATCGTGCGTTGTCGTTAGCGCTCCAGGCATGTTATTTGATGGTGAGTGGCGAGCATAACATTATCGACCTAGTTCATAGCATTTGCGTTTTCGTTGGAACATTGGGAATTACCTACTTATCACAATAGCAGTAATTATTATTTGAATGAGTCATGTATGTAGGTACGTACGTAGTACAATATAATGTCGTTGCATGTAAGATTCCACAGACTTTTGTGATTACGAATGTAGTGCGAGAATATTCATTAAATTTTTTTTTTTGCAACTTTTAGATTTATGATGACATTTTAAAGTCAAGGTCAGACCCAGGTTAGGTTAGGCTCAGGTCTGGTTTGGTCTGGTTTGGCTTTCATGGCTTGCAGTACGTTATTACCGGGAAACACTTACCGCCAAGCAATTGAGTATTCCTGTATGGTAATATATTTGGTACCTTTTTTATGTGGGCATGCCTTCTCGCCACGGGGAGGTAAGATAGTCGAATCTCAACCGACTAAAACTCCACGATCATAGATGATACATTATATCCCACGATGTTCCAACTCGTCGCCTGATGATTGAGCCGCGAGAACGTAGCCAGCAATACATTTCTACCTACCTTAACTTAAACATTTAGCAAGGGACATTAAACATCTGATTTTTTTTTAATAAACAAAATGTTTATGTTTTATTTAACAGCTGGTCTATTTACTAATTTGGCCTTTAATAACGATCTATAAAAACCTACTGTATGATTTCCACGAAGGGATGACTAGGTTACATAGTCATAGAACATCAATTTCGTTTAAGTCAACTAAAATTCGTAGTGAATAAACCTGCTGGAGTGGGGGTAAACCGATGTCCTTTACTCTGACAAAATTAAATATGAAACTACATTATACAATTCAAAAAGTATCTTCTCGATCTCTTGTTTTGCAGTTGTGTTCGCCGGAGCGGTTCTTACCCGGGGCCATATCGATGTTACGTCAATAAGTCATAGCATGGGCTAACTCGCTTCCGACGATGTGGCATTGGATGATGCGTTCCATTTATTCAATTCAATTAGAGCGTAGCGAAGCGAAGAACGTTCTTAAAAGTAAAATGCGAAACGGTTTCTCGTTTCATTTAATAACTATGGCAACTAGCGATTTGGTGTGCAGGTAATGGACACGTAATGTTTGTTTCACTTTAATAGAATTAAAGAATAGTAAAGAAAAGATTATCTATGCAACTAAAGACTTCTAAAAATCCCTATAAAAGCTATTTAACTTTGTTTTTGTCGGCCAGGTTGCCTCGGGCTTGGAGATTACTAGATATATAATATGTATAAAATAAGTTTAATTTGCTAAATGATCTTTCGAAAATTTTCGGAAAATAATTTGAATCATCATAATATCTATAATATCACGATTATATTTTAGTTGCATTTATTTTTGTTATCCTAAAACTCAAGTGCTCGAGACCAACAGAATGACGTTTTATTAATTAATTAACACTTTGTGGTTTTATTTCTCGTTAACATTCTTTACTCACATTCCTATAAATATAATTATAAAGTTTAAAAATGAGCAAGTTTCATTTATTCTTAAAATAATTATCTAATTTAGAAATGTAATATGGGTAGTTACATGTGTCTAATAATAACTCAATGGGTTGATTTACAACATTTGACCCCAAAAGGGCTAAACGTACTTGAGTGAAATTCAGCATAGAGATAGATTAGAGTCTGGAATGGTACATAGGCTACTTTTTATGCAATATTATAGCAAAGGGAAGGTATATACGCGGATGATTTAGGCACAGCTAGAATAATTTAGAAGCAGGTTTCCTTAAGAAGACAACAAAATGTTTAAAGTTATTCAAAGCGGTGCCGTTAGGAAATTGAAAAGCGACATTGAAGTATTCTTTCTCTTGGATTTTTTGCTTTAAAATACCATTTGAAATAGACGCAAAGCAAGGACGCTAAGTACCTATTCGTTGTATAAGAGCACTTTGCTTTAGCTATTTTATTTCTGATCCGATCTGAACAGTTTTTAACCACTTAAGATTCCGATATTGTTGCTAAGCATTGACGATTATTTTTTTGACCACGGAGCACTGAAATGCAAATCAAAATGTATGTATTGTAAATGCAAAGAATATAAACCCAAGTACACCGATTACGGTAATCCCTTTAAGTGTTACAAAGATGTTGATTTTTTTTTGTGTGAGACTCTGTGATCATAGGACTGAAGTTCGTGCTCTTCTGGAAAATCTATCAGAAGTGTCTATCGACTCTAAGTATATAGCTTTGTTAGGTTCTACTATAAATAGTCTAGGCATAGAGCATAGGTACTCGTATGTAGCAACTAGCTACATTGTACAACGAATTAATTTAACCATTCAAATGCTGCTAGTATCTTGGGCACTGTGACTTGTTGGCTCAAAGCTGCAAACAACATATGGTTACAATTATATTTTTTTATTTACTTAGAGTATTATGCAGTTAATTGATTTTGCATTGTATTTTATACTAGCGGACGCCCGCGACTTCGTCCGCAAGGAATTCAGTTTTTCAGAAATCCCGCGAGAACCATGGATTTTCTGTAATGAAAAGTAGCCTATGTGTTAATCCAGAGTAAAATCTATTTCCATTCCAAATTGCAGCCAAATTGTTTCTGTAGCCGCAGCGTAAAAGAGGAACAAACATACTTACACACAAACTTTCGCCTTTATAATATTAGTGTGATTTCCGAAATAAACAAAATAAATGGAATAAATTGCTTTTTTTACGTTCCGTATAAAAATATTTATTTGTGCAGCTCAGACCTGGACATCGTAAAGACGTGATGCGGGAGAAGAATGCACCGTATTCCGTAGACAGCACATAAAACCTACGTGTCGATGTTGAAACAACTTAATATCTCGATGATACTGTCCACCACCTGTCTACAGAGGATTCTCGAATACTTCGGCCACATTCCCATTAGAGAAGGAGATAACTTAGAGAAACTAGTGATCACTGGCGAAATGGAAGGAAAGAAGACGTAGCCCAGTGCGTTGGTCAGACCAAATCCGCGCCATTCTCGATACCAAGTACAACGAGGCTCCGCAAGTTTCAAAAAGCCGAGCCACATGGCGCAACATCGTCAAGAAACAAGCTTATGTTAGGGGTCACGACCCTCAGTAATGAGGAATACGACGCAAGGAGGAGGGGAGTAAACAAATGTTGAATTTTAAATTTGAATTATGACAATGCTGAATATACGCAAGGGTTTTACTGTGTGTGGCCGAAACCAGATTTTGTTCTTAACGGTTCATTGCACTTTATCGTGAATCGTGCTCTTTTCCGGGTCAACAGGGCTGCGGCAGCTGGGTATAATATTATTGTTTACGATTGTGGGCGTTATAAATCGGCAAATTTATATTCCGTGGCTGTAGACACAATAGCGGAGAAAATAGCTCTATATGAAACAAATGCTTAGATTCAAACTATGAAATACGAGGCGAAATTTCCAAGTTTACAGCACCGTCGCAAATTTGTTTATCAGTTTTTCAACCAACTTCAAGAGAATAGGAATTTCTATTATTTAACGAATAAATTTTACAATTCAATCGCAGTTCGCACAGCTGATGAAATTTTTTGCATTGACATTTGTGATTTTTTCACAGCTAAGCTATGAAATGATCTTCTTTGTGTTGGCGTTTGTTTGATATAAGCTCCTTCATCGCAGGGATGAATGAACACGTTTGAGGTAAGCTCAGCTTAGACCCACATCAATGCAATCAAGCAAGATCATAGTGAAGCGTAAACTTATCCAAGTGGATAGCTTTCGCTAATAACACGTAGATATGTATTTTGCACCTATATGTCCCTACTCAAATCTCGGATCATTACTAGAACTAAAAGTGTATGTCAATAAAATAAATACAAAACGTACGATTAAGTGTAATATTATATCCAGCTAAAATAAGGATACACCTGGTTATGTGGCATGTCGATTCTCTTTCTACAAACGTTAACGCTTCGAAAACTAACAAAATGTATGGGAATCGCAAATCCAATCGACCACTTGACATATCAATGTCATTCCCATACATTTTTTAGTTTTCGAAGCGTTAGCGTTTGTAGAAAGAAAATCAACGTGCCTGCAACGTGCATGGCTAAAGCTCCTATTATTTTATATGTCACATAAATGTTATTGTCCTCAACGTATAAGTCTGACCGACTAAATTCATGACAAAGATAGTGTCTTAGTAGGCCAGGCTATTGCAATGTAAATTATTAATTAATTAATGCGTCTCGCTGCTGCACAGTATACTCTATTATTTATTTAGAAGAGAATATCATCATCACATTTATTTATTTATAAATTAGCATTTATAATTCCAAAGTATAGGGATCAACTCTATGAGAGAGCAGAATTTGGAGCTTTGACTAGAGATATTCCAATGCTGAGGCAAGCTTAGCTTAGATACAATTTTAAAAAAATCTTTCAATATCTTAGGTATATCACGACTCAGGGTGTTATGATCTTTCACTGAACAAGTTACCTACCATTAGACCAATAACGTCTATCAAGTAAGTACCAAGTATCCCAAAACTACTTTTGCAATAATGTTGACAAACATACATTTTTTTTTTACCTCAATCAGCTTTTTTGCAGTATATTTTTGTGTGTGACCTTTTCCCATCCAGGTTACCTTAATTATTCAGTTAAGTCATTTTAGAATTGGGGCCGTATTCATATCACGATTATCGCTAGCTACAGCTATAGGTTACTTATGTAACTTATTATTTTTAAATCGTTTCGTCCCAGTATAAAGGCTTTTATTCAAGTCACAGTTTCCTGGGACGTGCGTCACACCCGCCTTTGAGCGGCGTGCGACGTTCGTGACGTAACAGCGGCCATCGCCATTCGCCATTGCAGTTACGTGAGACCGGTTACACAATGTGTTTCTAACCATTATTGTAAACACTAAATAAATAATCATTATCAGACTATTTTATCAACCCACTACATGGCCAGCCCCTGTAGCTAAGTGGCATGTCGATTCTCTTTCTACGATCGCAAACGCAAAATTTGGAATGACAGATATTAGTCACATGACCTGTAGATAGCAAATGTCATTTCCATACATTTTTCTAGTTTTCGAAGCGTTGACGATCGTAGAAAGAGAATCGACGTGACTTGGCTGCAGGGGCAGGCCTCTCTCCTTAAAGGAGAAGGGATATGGAGCTATGTAGAACTGGATAGGGCATGTCTTACGCCGATCATCTGGTGTTGCACAGTAGTCCTTCCAGTGGCATCCTAGTGGGGGGCGACGAAGACGAGACGACGTAGGGCCGTGGTAGGCAAAAGTCAACATGGAAGCGGAACGGTGAGGCGGAGTTGAAGGCTGCCGGTCTGTCCTGGCTCACGTTCAAGAATGTCGACGATAGATCTGACTGGATAAAGTTTGTTTCGGCCCTATGCAGTTGAAGGACTTGAAGAAGACAGGGGCAGGCCTCTCTCCTTAAAGAAGAAGGGATATGGAGCTATGCAGAACTGGATAGGGCATGTCTTACGCCATTCATCTGGTGTTGCACAGGAGTCCTTCCAGTGGCATCCTAGTGGGGGGCGACGAAGACGAGACGACGTAGGGCCGTGGTAGGCAAAAGTCAACATGGAAGCGGAACGGTGAGGCGGAGTTGAAGGCTGCCGGTCTGTCCTGGCTCACGTTCAAGAATGTCGACGATAGATCTGACTGGATAAAGTTTGTTTCGGCCCTATGCAGTTGAAGGACTTGAAGAAGACAGGGGCAGGCCTCTCTCCTTAAAGGAAAAGGGATATGGAGTTTAGATCCACCACCCTGCTACAAAGCGGGTTGGCGGGGTTAGGGTGGAAATGTTAAATTAACGGCCCCTACCAGATAATAATGGTAATGACAGTAACCGACGCGACGTGTTCTCCGAGGCACAAGGTGTAACACAACCAGTACAAAGCCGCCAGTATAGGCTGTTAATTTTTTGTACTGAACTCTGACTTCCATAGGTATCCTAGTTCGCAATCAATACAATCATAAATTGTGACAAAAAAAAACTTTTAATATTTTAGTAGGACTGTACAGTAGGAATATTATATTACTTTAGATAGTACAGACATTTATTAGCCTCCAAATATACGTAATTTACAAATACTAAAAAAAATCATGGTTACATTTTCAAGACTCATTTTCTTTATTTCTGTAAGATAAATATTTTTGGGTCAAATATCCCTAAAATCTGTCGCCCTAGGCTCCAGCCGAAGGGCCTACTGGTAAATCTGCCACTGGCACCAACTTTCCAAGTAGAAGCTGAGAATGATTTTGCTTTAGAATTGAAAAAAAAATGTACAGAGATAGGTTAAATCTAGAATTTTCGATATCAAGTAAGGAATCTTCAGCGGAAGCTTTCGTGCAGAAACCTGCAGATCCCAAAATGTCGATATTATGATTTAGATTGTAAATTACAGACAATTTATTACCTACCTACCTAATTTTTAACATCCGATGTTATTGGGGAAAATTTTACCGACCGTTATAAATTAAAACGAAATTATAATCTTGTTTCTTCGCAAATAAAGAATTCTTTTTTAGTTTATTCACCTCTCTAATCCGTTACTAAATCGCTAAATGACTTATTTCGTCTAATATTACGAGTAAGTGTATAGTATTTTCGCAACAATTACAAGTACCTATTCGTTTGTTTTCTAAATACCAGGCCGTAACGTCATTTATGTTTTAGCTATAGCGTGACTTTACTTTCTTCATGTTGAATTCAAGAAAGTAATGCTATTATTTAGGTGTCAAACAGATGCGAAAATTATAGGAAAATTGTGTTGTATTGTTGTAGGTACACAGGTACAGGTAAACAAATCATCAAGGCATGAACCATGAAGATTGTGCTAAAGGTCATACCGGCCGCCACACTTTATGCTCATCGTGCTGCTTCCTAACGCTGCCGCGATGATGCCGCGATTTTGCCGCGATGTTACCGCGATGTTGCCGCGATGTTACCCTGCCCAGCCACACTTTAATACTGCTCTACTCGAAAATACATGCGCGAATATTCGTGCAAATATTCCCATGAATATTCGCGGCAGGATAAGTAACGTGGCCACACAACTTTCCCGCTCACCTTCCTTGATACTTCCCACGCCACTCATACAGTTTATTAGCGTTACACAGTATACTGGTAAGTACCTATTCTTATATGTATATACAAGTACCTACTAACAGACGCCCACAACTCCGATGTGGGAAATTATTTTTTCAAAAATCCCGTGAAAACCCTAGATATGCCAAAATTCATCAAAATCAGCGGCTTAGCCCTAAAAAGGTGAAGGTTGCTTCTTCTTCATAATATTTATACTAGCCGACACCCGCGTTTTCACCCCCGTAGTCCCCGTTGCCATGAGAATACGGGGATAAAATATAGCCCATGACACTCACAAATAATGTGGTTTTCTAGTGGTAAAAATTTTTTAAAATAGGTTTAGTATATCCAGAGAACCAGAGGTATTACCTATACTACAGCCCTACCATGTGTACTGTTTAGCAACAACAAAAATTAGAAATGAAGGTATGAATATTATTATTAGATTTGAAATGACTAGTGACCTATAGTATAGATGGATACAAACATTAACGGTTGTTACAGTTGTGGTAAATCAAACAACGATAACAAACCAGCATCGCTAGTAGCTACTCGTACTCCCCAAAACACATGTGTTGTACAGTTTATTGTATAATCGTGATCGGTCATCTCCTTTCACTTTTGTCGGGCGCCAACCTCCGGTACAATTGAGGAGTTGCGTATGCGCACGCTCGTGTATTAAATTATAAAGGATATCGTAGTAGAGCCGCTCGAATAATTTAACTGTCCTTTAGTACATCCGCATGCCGCAGTCGAATGCCACCAAGAAAAATATGTACACACCCATTGTAATTGTTGTATATATTTGTTCGCTTATAAATTTACATCTACAGAGTTTTTTATGTATCTATAGTAATATTATAAAGCTGAAGAGTTTGTTTGTTTGTTTGATTGAACGCGCTAATCTCTGGAACTACTGGGCCGATTTGAAAAATTCTTTTAGTGTTCGATAGCCCATTTATCGAGAAAGGCTATAGGCTATATATTATCACCATATTCCTATCCATATTCCGTGAACCACGCGGGTAAAACCGCACGGTGTCAGCTAGATACTTATAAGCATTGTGGTTTACTAAAAACTGTTCTATTAAACATAATATCTGTGGATAGTACTTAAACGAAGCTGATACTATAACTCATCTTCTCTCCATAAAGAAGAGGGATATTGAAAGGTTAGATCCATTACGGTGCTCTTATGCGGATTGGTGGACTTTAGAGTGATAATGTTTTACTCTGTAACGTAAGTAAAATATGAGGTACAAGATTGCCAACATCCCCATTGCCGCACGCTGCTATACGAGAAGAAAAATGATACTTGACTCTGTGACACGAAGCTACTCAGAGCATGAGCTCAGCGATCAGCGAGGTGGATCCTGATACTTCTCGCATTTAGCACGTTTCATTTGAATATGAAAGTCATCGTTATCTGAATTTTATAAAATAATTCAATTTGATAAAAGAAAGACCAAAATTTTTAAGGGAGATTTAACTCTTTAATACGTTTAAAGGGGTTTATAAAAAGGTGCAAATAGTTTTGGTAGCCGGAATAATTTAAAACATTACTACAACGTATCAAAATAGTTTATTGACTACTTAAAACGAAATGTTCAAAATAAAATAAATATATTTTAGTATAAATATTATGTAAACATATATAACAAAAACAATCCATTGAATTAATAAAACATTATTTAAATTCTAACTACCTAAGAGGAAATAATGTTGCTTATTTAAAGTTACAATTCACAGATAAAACGGAAGGCGCAATCAGAATTTAACAGACTAGAGGTAATTATGAAGTATACTTGAAAAAAATATGTTGTTTCTAATTGTTGATGAATTATTATTATTAAAGATAAATTAACAATAATCATTTTAACGCGTTTTTCAGAGTTCCGATACGAGTAACCTTACGACCATAGAGATAGTTATAGAAACATATACATCGATGGTTAGAACAGTATTTGATTTAAAACAACACAATGATACGACATTCAACCGCACATTAGCTAAGCGTAGTATCGTTTAGTAAAATAATTAAATATATATGACAACTAGGTGTCACTTGTAATCTATATTTAATTATCATACCGATTGCATAATCGTTAAAGTAATACATGAATAGAAAGAATACATCGTCTAGAAGCAAGTATATGAGTAACTTTCAAAATCTATACATATATTGAACACGCATAGGCGAGTGATTGATTGTGCTAAAGAGCTGCCTATTGTCCTTTACATGCGTGTCAGTAAAGTTGCTTGTCCAAATACGTTACTTCAAAAATGTTTTGGCAGAGATGGTCGTTTATTAAACTACATAGGTATGTTCCTACTTCTTGATCAAACAACCATCCCTCTAGGTTCTAGTTCTGGTAATAAATCTGTGACATGTTATGCTGACTGATATCTACAATAAGCAACATTAAAAGGAACTACATATATTAAGCTTCAGTCACGACGTCTTCTGTAATTTCAGCTGGCATTTGAATGCACTCCTCCCAATAACGATTCATTGTACCATATCTGTGCATGCCGACGCCCGCCAAGCTGTGAGCTTCATCTGGATACGACTGAAAAATACAACAAATATAAATAATATTTTCATACTATATTTGTAAATAACTAAGATATATCACAACATAGCTGATGACTGATGAAATTCGGCTATTCACAAATCCCGCGGGTACCACGGATTTTTCCGGGATAAAAGTGACCTTTGTATAAATCCAGGATGATGATAGGAGATAGATCGTCTCTAATCCAAATTTCAGGCATATTCATTAGGTATTTTTTGCGTGAAAAAGGAACAAACATCCATACAGACTTGTGTGTATATTATATTAGAAGCATATAATATAGTGATATTCAAAAACAAAAGTAAGAGACGAATATCTTAGGACTCTATGGATTCACCGAGTCAGGTCCATCATCTGTCAGAGAGAAAATCTCCGAGCAGTGACCCAGACTTGTGTCCGATGGATGTACGGTTCAGGATGCCCTTGACAGTCATCAAACACTCCCCTTCTCCTTTCGTGATGTTCTCCCTGCCTAGCTACCTACGCACCTACTTCTAGGACATACAAACTAACCACATAGCCATTTTTAGTTAGTTCATTAAGTTATTACGTCATCAACCCATATTCGGCTCACTGCTGAGCTCGAGTCTCCTCTCAGAATGAGAGGGGTTAGGCCGATAGTCCACCACGCTGGCCCAATGCGGATTGGCAGACTTCACACACGCAGAGAATTAAGGCAATTCTCTGGTATGCAGGTTTCCTCACGATGTTTTCCTTCACCGATTGAGACACGTGATATTTAATTTCTTAAAATGCACACAACTGAAAAGTTGGAGGTGCATGCCCCGGACCGGATTCGAACCCACACTAAGTTAAGTTATTAGCTCAACAAGAATGTATTTTAATGTAAGTACAAAGAATCTCTTACCATCTGTTGGAATGGTATATTAAGTTCTGCTAGTTTTGTAATGAGCTTGGCCGCGTTCTGGTAATGCACGTTGTCATCAGCATTGCCGTGCATCAAGTACAGGTTTTTTCCTCGTAGCTTTTCAGCCAACAGCGTCACATCGCCAGCCTCATAACCGGCCAAATTGTCTTCTGCTGTTGGAAGACCCATATATCTTTCCGTATACATTGTATCTGAAATATATGAGGTTTTTTTAGTAGGTAATTTAATGTATCTACTATAGTTATCTTATTTACGTAAAGCTCATACTTTAACTTATATAACACTGTTAAGCGCATGCCTCTGTTTTTATAGAAGAGTGGAATTATGTGCACGCTATGAAATAATAATCACGTGCTGATATTAATCAAGAAATAAGCTTCAACAGCTCCTTTTGCTTAGCATGAACAAATGCGTTTGACATTCCTCATATTTGGTTGGTAACAGAAATACTAATGGGATTCTGATATTGGTAGTAAACAATGTAATACTTGGTCAGCAATAGGCACAAAGGCAGCGCCGGCCCGATGTAAATTTTAAAATGGAGCATCTTCCAATTATGGCGCCTCTTTTGCTCCTAATAATATGCAGATACCTATACAAAATTCTGAGTGTAAAGTAAGAATGGAACGCGAAGATCTTGATCATATTCTGGGGTGATCAATTGAAAAACAGGCGCAGTACCGTCAACGGTTGACTAGGATTATCATTCAGGCGCTCTCTAGGAGTTTGGCGCCTGGAGCGACTGCTCCGTTCGCCGTATGGACGGGCCGCTCCTGCACGACTGATTAAGTTAAACAATAAGTAGGTAGTGACATCTGAAATATAAAATTCTGTTACATTTTAGAAATCTACCATGTCTCCAACGGTTGAAGGTTGGAGCATCTGGAATTCCGCACTTACTGTAATAGAGCCAAGAAGTGACAGGCGCCCCGGATACGCCGCACTTGAACATGTTCGTGTCGTCATGCGCGAGTGTCAACAAGGTGGCGTATCCACCATAACTGTGTCCAAAGATGCCGACGCGGGAACTGTCGATAAACGCGTACCGTTGCAGCACTTCTCTGTAACGTAACATTGCATTCGAGTAAACCTGTCTCGCTGTATTTGGAATGCAATTCGAGAGAATTTTAAAATGCCCACTTAACTTGTCGTCGCATTTCATACTCTAAATGTGAAATAGACGACTAAGTTATATTTCTTAGAGCGTAAAATTGCCACTTAAGTGTAGCTATTTTATAAAGCCGTGATAGACCAGTGGATATGACCTGAACCGATTCCGGATGACGTAGGTTCGAATCCGGTCCGGGGCATGCACCTCCAACTTTTCAGTTATGTGCATTTTAAGAAATTAAATATCGCGTGTTTCAAACTGTGAAGGAAAAACATCGTTAGGAAACCTGCATACCTGAGAATTTTCTCAATTCTCTACGTGTGTGAAGACTGCCAATTTTCATTGGGCCAGCGTAATCGACTTACCTAACCCCTCTCATTCTTAGAGGAGACTCGAGCTCAGCAGTGAGCCGAATATTAATTATAATGAATGACCGAAATGAAATTTTATAAAGGTCATATATTTTAAAGTCAATCAATATTTCCGTTCGCCTCCAATTAGTTTGAAAGGCGTTAGGATTAGGAGTGCGTTCGTATACCACAGCGCATGGCGATGGAACCCATGGATTTTCGGTATTTTCCGGACCATCAACGTAAAGCTATTGAGGCTTTATAAGTTTTGGCAATCATTACTTTTGTCTTTTTAAACTAGTCATTCATCCTCCGGCTTTACGATAAATAGGTACCTTAGAACGACGAAGTGATCGAAAATTTCCACAGTTCCGAGTGCATTGTTGAGAGAAAACAACATATCTTGTCCGTTAAGACCCGCTCCCCGCCTGTCTGCCATCATGTAGATCGTGTCTCTGCTTGTTGTAAGATACGAGTGATATCCTATAAATAATAAATTAAAATATCCTCATCATCATCATCATCATTATCGTAGTCGTCGTAAGCCTATATTATATAATATCTTCATTGTCCTTCCACAAGTGTTACTGTCCTTTAAAGGACAGGGAATTTTAAATTATGTTCCACCACCTTAAAAGTTTTAGGTTAGGGTGACGTTTGGTAAATCAGTAATATTCATTACCGGATGATAATTGAGCGAGACCAACGACTAACGTAACCTCGAGCTAGAACATAGTATGAGAGAATTTCTTGAAAAATAAAACTTTAATATTCCGTAAGTACCGTGGCGTGCACTGCATAGATACAAAAATGCACGGCATATCCTCAGAATTTATAATGAACCTGGATTATAGAAAAAATTTTCAATTTTGTACAATTTGGACATAGCCTACCCTAGACAAAAAACTTTCAGTACAAGCCACTGTGTACCGGTAAATTTGCAACACAATCTATATACCACAGTTTACAGATTTGATCACCGATCAGCTACCATTATAATAATTACACTTGACTCTGAAATTAAGGACGAACTCACCAACAGTGAAAGTGTCATAAACCGTATTAGTGTTAGGTCCGGAATACACGAAGAATATCAGAGGATACTTCGTCGTGGTGTCGTTGAGGTCGATCCCGGGCGGGAGCAGTAGTCGTACTGGCGCTGGCCAGCCGTTCTCCAGAGGAACTGTCGTGATGATGCTCACCGGCCTGTCCTTGCCTACGAGACGGTCCCGCACGATTTGATTCGTTTCCCATGTATAAAGTATTGTGTTACCCTGGAAACAAATAGAAACCTATATCACCATTACCCATCAATTATCACCATAACCATACAGTGATTAGATTAGGATACTTTTTTATTTATTATTTTTTTTATTGTGGTACAGCCCTTGACTACAATCTCACCTGATGGTGAGTGATGATGCAATCTAAGATGGAAGCGGGCTAACTTGTTAGGAGTAGGATGATAATCCACACTCCTCTCGGTTTCTACACGACATCGTACCGGAACGCTAAATCGCTTGACGGTACGTCTTTGCCGGTAGGGTGGTAACTAGCCACAGCCGAAGCCTCCCAATAGCCAGACCTGGAAAAATTAAGAAAATCTCAATCTGCCCAGCCTGGGATCGAACCCAGGACCTCCGTTTTGTAAATCCACCGGGCATACCACTACGCCACGGAGGCCGTCCTCACTTAATCCGACCCTATTGCTTACTCCGGTCTTAGCGGACAAACTATAAACTACCTCCTAGCCAAATTTCAGTTTTGTACGTCAAGCGGTTTTCAATATTATACTTATAATAAATCTGTAGAGAGGTCAATTCTGTACATGAAATATATTTCCAAAATAACTATCAGGGGGTGATTAGTGGTCGATACTGATGCCAAAAATGCAATCAGTAAAATTTTTGTCTGTCTGTCTATCTGTCTGTCTGTATGTTCTTTATAGAAACAAAAACTACTCAACGAATTTTAACTAAACTTGGTACAATTATTATTCATACTTCTGGGCAGGTTATAGTATACTTTTCATCACGCTACGATCAATAGGAGCAGAACAGTGAAGGGAAATGTTGGGAAAACGGGAGAAGTTACTCAATTTTTTAAGCTTTTGAGGCGTGGTATGTTCGTTATAGAAACAAAAACTACGCAACGGATTTTAACAAAACTTGGTACAATTATTCTTCATACACCTGGACAGGTTAAAGTATGCCTTTCATTACGCTACCATCAATAGGAGCAGAGCAGTGAAGGGAAATGTTGAGAAAACGGGAGAAGTTACTCCATTTTTTAAGCTTCCGTCGCCGTCGCATGGTCCGTACCATAGGGGTAGTAGGATAGGGGTATGGTAGGGGTAGGGTAGGGGTAAGTTAGGGATAGGGTAGAGTAGGGGTAGGCGTAGTAGTAGGGTTTCAGGCAGACGAAGTCGCGGGCGTCCGCTAGTGTTTAATATGGGTATCCTCAAGGTCTGAGTGAATAAGCATAGATATTCTAAGCAAGTGCGTTCCACCATATTATTTTAATAATGTCACTAATACGTACGTCCGCAGGATTCAGTAACGGATTGACGATGTAGGTCGCAGATGGTTCTTCAGGTGAGGAGCAAGTGACGGACATGTAGGAGCCGCCGCGGCTGGCGGTGGCCGTGGCCCAAGCGCAGGGCCCACCGTCGGGCAACACTATGTGGCAGCTGATGCAGTGGGCTCGCGCGCCCACTGTGTGGACCTGCGACTGCCACGGCGCGTTGGGTACCGTGCGAGTGAAATAGCTGCAAATATTTACAGACGTAAGAAAAACTACCTCGTCCAGTGGTTGGCCTAGTGGCGTGCACTTCATAGATGCAAAAACGCAATGCATACTTTATATATTGGAAGAGGAATTTTCCATTTTGTGCAATTTGTGCCTATAGTGCATACCCAAGATAAAAAACTTATGCACGCCACTGGGTTGGCCCATGTGGTTTTGGATCACGAGGTCCTGGATCAGATTATGAAATTCTGCGCTTTTTCCTATATAGAAATTGTCAGTGTTTATTCTCAGCCCGGATATAGAATGTTGGTGGTATTACCCACGCTTCGCAGAGCATGCTACGAAGTCGGTCCAGGAGGGCTATTCAGTAAGGATATTTTGTATAACTCGCACTTGCGAGTTCACCTCTCTCTTTCTGTCTGACACGATACTGTAGAAAGAGAAAGATAGAGGTGAATTCGAAACTCAAACTTACGAGTTATGCAAAACATCGCTACAAAATTGCGCAGGTCATAGGTAACGATACTAAGAAATCGTTAAATATGCAAACATTATCAATGCGTCAATCCGCATCGAGCAGCGTTATGTATGGGTCTAAGCCATAATCCCTTGTCCTATAAGTAGGGAGGCCTGACTGGTTCAAATATGATATGCTGATAATAATGATGAAGTAGCGAAAATGTAAAAAAATTTTGACGTAATATTATATAATCTTATTATTTAATTATGTTACATGGGCTTTTTTTACTAGCAGTCTTAATTTAAGATACGCGCTAAAAGATAACGAT
Organism: Bicyclus anynana; assembly: GCF_947172395.1. NCBI lineage: Eukaryota > Metazoa > Arthropoda > Insecta > Lepidoptera > Nymphalidae > Bicyclus > Bicyclus anynana. Next base: position 11,617,925 of record NC_069085.1, on the reverse strand, counting down.
ATTATTTTCTCTACATTTTGAGAGAACACTGTATTATAGGCTATCTTTTTCATTGTGGTGGAATGAAAAAGAGAACGATAATAATGTAGACGAAATTATCTTATATTATCTATGGGCGCTGGTTTTGTATTATGGTCATTATCAAAGTAAGATAAACTCACTATTGCATGTTTTCTTCATCAATGCCGACAATGTTGTTCACAGTGAACTCTCCAGGAGTGACTGAAGTAGAGTCGAACTGACCGTTGACCCGCATGGTCTTGTACAGATGCTGCCACGTATTGCCAGAGGCCTGTTTCAAAGACCAGCGCATGGACAAGAAGTAGTCTCCGTCTTTACTGAATCGTGGCAACGCGATTGGTACCCAGCCGTTGGATTGATCACGATGTTCCTCCTTGAAAAAAAAACGTTAGTATCAGCCTTTTTATTTTTACACTATGGACACAACTATAAATAAGCCTAAAAATTGGCAGATTTAATTTAAATATACCTACTACAAGAATGAAACCAAGTAAGTATCGCAAAATACATTGCAATGTTTTTGTTTTTAGAAGAAACGACGACATGCCGCCGTTTACAGGTAGTTCAAGGCCGTGGTCTTTGAATGTCCTTACGGGAGACATTTTTTTTTATTCTTTACAAGTTAGCCCTTTACTATACTATCTCGCCTGATGGTGTGTGATCTAACCTCAAGTGATGTTGCAATTCAGTGTTCAAATCACGAGATCTTATTCCGATGAGTGATGTAATTTTCAAAATTTTGTGCCCTAAAGACTTGGTAACTACCTAGGCATCACATCCTTTAATCACGTTAAGGCACTGGTTACAGATATAAACTCAAACACCAACCCACATTGGAGTAGCGTAGCGTGCTACGTCTAAGTTCCAAATCTCAATCAATCAATCAATCAATCAATCAATTTATTTATTTGCAGATACGTGCATTATATATACACAGGTGGTCGGTAGATGGTAAATGTATCTTGCCAATTTTGCATGCAAATTATTTATTATTTATGATTCAAATGTCAATTTCACCATTTAAAATTTACATCTTTACAATAATTTTATAAGTAAACATTTTATAATATCCTCTGGCATGGCCCTATAGGATCCGTTTAAATACGCTGATGTCATGATGACAATTCAGTTAGAGATTAGATTCTGTTGAAAAGTTTGCATACCTCGCACTTCCCAGTAACGACATCACAGATTCTGAGCACAGTGTAGTTCTGTCGTCTGTTGAGCCAATGCGCGGCCAGCTCTGTGTCAGTGAGCCAAGTGACTCCGCCCAGGATATGGTCGGCTGTCACTTCAGGGGGTGCCTCGAGAGTTATGAAGCTCATATTCGTCGCTAAATTCCAAACGTCCACTACGCGAAGGGTAACTGTTGGATTGGTACGTCCGACCTAAAAAAATACTTCATACATAGGTACATAAAATACTAAAAACAATGAATCCATAATACATACATCTTCTATACTTCGTCGTCGTTATGCGCATCTCCTCCCACCCGTGTAGACACCACTGAATGAACGACGAGCGCGTCGGAATATGAAAGTGCCTGTATCCACGATCCTTTTACATCTAAATAGGACGCAGGTGGCCCCTCTGACTTTTAGTGGGTATTCTGTTCAGCCAGCGAGTCCCGCATACCGGGCCATAGACTGCACACACAGCTCTCCATGTCTCCGGGCGGGATGCGTAAACGCATTTCCCAGCGACAAAAAAAAGAAAAAGGCACAACATATATGTGCTGTGCAGTGTAAAACCTGTGTCTGCATTTAGCAGTAAAGCCTGTATAGGTCTTGAGTTCGTGTAAAGGGATGTTTAGATGTAATATAAAGCGGAGTTCTTGTGCATTTGGCACTGCCCATTATAAATCGTTTCAAACAATCATGAAAGCACAGACCTTCATAAGTACTACCTACTCGTACCTATTGGTCAACTTGAAATAAGAGAGTTTGAACTGATCTACGAGTAAAAGGTTTTATAATTATCATTACCTTGGGATATTTAAGATGAACAAGTTCAGGGTACAGATCTTCAGGATCCGTTTTATCGACGTAGTAATAATAAGAGTATGTCTCCACCAATGTATCGTCGTAGCTAGCGAATGCCAGAAATCTGCCGTCCTTGGAAAACCAAGTGGCTTGGCCCGTGTACATAACGTCCTCTGTAATTGAAAAAGTAACTTTAAACGTAGTTAGTTAGGTATATTTTTAGAGGCATCCTAGCCTTTTTGGACACAATTAATATGCGTATGTTCTGTCAGTATTAAAGTATAAAAAATAAGATAACACGTCAACAGTCCAGTGAGCCCAACGTAGGCTCACGCTAGTCTCTTCTCACTAGTCCGTAACCCCAATGTGGTCTCTTAGTACCCTGTACCCTACTCTCAATATGGTCTAACATGCTTTAAATAAAATATTTTTCGTCTAGTTTTCTGGGCCGATTGAGGTTTTCTTAATTGGTCCAGGTCTGGCTGGCGGGAGGCTTTGCTCGTGGCTAGTTACCACCCTACCAGCAAAGGCGTACTGCCAAGAGTTTTAGCGTTCCGGTACGATGTCGTGTAGAAACCCAAAGGGTTGGATTTTCATACTACTCCTAACAAGTAATATCGCTTCTATCTTGGATTAGTCCAGCCTCCCTAACCATGTGTTTGTATTTTGGATCTTATACTATTATAATTGTAGGTAGTTGGGTACCTTCATACACCCAGTCTGCATGGCCATTGTAAATAGTTCCAACGACACCATCTGTCGTGAGCTGCACCGGTGTATCGCTGCCCTGCGGCAAGTAGTACAGGTTGTTCCTTAGCACGTACGCCAAAGAGTCGTTGTTGCCGAATATGCACAGCTGTAACCGCTCGTTGTTTGCTATGGGCCGTGTTAACCTTAAAACACATTATTTTTAATTGGAAACTATCTAACAACATTAACTGTTAGCTCATATAGGAAAATATCCTTTAAATATGACTAATACTCCCGTTCCCCTTCCAATTAGTCGGAAAAGACTGTGTTAGGACCCACGTGCTACAATAGTCCAGCGGGGATTAAACCCCTCGGTGACGAGTTCGATACCGTTATCGTGGTGCTATTGAGGCTTTTGACCATTACTATTAAAATTTTAAAAAAAAATTACGTTGTAGCTAAGAAACTAATGACAAAATTATACTCTGTAAATAGTTGTGAACATTGTGAAAATCTTTTAAAAAGTTAAGCATTGACATAACCTAAAATTGTAATTAAATGTAAGCATGATTTTAATGTATTAACGGTAGATTTTCCCTAATAAATAAATAATGTAAATGTTAATTCACAGAAGTCCAGGAGATAATATTATTATCAACCAGCGTAATCAAAAACATACACTCGAATTGAGATCCTCCTCCTTTTTTTTAGACGGTTAAAAATAACGCTCTCTTCTTTGTCGCAATGGGACGCAAATATACCTATCTCCTTGCACGAATGTATCACTAAGACTAAGAATTCAATAATAAATTAATTATAATTTTATAGACTAACATAAATAGATGCGAAAAACATAGACGCACACTGCACTTTAGTGGTTTGAGCAGAAACGGAACGTAACGCTCTGCACTCCAATGGGGATGATGACTAGGTTGGAATATATTGATTTTTATGATACATTTGGATAAATAGGGTCAATGTTAACTAATTTATACATAAAAAGCAAAGATTGTCTGGATATTTGCAAAATAAACGAGATTATAAAATTTCAAAAACTATTAAATTTTTTTTATCGTAATTAGATGAAAATTCATACAGTTTTAGCTTCCTTACATTAAATGTGACATTTTTTAATATTTGAACTATAAAGATAAACGCACAAATAACAAAGATATTAGTAATTTTGTTTGAACGCGCATACAAATCTAACGATAATTACATTGCCTATGACGTCATTTTTTCGGGCCATTTTGTATGGAGCGTTTTTCAGGGATCCGCGGCAGCGCCGCAAATCTGACTCTTTAAATCCCTGTAGCTCCGAAAGTAATGATCACAGATACCCTGTTCCTTTTACAAAATTTCTTTACTATTAGTATACTCTTAATTTATATACAATTTAAAAAACTGTCATCATCCCTATTGGAGCCTATAAAGCTACGTTCACACGTCAATGGATTTACTTACTCCAGTTTACCTACTGAAAATTTCTTGAAACACGATAAGGAATTCCTTCAGATAGTAATAATCTACAACTATGTACCTACTTATTACTAGGGATACAAAAAACTAAAAAGCATTATTTTGACTTCAACTCTTCTGTGAGGTAGGTACTATAAAAAAAATTATTTACTTACTGTTTATCAATATTGTACAATGCAAACTTAGCAGTGGTAGAGTATCGGTACACCTATAAAGAAAAAAAAAAATATTTAAGTATGTAGGTACAAGTAACTGTAGGTATATAGACCGGGCATACCAATATAAAATATTGTAATAACTGATACAAAGATAGATATAGATATTATGAGATAAGAGTATCTTTAAGGCACAGTATACTTGTGTTTAAGGCAAAAATAAATAATATTTAAAATATTTAAGGCAATTGATTAAAAAAAAACCGACCAAGTGCGTGTCAAACCACGCACAGTGTAGAGTGCCGTACAATAATTTAGCACTTCAATCCCTTCTTTAATGCACAAAAATACCGATAACGATACCTACACTATGGGATAGACGATAAAAAAAAATCATCAAATTTTCTTTATACCACTTTATTAACGTAATTAATATAGGTACATAACCATATCAAATTTCAGCTTTCTAATTTTAACACTCTCTGAGTTATCTTACTGACAACATTGTATTTTTATTAACAACGGAATTAGTATGCAATTTTCGATTACCGATTTTTTTTTTTTTATTTATTATTATTATTATTATTATTATTTTTTTTTTTTTTTTTTACGTTTTTAAGTTGGTCGACTATTACTCTTTACATAGCAATTGCTACTTAGCTGTTATAGTTTTCATTGTAATTTCATTATATATCCTACTCTCGTGAATTTTTTCACGTATCCATATACAACCGTTTAGCCGGTAGAGGGTGGGGCCTGGGTCACTTGACTCTAACAAAAATTTGCTCCTAAAAGCTTAATATTTTACAAACGGATCCTTATATCGAAATATGTTGGTAAAAGACCATAACTTTTAAAGATCTATCTAACGATACCACACCATGACATCAACGATTTATGAAAAAAATTCATCCCCACTTTAAATGTAGGGGAGGTACCCTAAATAAAATATTTTTCATATTATTCGACTTTGTTCATATTTTTAATGTACATACTGATGCTAATTTACAGCTTTCTAGTAGTTATAGTCTCTGCGCTAAACTGCGGACAGACGGACGGACGGACAGACAGACGGACATGATGAAACTATAAGGGTTCCTTGTAGACTAAGGAACCCTAAAAATGTATATGATTAAACGTAGGTACCTAGCATACTTACCTGTTTATCTATAAAGGTAATACATGAGCAATAACATTAATAACTACTAATCCAAATAAAGCCTCTATAATTTTAAATACATAATTTCATTTTAAAACAGTTACACTATACTCATAGTAATCTATACTAATGTTATAAAGCTGAAGATTTTGTTTGTTTGTTTGATTGAAATAATCTCAGGAACTACTGGTCCGATTTGAAACATTCTTTCAGTGTTCGATAGCCCATTTATTGAGGAAGGTTATAGGCTATGTATTAACCCCGTATTCCTACGAGAACGGGAACCACGCGGGTGAAACCGCGCGATGTCAGCTAGTACTACTATAATGCTACTTACCGACTCAACTTCACTAGGAGCTAAAATGAATTTTCTATCTTCTGACAGTATGGGATTGCTTGTGTTGAGTTGTTGCTGTAAAAATAAAAAACGCGTTGCAATAAATCTTTGACATTTGGAACACAGATAAGGAATAATAGGCAGATGGAGCCCACGAAACACGACGGTGTCGTAGCCGCTCCATATACGAAATTCAAAAACGAATACATTCTCGAGTCAGTACGATACGAAGCGTCGCATCAGTAACTTTCAATATTATTCAAGAAAATTAGAGTCTTATGTTTTTAAATATTTTAAAAACTGTTCACAAAAACTAAAGAAATAAGATGCGAGTAATTTTTATTGGTAATTATTGATTATTATATTAATTTACGTAATTGTTGTTAGTGTTAGATTTTGAAAAACAAATTGTGAAAAAAGTTTGAATATGCGGATGTCAAGGAGACGCGTCACGTTTGGGTTTTTATGGGTTTCACCGGCTTCACCACGCTGCTTGTAAAGACTCACTCTGTATTATCTTAACTCTGTGATTTTGAAATAAGTATGCTGAAGTTTTCTTTCTACTACGCTTTTTTTTCTTCAAGCCAAATAATTAAGTTAAATAAGATTAAGCTCGCCAATTGTTAATTTTACTTTTCCTTCTCTTTGTTTAACTGTTTTGTTTTTTTTAGACTGCACTAAAATATTATACTGTCTATACTAATATTATAAAGAGGAAAAAATTGATTGTAAGTTTGTTTCTTTGCATTAAATAGGCTTTGAAACTACTGAACTGATTTGAAAAATTATTTTACTGTTCGGAAGCTGCACTAACTCCGAGTGCTATAGGCTATATTTTATCCCCGTATTCATACGAGAACGGGAACCACGAGGGTGAAACCGCGTGGCGACTGTAATAAATGAAATTAAATTAAGAAAATGGGAAATACATGAATTTGATACCATGTAGTAAATTAACCCTCACAATCGCCAACGTCCATACCATGTTGAATACACCGGTTCTCGTCCGATCACCGAAGTTAAGCAACATCGGGCGCGGTCAGTACTTGGATGGGTGACCGCCTGGGAACACCACGTGATGTTGGCTTTTTGGCATTACTTATTTTCTTTTATTTATATCGTTTTATTGGTTTGTGTTTATTTTCACGGCGATAATATTTTACGGCCGAGGTACATGTCTTGAATAACTTGTATGCTTTCATGTATTTTTGTTACACCTATCTGTTTTGGGAATGTAGTGTTTGTATCTACTACATAGATACCTATATTCACTGTCTCACATATAGGTACTCTAAGTGGAGGGGTAAAGACTAAAGAGGCAGTCTGTCAGTGTCGTCGGTGGAGACCGGATGTCCGATGCTGACCATAATAGTGTAGTGATGAGGCAGTGATTTACTACTATTACAGTAAGGACAAGGGACCTTACAGGGAACATTATAGGTACTGTGGCACTGTCATAAATTATAATACTTATTGTAAATATGTATCTACCTACCTACCTACTAACTTCCCAATGAAAGCTCGTTATGTTTTCATTTAGTAGTCACAGTTACACATTACCTATAATAAATCTGTAGAGAGGTCAATTCTGTACATGAAATATATTTCCAAAATAACTATCAGGGGGTGATTAGTGGTCGATACTGATGCCAAAAATGCAATCAGTAAAATTTTTGTCTGTCTGCCAGTCTGTCCGTCTGTCTGTCTGTATGTTCTTTATAGAAACAAAAACTACTCGACGGATTTTAACGAAACTTGGTACAATTGTTCTTCATACTTCTGGGCAGGTTATAGTATACTTTTCATCACGCTACAATCAATAGGAGCAGAGCAGTGAAGGGAAATGTTGGGAAAACGGGAGAAGTTACTAAATTTTTTAAGCTTCCGTCGCGTGGTATGTTCTTTACAGAAACAAAAACTACTCGACAGATTTTAACAAAACTTGGTACAATTATTCTTCATACTCCTGGGCAGGTTAAAGTATACTTTTCATCATGCTACCGCCAATAGGAGCAGAGCAGTGAACTTCTCCCATTTTCTCAACATTTCCCATGTTGAGAAAATGGGAGAAGTTACTCCATTATTTAAGCTTCCGTCGCCGTCGCATGGTCCCTACCATAGGGGTAGTAGGATAGGGGTAGGGTAGGAGTAAGGTAGGGGTAGGGTAGGGGTAGGGTAGAGTAGGGGTAGGCGTAGTAGCAGGGTTTCACGCAGACGAAGTCGCGAGCGTCCGCTAGTTTTTAATATGGGTATTAATGGTAGGTAATTGATGGCACCTTTGCAAACTAATAAAAATAAAAATTTTATTTTAACCCACCATTAAAGATCCAGACACGAGTTCTTTGGTTTGGAGCGTGGGCACATCAAAGACGTAAATGCCAGGTTCTCCAGGTTTAGTGAACGAAAACTCCGTATCTGAAATAAAGTCAACTATCTACCAGTTCTATAGGTATATGGTGCTGGATTACTACTAACAAATGCTCTTTTGAGTAATATGAATAGTTTAAATAACTGAAAAACACGCTTAATACCCATATCATGGGGGTGCATTTCAAATAACTGGTCCGCCATCTTAGACGTCAGCCATATTGAGTTTTTAATGATGTTTCTTAGCTTGTCATGTATTGTCATCAGAACTCAGAGCGTGTGCAAAATCTAATCCTAATCGAAGACCGGGAAGTGGGTCAAATTAAAATTCTAACATTTTCTTACATACATAGGTACTCCGATGTCCTTAAGTTTTTCTAAACCGAAGGTTACCTGTAAGAAATCGCTACTTAGCGATAAGACCGCCTTTTGTATGCTGATCTCTTCTTAATACTCGTAGATACAAGTGAAGCTAATATAGCGTGTCAATAATAAGATTTGTAAAAAAAAAAGAAAAGATTACCTAAAGTCCTAAACTCTCGGGGCTATGAAATCTACCTTCTTTCAAAGCCTCCCTGGCTTTAAAGTGGCTCTTTGAAATAGGTTGATGACGGTGGAGTACCTACAATTCGTAGTGTAAAAGTACACTCGGCTACATAAGTCTCATACAAAATCATTGTGTACAATCGACTACAAAAAGTGTTATAAAAATAGTGAAAATTACAGTAAATGCAAAAATGCACTGCCTACCCTGAGGACTGATCACAACCCTGTGTTGCTGAAGGAATTTTCCATTTTGCATTTATGTATGCATTTTGCAGTGCATACATTGCTTAATATACCTTGTGCACGCCTTGATGATGCTCCATCGATTCTTACCCGAGATCCATATGCCATTGAACCCGCGCTGTGCGAACTGTCCTGAGACAAACTCATTTAGCGTGAAGCTTGTGTTGCGCGCTGCCACCGCGGTAACCAGCGCTGCCCACACCAACCACGTCCTAGACTTAAATATAAAAATATGTTTTTATGTATGAAAGACGTGATAGCCCAGTGGATATGACCTCTGTCTTCGATTCGGAAGGCGTAGGTTCGAATCCGGTCCGGGGCATGCACCTCCAACTTTTCAGTTATGAGCATTTTAAGAAATCACATATCACGTGTCTCAAACGGTGAAGGAAAAACATCGTGTGGAAACCTTGCATATCTACTTGAGAATTTACATAATTCTCTACGTGTGTAAAGTCTGCCGATCCGCATTGGGCCAGCGTGGTTGACTAAGGCACAAACCCCTCTCATTCTGAGAGGAGTAATGAATGATTAGTATATCACAACAGCCACATTACGAGTGAGTGTCATAGGCTATATTTTACGTACCTATTCTAACGAGAACGGGAACTACACGTATAAAACCGCGGGGCGTCTGCTAGTTTAAAATATATGGGATACGACGCAGCGTCAATACAACGCAACGAAACGCACTAATGCGTAAATTTCAACTACAATTATAACTTTTAATAGACCTAAGATGTTCGCCACGACAAATCTCGATAATTTAATCAATCGAAAATATATTATCTCTTTCACAGGGAAGGGCCGATATTTTCGATTGCACCGCTATTCGTTGACATTTGTCTTCTCGGATTTGAGTACGGTCCCTTAACCGCGGAAGCATTGCTGGTGCTCTGTTGAAATAACATTTTCTAGACCTGTTTGTTCTAGACATCTCATTTTTTTACACAAGTTGCAATAAATGCTAAAGTCAAAAGGCCGTAAAAAGGCCTTTATTTAAAGGTCTCCTGTTATCAATTGATAGATATATCGTAGATGTCGTTGGATAAAAGATAAAAATTAAAAAACTGGCCAAGTGCGTGTCGAGCCACACACAGTATAGGGTTCCGTAATTGTACGTCACCAGTGCAGACTTAATGCTTAATTTTAACTGGTCGACTACAATTTTAAATCCTGCTTACTTGTAGCTGTAATAGATTTCCTTTTATTGCATTTCCAATAGTTTCGTGTTTTTTTAGTTATCCATAAAGAAGGAAACTCTGCCACATAAACTTTATTCTTACAAAAATAAGCACTCCAAACATTTCACAAATAGATTACTATTTGTAAAGACTTTATAAAGACACATTATTTGTAAAGACTTTATAAAGACACAATAGGATAAACAATTAAAAAACATTAATCCATACTTTATATGTTAATCTAAAAAATATTTTTATTTTATTTTAGGTTATTTAACTACTTTGTTGGCGTGATGCTAATGCAATGTTGGCGTTAAACAGCTTTCTGGTACTGATAGTCTAAGAACGGACAGACGGACATTTAAAAATTATAAGAGTTTCTTCTTAACTAGAGAACCCTAAAAATGACACCGACTTTAATAATTGCTTCAGATATTATTGATAAATAATAAATAATGTTATCTTATCAATAATATAGCCATAATAAAATTAAAACTTTTGATGTAAAGATTAAGGGCATGTCAGACCTTCTTTATTGTATAAAAGCTGAAAGTTCAGGCTATGCTCGTATAATAAGTAAATAATATGGCGGGCAATTACCTACTATGAAGTTTAGATCGTGGTGGGTTTGGGAAGTAGTAGGTTTCAAAAGTCCAGACCCTCAAAATCAATCAACCAAAGAAATATAAGTAGCCTACCTCAGTCGTATTTTTTATACTTTCCTAGGAACAATATGAGAAATGGCAAAATTCTAAAACAGAATATAAGATCAGACTTGAGTCTCTATCGAAAACCATAAAGATATTTAACAAAGGATTGCCTTAAGTTTAGTCACCAGACTCTTAGCTTTGACTTCTCCTGATGATGAATGATATCCTGCAGAGTATACCTTTGAAACCTTTGAAACCGGGTACCTCTCAAAGCCACCACGGTCCTAACTCCATAGTTGCCTAAATCTACCGTACCTACCTACTTATATACTATACCTACTATTATTGTAAGAGCTTTGACAAACTTTCAGCTTAAAGAAATGAGGAAGTTCTGACTATGACAGGCTCTAGTCCGTTTAAGTTGTCATTCTATTACATCTACTATTAATGATAATTAAATATTAATGGTCATTACAGAGTCAAATTTTATTATCACCCTAAAGTCAGCCACTAACGAATTGACGATCCATGCTCACATGCATGCAGCGCCGATAAAACTGATCGTGTGTTGGTCGCATGGTGATGTGCATGACATCATGCCGATCGTACCTAACAGGCATCACTGAAGGGAAAAGACCGAGGGGCCGCTCACCAACACGATGTGTTGACCAGCTGAAGGAGGATAAAGGGACAAAGTTCTACACGATAGCAGGGATGACCACCAACAGAAACCGGTGGAAGGCGTGGACCCGCAGGAGGTTGGGATCTTACCAGGACCACGATCTTCAGTTATGAAGGAACGGCTGCAGAGAGAGGGGATCGATCCCAAGACTTCAGCTTATAAAGTAAGACATTCTAAGCTGCGCTAGTGTCCAGTAACCTCTACTAAATTAACGTTGCTCACCAAGACGCTCTGAAATAGCATGGTGGGTCTAAACTCCAAATCCCTCCTCTCCTAGATGGAGGGAGGCGCAATCAAGAGCTAAGCTGTTTCATAAAATAGAAGAAATAAAGTTAATATTTAGTTTAGTAACAGTTAGAAGATACTTACCATGAGATTTTTTTTTATATCACTACAATCTGGATTGGTTGACGGTATCAATCCGCCAACACAACTGTCTTGTTATTGCATACTTTATCGAGACTGTATTGTTATCCAAGATACGGTAGATTATCTCTAGATAAAATATAACGTTATAAATTCTTAACTCCATGTTATTAGGTCGGCTTGATTAGATATTCTCAAATAGGTACATACTAGGTAATAAAATACCCTAAACCCTGTCAAAATTCAAGGTTGTGACGTTTAACTTTAAACTTTGGTATAACACCTTCTCTACGAGCAATGGCGCAGCTACCCCGGGGCTGGCCGGTGCAATGCCCCGGGGCCCTCAAACTCAAGGGGCCCGTCGAATCCTTACCAGAAAATGGCGATCGGACTGAACTGATCGAAAACGAAAAAGAGCAGAAAAAAACTTAACATTTTTATGTATTTGTAGGATATATATTTACTTGGTAAAATCTAATCAATTTGGATAGTGTGGGGTCTCATTTTTTATTTGCCCCTAGGCCCTTGGTTACCTAGCTACGCCACTGTCTAAGAGTAAGACGTAAGTGCCTCGTTGGTACAGTGCTTCGCCTATATGGCTTCGGATCACGAGGTCGTGGGCTCGTTTTTTTCCAATAAATTGTTAGCCCGGAGTTGGGAAGTTGAATGTGTAGTACTTATTGTTAACAGTTAACACCCTAATGCTTTGCAGAAACCGTTAAGCCGTGCATCGCTGTTGGTCATTACCTACCATTAACAATAATAATGATTAATATAGAAAATTATTAAACTGCGAGAAACCCATTAAAATTAGTTCTGTGTAAGTATGATGACATCTTTACGTGAATATATTAATAAATAGGTAGATTTAGCTTACTTCAAACGTATAGCCTGACCCAAAGAATTGACCAACAACTTATAAATCCTAGCGAAATTGCGGAAATAAAATAGAACTAATGGGTACCTTCCACTAGCCTAATCAATAAATCACAGAACAAAAACTACTACTACTACTAAGTACTTGTGGTTCTCCAATCTAGGTTTTTACATTTCTAACGTTTATTTTTCTATTTTCAAGCGATTTTTCATCAACTTTCTTAAAAATCAAGTTATGAAAAGATACTTAAAGCAGCCAAATTAATGCTGGCAGATTTATTGATGTCAAATATTCAAACCAATAGTGACGTGCGTTGGCATTAAAATACTCAAATGCCGTAACGGATTTATAGTATATACGGCACTATGCCGTCGTTTTAGACTAGGTACTTTGCGTGCTTGTATTACACACACACACACACACTGTTACTTTTCTGTGTTTCACAATTCAGTTTTTTATGTAAGGAGACTTGGCCCTTAACTCTAATTCAGAACCTCCCACATAATATGACTTTGCAAAAATAGTCGTCTAGGGAGTTAGTAATATATACTAATCTATGGGGTTTAGGTAATAAAATAATTATAAAAGCATGAAGTAATGGAGAACATTTATTAGACATCAAAGGTTTTGAATTATATTACTGAGGACGATATTTCTTTCTCATACATACAATTTTATAACATTTAACAATATTGACACATATTTTGAAGTCTGAAAAATTGGTTTGAATCTGTAAAATTTCAATTCAATACGGTACAGTTAGTTCACAGAATTTATTCATATCTTTTTACACTACTCGGTATACTTTTCTCCCGATGATTCCAAAATAAGAGGTTTCCATGATCAGTTTTTGGGTTAGCCAACGAACAAATCCATATTCTTGACACATAAAAATGCTGATTTTCTCACTACGGGTCGACATCATTTTTAACGACACATGACTGGCACTGGTTCCGTCAATGTCTTCATAATCTTCTTATATGATACACGTTGAACATAGTAAGTCACCGAATCCATCGCTGATTCTCTAAATAATTGAGACGAATCAGGGAACGAAGCACTGAGCATATTCCACAGCGGAGATCCAACATGTCTGCCACAAACGGCCAAGCGACAGCGATACTCCATCCACGTATAAAATGTTAGCTTTTCCTCCAATGTTGCCCTTTCTATAACATTTCGTATAAGATAAATGTCAGTTGATCTGCCGCTCCAACATAGTCTTCGTTATCGTAGATATCTTCACTAATCCTAATTTAACTTACAGTTTACGTACATTTATTAATCTAATAAGCAACATCAAAATTTTCTTAATAAAAAGCTGTCATTGAAGACAGTTAGCTTTATACCTGAAAAAAATTGTCGACTTTGCGACAAAGCGTTAAAATATGAAATTAAATGTAAGATGTATATTGTAGGGGTACAATGTGATTTATGATATTTTCATGTAATGTGTGTGTATGTGTGTGAATGTGTCTGAATAGCAATCTTTGTGTGTGCTGGCATGAGTGTAGGTATGTATAAGTGTGTATGACGTGTGTGATGTGTGTGATGTGTGCGACGGTAGACGGACCATGCTAGTGTCTGCGATGGGTACGACGCAGTTCTTGCAGGCGACGCTCGTGCTCGGCCATGTGCTGCCTTCTTTGCTCCTCTTTTACGGCGATCTGGAATGAAATACGAATCACTTCAGAGAATTATATTGTATGACATCAACCAAGGTCAGTTGATGTCAAATTAAATACAACTGAATGCCTTTTAAATGACTCTCTCAGAACAGAGTAACTTAGTATGATGGGGGAAAGTCACTGAAAAGTCTTGCTTTACTTATGGTGGCAATAAGAACAGCAAGGCATTTGTGGTTGGATGCAAGGTGCTCCTGGATAGGGGTCTTTACTCGCGTCGTCATGATAAAGTACTTCAAAATATACATGAAGCTATAAGCCTTTCAGTAGCTAGAGCTCAAAAAGGATTGACTACAAATAAAAGTATTTGTCTTTTTTTTTTGTAATCAATCCTTTTTGAGCTCTAGCTACTGCAAGGCTTCACCTATAATTTGGAGTACTCTATCATGACGACGTGAGTAAAGACCCCTATCCAGGAGCACCTTGCGTCCAACCAACAAGTGCCTTGCTGTTCCTATTGCCTCATCACACATATAGCAAGATTTTTCAGTGGCTTTCCCCCATCATACTAAGTTGCTCTGGTCTGGGAGAGTCATTTGAAAGGCATTAAGATAGAATTTTAATAAGGCAGGAGACCAGTCATATAGCAATCTCTCTATTTTATTCTTCGCCGAAAATTAATGTATTCATGTATTCGAAAATAATTTTTTTCGGGGTAAATAATACATATCCTTATAATTATGACGTAGTCAAGTTTTACGTATTTTGAAATGCATGAATAGATAAAAGCGTGTGTTACATACAGTCAGGACTAATTTGAATTACTTTGTATGAAAAAATAAAAAGTTTTTATTTTTTAGTTATAAAAATATAAGTTATGCAGTTTGGCTCCTATAAGTTATCTCATCAACACCTTGAAGTTATAGGAAATACTCCCGAGCACCCACATATCATATTTCATAATTTTAGGTTGTTAGTTTCAGATCAGATTCATCAGCTTAGAATAAGATTGGCGTTGGACACAACTGGCTATATTGATTGTGAGGTCGTCAGTTTGAGTCAGTACATAGTACAGGAGCTTTCTGGCAATGTATACATTGATTGGCATTATGTAATACCTGAATTACACTAGGGAGCAAATCATACTGTCACCTGAGTTAAATTAAATTTAAAACAAACAATGTCTGAAAGATAATTTCATACTCTTTAAAAACTAATAACTCTAAAAGAAAAAGAAAAATTATTAAGTTCTAAAATACCAATAATATTGACATAACATAGAAAATACAGGGTGCTATTATAGCTTATATTAGCTTTATTTGCTCCCAAGCGTATTTAGATTATTAGATGTTTTGATAATGATAAACATGAAAAATTAAAATCTTACAGTTTCAGCTGATAAAGGTAGCCAATATATGCATGGAGTAGCTTTTGTCTTTCTAAATAAGTCATCTAACAGTTTGGCAGGTGCTTCTTCTTCTTTCTTCTTAAACTTCCGCGCTGGAACATAATAAAACATTAACATGAAAGAAGATCAGCTAAATTTTTCTGAATTTATTTCAATAGGACTTATTTATCACACTAACTCGCATCAAAGTAACAAGACAATCATAAATAATCCTCATAAGCAATTGTTTCATAATCTGAATTTATTTCAATAGGACCTATTTATCACACTAACTCACAAGAAAAAATCATAAATAATCCTGTTATGCAACCGTTTCATAATCTGAATTTATTTCAACAGGACTTATTTATCATGCTAACTCACATCAAAGTAATGAAACAATTTTTATTTTTAAATAAAAATAGATTTTAAAAGAATCAAAGATTTTATTGTTTATTGGACTATATTTAAAGGCCTTTAGGTATAATTTTTTTTACCAATTCTAAAACTGTCAATAAAGTTGGCCAGTTTTTAAGTGAAATTTTCTACATGATTGTGCATCCTTTTATTATAAGAGATCAATGTTAGCAACACATTTCATACATTCATTTTTATATTATAAATTAAAAGCTTACCTGGTTCTGGACTTCGTTCAATAGTTCGATGTCTTCTCTTCTCCGATGGCCGTTCCTCTCTGTGATTTTTGTCAGGTCGAGCAGGTTCTTTTGTCTTTTCATTTTTACCAACATCCCATTCTCTCATTGCCATTTTTCGCTCCCACGGTTTTTCCTTGAAAAATTAAAAATTCAATTTTCTTAGCTAGCAAATTGTTTATTCCATAATAATAATGTCTTTATGATAATGTTAATAATCTTTTGTACTTTATTATTTTAAGTTAAAATGATAAAATCTTACTGATGCAAAAATTTGACAACAGTAAGAAGAGTAACAACTGACAACAAACTTCAGCACAACTGATTTTATGACTTCACAGCTAAGATTTATAATTTAATTTATTGTAAAACATGCCTTAACTCATGTGATATGTCAGAGTATGCCCGAATGTATGTTTTGGACCCATACAGGGTCCTTAATTATGAGCTGGTTCTTGTAATGAGGCACAAACCAAACTGATCAGTTTGTTTTATAATAAATTAATTTGAATAACATTTACAATAGTTTATATTCTAAGATATATAAATTGTTAAGAAAATATTGTACCAATTCTTCCTTTTCTCTTTTCATGTCTTGCTCCCGAAGCCAATCTTCCACTGTGCCAGGAATCGTTGACACTTTCGCATTATCAGTTTCTTCATTTGCCTTTGCTTTGTCAAAGTCTTCAGGTGTCGAAAAGTCTACATGCAACGTCTTTGGATTTGAAACCGGCCATGTGACCCCATGCAGAGCATGCCTCGTCTCCACAGCTTGGCTGGAAAAATAAGACACAATATATTTTATATTCAAAAATCTAAATACTATCATCAATTCAGGAATTTATATTTAGTATAAAAACTTACTCTTCATTTTCATATTTAATATAGCATTTGGATTTAATCCTGTCAATCCAGAAGCCATTCTCAACGATTTTTCCAGTTCTTTGCAGTAAATTTTTCAACTGTGGCAAGGTGAATGGCCTCACTAGGTTTGTAATATACAAAATATTTGACTGCTTATGTCTTGGTGGACTAGGAGGTCTCGCAATTATGCCACCTTGTTCTTTAACTATTGATATCTTGCGCGTCAATGCCAGATTTGTGTCTTTCAGTTTAACATTCTCATTGTCTTGGACTTCTAGTTTTTTATCCTTCTTACTAATTTCTACACTGTCAGTATTGTCAATCACAATTTTTGGCAGGATGGGTCTATCAATTTTATCTGGCACCCCTATTCTCTTGTGCTTCTTCTCTTCAATGACCTCATCAAATTCAACAGGCTTCACATCTGGTATTATTTCTTTTAGAACATCAGTTGAAATAGTTATAGACTTTTGAGTAGTCAACTTGTTAGCACGTGACCCCCACCTCCTCTTTCTGTTAACAACCAAAGGTGCCACATCACCGTTTGGAATATCTGTAGTAGTTTGAGAATTTTCTTTGTTATTTTGGGATACGTTTACAGTGTCCATGTCTTTAACAGATTCATTCTGAGTACAGTCTGGTGTAGGTGTTTTTTCTTTTTCAATATTTTGGCAATGTTTAATATCGTTTGAGTTAGAAGTTTCTTTATCCACTGTATTATCAGGAGTTTCTATATCCTTCTTATTGTTTTTAGTCAATTTGTCATCACTATTATTAGAATCAATTTTGTCCTCCTTATTGTTTGATGGTATGTCCTTACTGTTTATTAAAGTTATTTTATCCTCGCTATTAAACCCTGGTTGCCCTGAAATTTCAGTTGTACTTATGTTACTACTTACCTCACTTGGAACATACTTGCTTACATCTTTATCCTCTTCCTCAACTTTAGATTTTGCATCTTGGGATTCACCAAAACTCACTTCTGAACTTTCGCACCTACTTTCTTCAGCGTGCAATTCTAAAATTTCAGATTTTTCTGCAGATAGACTCCTTTTTCTAGATGGACTCTCTTTTCTTGGTAAAATCACAGTATCTTTTTTCTGTTCTTCAGCATCATCTGACTTTGGAGAAGTTTCTGCTTCAGTTGTCTTTTCGGGTACTCCAGGCTCAGATTTAGATTCCTTTGTACCTTTAGATTCTTCTGTACCTTTAGATTCCTCTGTAACTTTAGATTCCTCTGCACCTTCATTTTCCTCTGTAGCTTTATTTTCCTCTGTACTTTTAGATTCCTCTGTACCTTTAGATTCTTCTGTACCTTTAGATTCCTCTGTACCTTTAGATTCCTCTGTACCTTTAGATTCGTCAATACCTTTTGATTCTTCTGTACTTTTAGATTCCTCCGTACTTTTAGATTCATTAGAATCTTTTGATTCCTCAGCCTTCTCTGTTTCAGTGGTCGCTTTAACATTGTCAGTAGTTTTAATATCCTCAGTGGTAGTAGACACTGGTGTTTCGTCAGTTGCAGATGTAAGCTCTTGTGATAGATTCTGGTTGCCACTTTGATCTGTTTCTGTCTCCATCCGCTTTGATTCTGATACATCTTTATTATCCACTTCAGCTTTATCCTCTTCAAGTGTATCTACTTTACTTGCATGAATTTTTTTTCCTGAGTCCTGTTTTGACTCACTGTGCCTTTTAGAACGATGTCTTGACTTTCTCTTATCCTCTTCTTCCACGCTCTGGTTATCACTGGAGCTGGTGGCTCGCAGATGCTTCCTTTTGCTCCTAGGTGATCTATCAACTCCTTCAGGTGTTGAAGGCGGCCGAGCAAGACATAATTTTAATTTGTGAATTTCACCAACGTCTCCAGTACTCTCTGTTGACTTAACTTGCCATACCTGATCCTCTGACTCTTTGGTATTGTCATCCTTAACAGACTTTGTTTCGGAGACCTTTGTTTCGGCAGTTTTGGAAACTTCAACAGCAGGCGGAGGGTCTTCAGCGGACTCGCTTGAAGATGTTTGTTTTCTGCGTCGTGATCTAGAATGTTTCACTTTTTCAACCTTCTCTTTTTTTTCCGGGGAAGGTTTTGATTTTTTACTAGCGGTGCGTTCACTCTTTCGACGCATCGTGCTTGCTTGGTAGCAGACTTGAACACTATCGCGTAAATTAGCGAACAATCAGTAATGTTATATGAAAGTGAACAGTAATATTAATTATTATCCAAACTTCTTACAACCTTACAATATTAATATCAATATCAACACAAAAAATCGTCAATAGCCATTAATTTGAAGGGGGCCATATTGAATTTAATTTATTTTTAGCTGACTTTACGGCCCTGAGTTCTTAGCATTTCAAGCAGTGGTATTTTGCAAAGAGGATACAAGTTTATTTCAATGAGCTAAAGCTATCTATAGTTATCTCATCTTAACTTGAGATTTTATATTTTGTACTCAAATCTATAAAACCCATGGTTAAAATTATATTTAATATCATGAAATTTATTCTTGATAAATGCTGACAACTGCTGATGTATATCTAATTCGTCTGAGATGCCATAAACAATATTATTGTACCATAGATTTTCAGAACTTATGAATCGTATATTTGTAATGTTGGCTATTATGAATTAGGATGTAGTTTAATTCATTCTTATTTCCGTCATTGATATCGTTCATGTTCATTCATTAATAAAATACTCGTTCGAGTTGTGTTGCCCGAACTTAAATTTTACAGTGATTTCGGGATATGAATATAAATTTAAATGTCTATCATTTAATTATTATATTTTATAACATTGTTCAATTATTTACATTTTATTTTAATATAATGAAAGGTTATTATTAGTTATATAAATTGTACATAATTTTCTTTATACAAAGCAACACTGCTAAACGGAATACGATCAATAAAGTGCCATTGAGACTCATGTGTTAGTAATTACACCAGCAACCAACCTTTAGTCTAGAACACAGCAATGTTGCTAGGCGGCAATAACAGGCACGGCACACTTCCCCGGATGACTGTGTCAAAAAGCTCTGCTGCTAATAATTAATACTGTTTAATAATAATTATTACTATTTATAAATGTAGCATTTATGAAATTATGACAAGAAAGAAGGAAGAAAGTTAAAATAAATGAAAATAAAAAATGTTTTGTGTAAATTATAGAAACGAAAGTGGCAAGTTTATTCCCAATTTCACCAACATAAAGATCTAAAGCTGTTTCCTTTTCCGATCGATATTCGAATGAAACTCAACATAGCAAAATTTTCCTTTTTCAATCATTCAGCTTCTCGCTCGCTTGTCGTGTGCTCGTTGGATCAGCGACTGCTATCGGACGGATTGAAGGGTCTTCTGTCGCTGGCCTATTTTAAGACTCCTTTGTTTGTGTATAATACATAAAATATCTCAATAATTATTAATTTTATTTAAATACATAGGATAATAAGTAGACTTAAAATTGAAAAATATAATTATAGCAGCATATAATTATAGAAACTTTATAATAATTATATTATTGAACACGTCGGTGTTACGATATATTTATTAAAGGAAATAGTGTATATTGAAAAGAATGAACTTAAAGTACTATACGTGTTTAAGATATGTGTAAAAAATGGTTTACAAACCGTTTAATTGACTTCGAAATTATGAGCCGCCATTTTGTAATGCTACAAGCAAGGCGTGGCACATGATTGTGCACCACGTCATCTCACCTTGTTGAAATTAACACGCAATAATTAAAGCATGGTAAGTTTTATAGCTTTTAATTACATTACTTGAGTATATAATACATGTAGTCTTGACTCTTGTCATATATTCTAGACATGCGTCTGATAAAGCCCACGTCGAAAGTACAGTAGGTACCTTCAGTAAAGACAGTGGAACATACTTTCTTCTGTTTTTTAAAACTACAGTAACACTATTCTGCCAGCCCTATTACTGAAAGCAAAAAATAACATGTTACTTCATTTGAAGCGAAGCGAAACTATGTGGTACCTGTACGATTACGTAACTTGCGAATAAGTACGCACTACGCATTACAATAATTTTCCCAAGGAATACAAATATAACTACGATTTAGCAGTAAGACTTTATACTAGTCAATACCAATTACACCAAAAGATTTATCATATAACTATTGAATATGCATAACAATACCAAGTATTATTGGGTCATTGCTTAAAATAGACAAGCTTCACTGCCACAGGCCACAGCCAATATATAATGTTGGCTATTATGTAGGGATGGCGATTCTTTCCGAAAAAGATCGATTTTTAGATCGATTCGAATCGTGACCTGACGAATCGATCTACAAAAAAATCGAGGTCTAAAAGATCGATTTTCGAAAAATCGATCTTTTTTCAAATTCGCTTTTACAATGTACTTATAAATCAATTTTATTAAAAACAAGGCAAATGTTATAATTAACGATCTTTTAATCAGTAAAATCAGGGAATTCGATAATAACAATTATTTTTATTTCCATATCAAAGTATCAGATCAGGTAGAAAACAAGACATTATTTTCAAAATTTATTATTTACAAAACAAATAGGTACTTTAGCTTATAGTTCCCAATGCTTAATATCTAAACTTTTTAAAAACAAAAGTCTGTCGAGTCTACTGGGATCCAAGCGGTTCCGTTCATCACTTGCGATGTTTCCGGCAATTGAAAAAAGGCGCTCACAAGGAACAGATGATCCTACAATACTCATATACATCATGGCTATTGAATAAACGTGGTGATAAATAGAGTTTTTTTGTTCTTGCCAGTAAAGTCATACTTCAGGTGCACAACTGCCTGCGATAAATAATGTTTGAATTCTTCATTTAAGCCTTGACTTTCCTGTGCAAGTGCATTACACGAAGAAAGTTGCTTTTTCACAAGTAACTTATGAAAATCCCAAATTCCTTTATTCATATCATTATCAGTACCTTCTATAGAGTCGACATCCTCAATATTATTTTGTGGAAGTTGTTGCTGAGTAATATCTGAAATTGCAGTGTTGATTCTATTTATCGCTCTTGAACAGGCTACATGGTCAGTAAAATGAATTTTTTTAAATCTAGGATCTAAAATGGTCGCAGCAGCCAACAAATGAACTTGCTCGACACTCCCAAATCTTTTTTTTAAGCCGTCCACAATTAAAGTTTTAGTTTTACAAGTATAAGTATAACAATACAACAGATAACATCTGTTCTTTCCTCAGACCAATTATTGTATAGGACCTGCCTCGCTTGACATTACTTTTCTGTCAAAGTATATGATCAACGATCTAATGCGATTATAAAAACCGTCTCTATAGTATCGATGTTAAATAGTCGTAATCCGTGTTCGTCGGTTAAAGAGCTCCATAAAAATATCTTTCTGTGTAATTGAATGGTGTAAAAAACGGGCAAAAACTTCTAGTTTAGTACAAGATATATACCAAATCTAAGCTCGTTTTCCTCAGAGAATGACAGACTATTTTGTTGGTGACTATGAGTGCGATACAGGTCCTTCTATAATTGGTCTGAGGTTCTTTCAATGGCACAAGAACAGTTATTGCAAATAACAGGCATCAATACATGCGCTAGTAAATAACTATACAAAAGAAAGTAACGTCAACTCTAATTTGTCGTATTATGTCCATGGGGTATACAATACAACAGTAGTGTCACCTTGTGACTGTTATCCATCAACTTACGAAGTTTGCCATGCTTAGCGATTTAAGAGTTAGTAATATTTTCCCATCAATAGATGACGCTAATAGTTTCAATTTGGCTGTCAGCCATCTCGTGAGATTTTGAGTAATTAACTGGCAGCACTCTTGTAATACGGGCACCTTCAACTAATGGTATGGTTTATACCAAAACAGAAAAAATCGAATGTCGATTTTAAAGGGTGATGTATCGATCCAATGAATCGATCCAGTACTACATATCGATTTAAAAAATCGATTTTTTTGGCTCGAAATATCGATTATTCGATTAATCGATCTCAGATCGCCATCCCTACTATTATGAAGTAGCAGCCGACAATAAGATGTCGCAATAAGCCACCCTTTTAAAGAGCAAACCTAATCTAAATATTATGACTGCAATATCATGAACATTGTGTCAATGTTGTAATTTTACTGCCATATAAATATTGAAATAGCTAAACGAATATTTTCATGTAATACAGACTTATTAGCACATTAAAGATAGCTAGTTTACAAGGTGGCTTCAACTTGGACTTTGGACTCATTGTTGAAGTGCGGCCATTACACATCTGTTGAGGTTGTGCGGCGTGGCGTCTAAAACTGGCTTTCTCTTTTGTGCTACATTCATTGTCGGGCAAACTGGTTCAATATGGCTAAATAATTTAACTCTGCTTTCGCGACTGCAGTTTTTTTTTCATTGAAATTTGCTAGAAATCTATTTTGCCTTTTTTTTATATGTTGCAACAAATTATAATAATAGTGTCTGCATTTAGAAATCTGTTAGGTGTTTAGCCCTGTTTCTAATTTAGTAATATAATTACTTATTTGCCTCAAGAAGAAAATTAGGATTGGTTTACAAGTGAATCTGGTCTAGGTCTCTGTTAATGAAATGTTTTTTTAATTATGCTTTTATAATATAGTAGACTTAGTTGATAGGAATGTTTGGAAAATCTATTGTGAAAGAACAAAATTATCAAAGATTCCCTAGGGTTAATCATAGTTCAACCATAGTTCATCAAAGTGAACAATTTTTGTTTGAATACAAATGCATGTCTTTTGTTACAGCCCCGCATAGACCCCATCCAGTTATTAAATTGCCTCAGTGTGCTTATGTCACCGAATGGAGGCATCAAAAGCAGGGACGAAGTTCATAGATTAGCTGGGTAAGATAATAATTTAGTACTACTAACTTTTAACTTAATTATTTGCATTTTTTAAATTAATTAACCAATTGTATTTAATTATTATATTATTATCCTTAATTAGTTTCTTACAATTATTCCTCTTTGCTTTCAGCTTAATGACCAAGTATTCCAAGAAGCTAGTATCTAAGTGTATATATATACAAATACTTAAATGTACAGAGAATGATTTGTTAGGATTATTCATGGGATCCGGTGGTTGGCGTTTGGTGCACATGTGGCTCACTGAGAGCATAGTTGCTCAGAACTGGCCGCTTGTGCGAGAACTGTTAGAGTTATTACTATTGTGTCCTGTTGATATAGAAAGACTTAAAACTAACAACTGTCCTAAACTTGTCAAGGAGCTGTCGAAGGATGGGAATCATTTTGGTAAGTTGTTCTTAGTAATAGATGTTTAATGGCAATTTCTTTCAGAACAAATCTCTATACAACAGCCTTTCTTGATGAGTTTACCAACAAACAAATTAAAAATGAGGGTATAAATCACTAGTCATTTAACACCCAATAATAATTATAATTAACTTGTTCTTCAATTAATGAAAATAAATTTGATTGATAAGGTTAGAACAATTAGATATGGTTAATATATTTTATAGTCAAACCAAAATAATTTAAAATAAATAAGTTATGAAATGACATTCGTTTTCTACCCTCATTTCTAATTTCTTTGTTGGTGAACAGTATTCAAGACAGGTTGTAGTATAGATTGTTTTTCTTGAATGTTTTTTGTATTTATCACAGCAATTTATAGGTATGCACTAGTTAAGTCAATAACTCTACAATAGTTCTATGTATGTAAAATAGTGCAATGAGTGGCATTTGAATGTACAATTTCAAGTTTTAGTTTAATTTCTCATTAATATTTAACTACTTATCACTAGCTTTTGGGGCTGTTGAAATACCAAGTTATCAAAGTCAATGCAAAAGTCTTGTCTGTCTGTTTGTATTTTTTCCTAAACAGATAACTGATTTAGGTACTTAGAGATAACCTTGGAGACACCTAGGTTAAGCTTTTGTAAATCTAGGAGAATTTGTATTATTTGGTACATAAAATTTACAAACATAGAAGCAAAAATGGGCAACAGCTAAATAGTATTTATAAAAGCAAATCAATTAAATAACTAGTAATTAAAAAATATTTAAGGTATATATGTATATATATGAAACCAAGATATAATTTTAAAATTTCTATTTTAGCAATCAGAGCTCTGGCTTCAAAGCTAGTTGAACAGTGGCTCAAAACGGTCAAAGGTGAACATGTAATAAGCATCCAATTAACAGATATATCAAAAATAATTGCTGAAGCCCAAGTAGAAGTAAAAACAGAGACAATTAATCTTGATGCTTCAGATAATGAAATAGAAAAGAAACCTGTAGATTTAGAAAATTCTGTGATTGTTGAAAATGGTATTAAAGAGGAAATAACTGGAATTGAATCTGTTAATTCTACAAATATTATTAATGAGCCTGTAGTAAAAGAGGAAATTAAAGAGGAGGATACTTTGCCTGTACTGAAAATTACTCTAAAAAATGGTAAACAGGTAGTAACACAAGTTGAAGATGATGATAAAGTCCGTGAGGATACACCTGAAAAAGATAAAAGCAAAGATAAGCATAGAAGTAAAAGTAAAGATAAGTCGCATGATAAAAATAGGAGCAGTAGCTCTTCAAGGTCATCATCCAGTTCCTCCAAACATTCAAGCAAATCTAGTGATAAACATAGAAGTAGCAGTAAAGACAGCTCTAGTAAACATAGTAGTAAAGATAAATCAAGAGATAAGGACCGCCATTCATCTCACAGCTCCAAATCCAAGAGCAGTAGTAGCAGCTCTAGTAGTTCTAAGAAGAGTTCTAGTAGCACCAGTAGTAGTAGTAGTAAGTCTAAAGATGAACAAATCTCTGAGAAAGATAAGGTTAAAGAAAAAGATGCAGTAGTCAAAGAAAGAAAATTATCTTCAGAGAAAGTAGAGGAGAAAAATTCAAGTCCTTCTATACAGAAACTAGGTAAAATACCCAAATTGAGTGATGTGAAAAAAGAAAAGCCTTCAATATCCATTGAAGTGCGGAAACCTGATGAACCAAAACCCAAAACTGTGAAAACATTTCATTCTAAATTTAGGAATCATGGTCTGGCCGAAGAAGTTAAACCACCACCTTCGAGGGCAGCTTTGCTAAATAAAAAGCCTCCTCCTCCTATATTGCCACCAACAGTCTCCATACCGAAGAGGCCCTCACCTGTCCACAATGAAACACCACCAGAGAAAAAACCCAAGACTGTTGTTGAAATGGCTGAAAAACCTGGATCTATTAAATTAATTCCAGCCAAACCGAAACGTAAGTATTGTTTTATATATCAGCTTTCATATATTTTACTAATATTTTTAATTTTTTCAGGAAACCGTGGTGACCAAGAATTCCGGTTACTAGTCATAAAGTTAATAGTGAAATTTATAGTTAGCAATTTCGTGTGTGGTAAGTCTAAAATGCATAACTTGACGGGTCTCATAATATTTGTTTTGAAGATGCCTGTAAAGAATTTATTTCAAATAAAGGTTAAAAATTTTAGAAAAAATGTTTTGACTGTTAACCTAAACTGATCTGTTCAAAGACATCATGATGAAGTGGCCCAGTCAGCAGTTCAGTAAAGCACTCTGAAGACTCGTCGCAGACTGTTGGGGAACAACGCAGCATCTGTCAAGTTTGGCAGTTGTATGGAGTAATGAAGTAACCATATAAAATTTCAAATAAACTGTGCCTACTAATACTTAGTGGCCCAGTAATTGTGTCAGCGTGAATGGACAACAAAATAAACATAATCAAAATTGTATTGTGTATCTAGGATAGTTTCTATTATAATAATCAAAGTAGGAATGATATAAGGATAAGGAATACACACATAGGCTAGGTACTTAATAAAATTCAAGCGCTGTCTTGTACCTACCTACTCAAAGGTTTTGTCTCATCAAACACTTAGCAAGATGGAGAAAAAAAAGCAAATCAATGCATTTATTCTCCCTGCTTATATAAATTAGTATGGCTAAAAAAGACAGTATTGAACAAATTGCAGACTCCTGTAGGATTAGACATACGGAAAAGTATATCTTTTATCTAGGTGCTATTGAAGATAGAATGCCTGGACATTAAAATCCAATATTTTTCACATGTAGAAAAACAGATAGTGAGACTAGCAGTTACCTTCCTATTCTAAAAACTTAATCCAGATTTTTTTCATTTTATTAAAAATGATTACGTAACTTGAGGAAACATTGAGGAAGTTATACAAGATGAATGACTCTATAATTTTTTAAAAGTATTGTTTTGCTTTATCCCATTTGATATATTGAACAAGGAATTTACTTTCTTCTGTGTAATGATTTTACACGGAAATTCTCTAGGAAGAAAATAGATAAAAGCTTTCATGATTTAGCATTAGCTAATAATAAAATTGGTTGACCTGTTATTGGTATCCCAATTTTATCATTACTATATGTAGACACTACTGAATTTATGCATTTATTTCGCGTTCTCTTTATTTTCTCATCTAAATTCAATTGAAAAATAAATGCTCCGAATTTCAAACATTTGAGTACCTACCTACGTATTTCATATCTATAAAATGGCTTGGTATTCAATGGTTGATGCTATACTTCTACCTTATATATACTTCCGATAAAGGGTGAAAATTAAGCTCTTGAAAAATTTCAACTTTTAGTTTTTCATATGGCAAATAGGTACCTGACAAACAATACACAGATGGTCTCTATTTCATTATGAAATGAATTCCAGAACTTCATCCTAATCGGTAAAGTCTTCAAGCTATTGGCATACATAGTATAGAATCTCGATATTATGATATTGTAAGCAACAGATGTGCGACTCAATAGCCTTCACACTATTGTCTGTAAGCCTAGTGACATTTTCAACTGCGTTACGCAATCTGAACCTAAAGGTACCTGCATAATTATTAGGTTACTTTTCATGAAAACTAATGTTTTCGTGATCATAAGGTGGGTGGCCAAAGAGATTATTAGGTACCTGAGCGTATGCTGGCGGTTGTGTTTACTGACGCCTTTGACGGACCACCAGGATATTCTGCCATGAAATAATACTATCCAGATTTTAACGAAACATTTTTTAATTCTAGAGTTGCTCGTAATATCACTACGCTCGTGTGGCGTCAAAAAAGCGCTAACGCTCTTACTGCGCTCAGGGCGATTTATTAGCAATTTATACATGTGTATTTTCTACTGTTTTTTTTATAATGTAGTTCACAATTAATAAATTCCTGACTGTTGTTTCCTCAAGCGCAAGTAAACGTGCTCTTTTTACGTGACATCTTACATAGCTTTAAATGTCTGTAGTTATATCTACAAAGACTTGACTAGTAACATACAATCAAAAGGTTTTTAAAAAATGATTTTTATAACGTTTATTTTCGTAACCTTAAATACAAACCACAATTTTAAAACCATGATTATTTTTTTTTATATTCTTAGGATATTCGTACTGATCTTAGTCTGAGTTGTATACTATGCAAAAAATTTAAAAGCCTTCCTAGGAATTAATAAAATGATTCGTAACGATTGGCAGACAATAGCTTTAGGCAGCTCCCCTGAGCACGCCATTTTGCAATTTATAAACCGTCGTGTTCAGTTACGTACTAAGCGATATCATATCTGTTCAAAATCATTGAGCCGGTTATATAATTTAGCTTTATAACGTAAAAGTATACATTTTCTCGTTTTATTAGCTAATTACCCATTTTATATTAACAGCTGCGCCCGTATACTGCCTATATTCAGAGAGCTGCTGGACATTTTTGGAAAGGTATTTGAGGCAGGCTGAAAACTTGTCCTGTACCTCTATTATACTAACCTAACACAACTGAAGACCTTGCTTGCTGAAAAGTAGTAAATGTTTTTTTTGGCAAAAAATATCCTCGAGACAGTCTGAATTTATTTTACTAAGATAAAAAAATTATAAGGCAGTCGGGGTATTTTTAAAGATTTTTGCAAAATAGTGTTGAAAGCATCTTACGAAGAAGAATATTTATTTATTTTACTTTTGACGGGTACAATTTAAAGGTTTAAAATTTATGGAAAATTTTCGGATTGCCTCGATTATTAGCTTAGGTATTCGAGGATATTTTGAAAAAAAAAGCCCAGCCAGTTCTATCTTAGGGTTGTATAAAGGTGCAAGACAAGTTTTCACCTCAAATACCTACCCATAAAAATCTACCAGCTCTTGGACCCTTATTATTGCATGCGTGTAACTTTGTAGTTTGCTAGCATTATTGAAAATTACAAGCATTTCCATTCTAAGATCTATACGAATAACAGCGTGAGTGTAAGGCTCCCCTAAGGGAATTTATATCATGACAAAAAATTCGCCCCTTTCTCGCAAGGGTGATATTTTAGGAACAAAAATTTAATAGAATAGCGCACCTACTTCCGGTCGTCTTCTTCCGGACTTCATTAGAAAATTGTAGCAACTGAGAACTATCAATTCGTTCCTTTAAATTCACATTATCAACATATTATAGTATTGAAAAAATATAAAGAGCAAGCGAAGTGTTCATTATTCATGTTTTAATTTAAATAAATACTAAATAGAACTATTTTTCAAAATTTTCTGTTGGATTTTGTTCGTCAAAATCAAAGCCTGGTAGAAATGCTGGTCCGATTTCGGTAAAATTATTTGTGAGTTGTGATTGAATAACGGTAATTGACTCTCCATTATCATATTAATATTAGCTTACTCTACCTATAGAGTACCTATGCTAGTTTTCATGAAAATTGTTTTTTCATAAATGAAAGGCGTCCGATTAATTTTTGATGTAATGTGAATTTAATATTTTAGATGAACCCAGGCGTTAGGTTAACATTAGCCTATTTTTGCCAATAACAAATTGAACTTTGTAATTGCCCGTCTATACAATTGCATTTACAAAAAAATAAGTTTGCGTTACCTATTTTTATTTATTTCTGTAAGCCCCCGTTTGCCTAGCTCGTGTAGGCAAACGGGGGCTAACTAACATAAAATTTCCCATGTTTAGAAATATTTTAGTAGTAGAATGCCTATATTCATAAAGAGTTTCGTCAAAATCGTTCATTCCTTTACAGTTTATTAAATGTTATTTTTAATATGGAATAACAAATAACGTTCTTCGCTAAGTAAAATTAAAAAATAGTAACTAGTGCTGAACCCAGGACCTTTCGGATTTAGTTACTGAACCGTTGGGTTATATGGTATGGTAGCTGCTCTTTTAAGGCCTTATTTAGTACTTTGTGCATAATGCCTTTAATATTAGACGTCCGTGACTTTGTGTGGATTTTGAATTTAATTTTTTGTCCGATTTCAATTAAATCCTAGGCTTATGTTTTTGGAACAGCTATTCAGATCATCTTGGGATGGGCTATGAAATATTGTGATTTTCTTTCAAACAAATTCTCTAGAGTTGATATGTTGGTAATAACAGAAAGAGGCCTCTGAGAGAGACGACAAGCCGAATGTCATCATTAACATTTGATAACGATCGTTACATGATTAAACATTATTATCCCGAGCCCGCCAACCCGCATTGGCATAGCGTGGTGGGTGTTGGTTCCATATCTCCTGGCATGTAAAGATGTTAGGCTGATTTTTGCTTATCATACCTGTATGTATATTTACATATTATATTTTTATCGACAGTTTTAGTAAATAATGATTACTTTATTAAATGTACTTGCTTTTAGATTTTGTATTACGTAGATTACCTTCGTTGCCAGTTGCTTCTAAATTTAAAGCATTTTTTATTTAAAGCCTCAGTAGCTCCACGGCTAAGGGGCCAGACTCGCGCAGAGGTCGTGGGTTCGATCCCGCGCTGGACTATACTTACCCAATGTACTGTATTACTAGGGGAACGGGAATATTGTTAATATTTAAAAGATATAGCAAATATTCTTCATTATTATGGAATATGGAAAATATCAATAAAACAAGATTCCCGGCCCTACAATGAAGTTTTAAAGTTATATTTAACGTATCAATTTTTGGAATATACCTCTTTAGGTTATTTATTTTAACGTTTACCAGCGACTTCCTTCTACTTCAATTAGGGTTAGGGGTTTATATTGGTTTAATTTACATAAAATTGATATCAAATACTTACCTACAAATATTATGTGAATTACATCACTGTATTAGGGTTACAGTAGGTTTTTTTTTATTTTTGCGTGATGCAGTAACGGATATAAAAAATTGATACACAGTTGCTAGGGGGTCCAACAGATTATAGAAACCGAAATACTTTTCAATAATATTTCTAACTAGTGTACGCCTGTGACTTCGTCCACATGAAATTCAGTTTTTGGATTTTCAAATCTTTGGATTTTCCGAGATAAAAAGTATCATGAATGTTGTTCAATAACTTATATCCACCATTGAAGTCCCATTTAAATCGGTTCAGCTTTTCCAGAAATTGGCCCGGACAGACGGACAAAAAATAAAAAAAAACTTGATTATGTTTTAGTATCGTGTAAATAATGAAAACGGTTATTTTGAAATCACAGACAGACTCTTCAATTTTATATGTATGTGTTCATATATCTATAGAACCAAAAGAGTGTTTTATGAGAATACAAAGAAAGAATTTCATATTAGGTCCTCAAAAATGTAGGTAAACCACTGTCTCTACTGTAACTTTATTAACACTGTTCTCGGTGCGAAGATGTAATATTATGGTAATTTAAACAGCAATGAATGTTAAATGCAATGAACATACACGCGCCGATATCTACCTAATAATGAGATAATCGCAACAATTCTGTTATTGCGATTATTTTGTACTAAACAATAAGATTAGAAACAAATCTAAGTTATATCTAATTTTATAAGAAATTAAAATAAGGCCACTTTATCAAATTACTTTCAAGAACCCGTCAAATGCATTTTAGACTTAGAATACTAACAAATATTAATAATAAACCCGTGTTTTTAAAATTGGATTAATAAAATTGTTGCTAACTGGCTTTTTCTTTGTTACAGCTATGGTCCTACAAGAGAGTGATATGTTTATGGATGCGTTGAATGCGTCTGCAACAAATAAAAAAGAACCCAAGAAAAGGAAGCGGCGTACAAGTGGATCAAAAGATGCGTCAACTGATGGGTCTCCTCCGCATACTCCCACCAGTCCGACCAGTGAAAGTAAATCGGTCCCCCCGAGATTTTATCAAGACACCCTGGAAGAAGATAATAAAGAGAAGAGTCCTGATAATAAAGATAAGAAAACTACAGAAATTGCTAAAGAAATTAATAAAGAAAATACTGAGAAAGAAGTTTCTGAAGACAAGAAGGCGGAAGAAATTATGGACACCACGGAACCGCATACATTAACTGTAAATGGTTTAAA
The DNA here is from genome assembly GCF_947172395.1 of Bicyclus anynana. Classification (NCBI taxonomy): domain Eukaryota; kingdom Metazoa; phylum Arthropoda; class Insecta; order Lepidoptera; family Nymphalidae; genus Bicyclus; species Bicyclus anynana. The sequence goes on along the minus strand of NC_069085.1, from coordinate 11,585,372 downwards.
GGGTGTACTTTGTTATCACAAACGTAAAGGTCCCAAGAAAAGTATTAGGTGGAAGCCTGATTCAGAACTAGAAGAAGTTCAATACTTTGAACTAGATGAAACAGAAAGGGTCAATGTCACAAAAACGTTTACTGATATGAAGCATCTGGAAAGAATTCACGAAAGGGAGGCTTTCCAGAAAGCTAGAAATCTTATTAATGATGACGTCATGGAAGAACGGACTAGCTGGAGGCCTTTAATACCTATCGAAGCTGAAGGCCAAGTTTACATAGAATATGGTAAAAATAGCAAAGAAAAAGATATACAGGCGATTCGACAAAAGGGTACACTGCAACCTCTGTATTTCCATAAAGCCATGATACCAGATTCACCTCATGAGCCGGATCCTGAGACTCATACATATTCTGAGCCTGTAGTTATACCCTTAGAGGACGTCACTGGCAATCAAGATAATATTAGTGATTTTAGAACTATGCCATGGCCAGAACCGAAAGGTAACGCGCCTCCTTCAAACAGCAGTAGCATGAATGTTCCCACGATGTTCCCCGCGGGAATATCACAATTCCCAAATAATTTCCCTCCTGGTCAGTTCCCTGGTGTACCAGGTTTTCCACCAGGACAGCCAATGATGCCTGGAGATTGGCCGAATGGAGTTCCTAATATAATGCCTAACGGTATGCCGGTTCCCATGCCAGCCCCGGGTATGGCTCCAGGCATGGTCCCTGGCCCAATGGGTCCAGGTCCTATGCCCCCGGTGAATATGCCTCCAGGAATGATAGTACCGCCTGATAATATGATGATGGGTCCAGACATGTTCGTGGGACCCAATATGTTCGCTGTACCACCAGAAGGATTTAACATGCCACAGAATATGTTTCCTCCTGTTGACTTTAATATGGCTGGTCCTCCCGGTCCAGACGGATTTGCTCCGCCTGGAAACTTTAGAGGTGCAATGCGGGGTCGTGGCGCGGGCGGCCATTGGAGAGGCAAACAATCTGGTAACTGGGAAGGACCCCAGCGAGGCCGGGGGGGACGTGGAGGAAGTAACCGCAAAACTGTTTGTATATATTTCCAAAGAAAAGGCTCATGCCGACAAGGTGACAATTGTACATTTTTACATCCAGGTGTCAATTGTCCATATTAAAATTTAAGAATATCCACTTTATTTTAATGTAAAAACGTATGAACTAATTTTAATAACTGGGTAGATATACATAAGATAAAATATTAATTACCTAGTTCCAAAAGACTGTTTAATGTAAATAGATAATATTTTGTACATACTGTAAAGAATTTAAAAAATAGTGATAATAAAAAATTCTTTTTATTTTATAGCATGGTTTATTTTTCATGTCCTACTTGCTGAGCCTCACGGCGTCACCCGTTGATCCAGATGAGGTTAAAACAATAAATAGTAGCTTATCCAGACTAAATAGTAATCTATCTTTGACATTTATCATGAACCTTTAGTCCATATAGTGGCCCTAAATTACAATAATATACGCTGATAGTCTTTTCAACCAAGTACATATCAAAAAATCTATGCTGACTACAGTTTTTTGCTAGGTAGGTACCTATGCGCTGACATACAAACATACAATTATGGAAAATACGTTTAAAGTTGGTATAGAGTTCTATGACTAAAATATACAAAAGTTGTGTAGAAAGGTGATTTTGATAAAACTACTTACGCACCTACTTACGTAGATATAGTATAGAGATCCAATTATAATCACTTTCTTTTGAAGTTATAATAAGATTAAATGTATTTAATGTATCTACCTTTCTAATTAATATATTTAACCAATATTCATTCCTCTCCAATAGGAATTGAACCCAAAGAGTAAATTAATCTAGGATTGAACCCATGGTCTCGATGTTCAGTTCGATGACCGAAACCTTACCTACCTACTATTAGGAATTATTGATACCTATAGGTACCTACTATAATATTTGAGAGTGATCTAAGTTTTATTTTGGTCAGGCTATAGATACCAGCTCTGCTAAAGAATTTCATAATTCTTTGGCTGAGCCATTGACCAAACCAAAGTAAAAAATCTCGCCATTCGCCAAGTTGCGAAAAAAAAGGAACTAATTTCCATCGTACGACTGTAAAGACGAATTATATAGGGACTTGCCATTACCGGTACCCCTTTGTCAAAGATCAATAATCAACGATCCAACGCGTTTGTACTTATAGTGTTGTAATCGTTTTCGTCGTATAAAAAGTTCACTAAAAATACTCGTAGTGTAGTTGAATGGCATTTAAACGCTAAATAACTTCTAGTTTAATAAATGATGGAGTTACGTTCCATTTAGTTACTTGATTAAATCCATAGCAAAATATGGTCGATGTTTTGCTGTTCCGGATTCCGATTTTTTCGATTGCGATTCGTGTAATCGATTATCCTGTGTAAAGAGTTTAAGCGATGTGATGGATTTGTAAAAATTACACATGTGTGTGTACTGTAAAGACACAAAATATATTTGTTGGTGTGAAATATTTCCGACCTTAACTCACCCTCCTCAAAAACGACAGTCAATTTTGATGACTAATTTGGGTGCGATACAAGTCCATATGTACTTGGTCTGATGGAGTCTTGGATACAGTCAAAGGCCCAAAAGAGCTATATTTCAGAGCTAAATCCATTTGATAAAAATAATAACTAACTTTGACAGTGACAGACTGACAGATGACAATGACAGTACAGCACACCAATCATCAGTTTTCTCTCATCTCTGTGTAATGTGAAATGTGAATTCCATTTTTCAATTTATGTAAATGGAAATATAATAGTGTAAATCGTAGATATTAATACACTAAAAAAATTAATGTAACCTATAAGTTTAATTGAGTTGGGCTTAGATACATTGAAGGCTTAATAGAAATTTGCAGATTTAATCCTTTCTATCTATTTATTAGAATGTGGGGTGATTCTCTTTTGATAGTATTTATTTCAATATGTACTGCTTTTCTCGGAGAAGGTAAACGCATACAATACATACAATAATGAATAAGCTTTAATGTCTATAATAAACAAACAGATATTTAATTAAATTTTATTTCAGGTCTCACTTGGATATTAGTGTACAGGACGGAAAAATACCAGAAATTAAAAGTCGAAGTAGAACGACAGAGCAAAAAATGTACGTTATATTAAAAACATTTTGATATATTAAACTTATATTATAAGTTTCGACGACATCTCTAGCGCGGGTGGTAGTATTGTAGTTCTCTACAAAAAGGTCCTGAATTCCAACTTGTCACATAACATCGAGTGAGATCGCAGATAGCTAACATCATCATCATCATATCAGCTGATAGACGTCCACTACAGGACATAGGCCTTCTGTGGGGTTTTTCAAACAGCTCTAGCTCAGGGCCGCCACTCTAGCTCCTTGAGACCCCAACGTCCATCAGCTCCTCAAACCAGGTGTGTCCTGCACATGCCAACTACAGCTTAGTGACCCATTGAACCATATCAGTGAATTTGATTCTTCTGCTAATCTCCCTATTTCTTAATTCATCCATCACACAGTGATACTCCTAGCATAGCTCTTTCCATTGCCTGCTATGTGGCTCTGAGCTTTCTTATGAGGCCCACACTTTTCAAAGAATTATCTCTTCAGGCATACTTCTTAGTTTCCTGAATGATAAAGCTAACTTGTTATTGAATAAAAAAGTTTCTTTTCAATTGTTTTCAGTGGAAAAGCGGAAAGAAGCTCATGGGGACTCTTTAGATAAGCAACACAAGAAAAAAATAGAACGTGAAGAAGAAAGACTTAAAAATAACAATAGAGATCTCTCCTTGGTAAAAATGAAATCAATGTTTGCAATTGGTTTTGCTTTCACCGCACTCCTGAGCATGTTTAACAGCATGTAAGTATTAATGCAGTATTAGTATTAATGGTGAAGGAAAAACATCATGAGGAAACCTGCATACCAGAGAATTTTCTTAATTTTCCATGTGTGTGAAGTCTGCCAATCCACATTGGGCCAGTGTGGTGGACTATTGACCTAACCCCTTTCATTCTGTGTGGAAACTTCAGCTTACCAGTGAGCTGAATATAGGTTGAGAACGGGTGCCAACATGGTTTTTGCACTAAGAAATGCTTCAAATAAAGCCACAGATAATCAAAATTGTATGACAAAAACTTTAATTGTCAGCAGGCTCATTAATATTATTTCTTTGTTTTAGATTTGATGGTAGAGTGGTAGCAAAATTACCATTTTATCCTATATCATGGATTCAAGGGCTGAGCCACAGGAATTTGCCTGGTGATGACTACACTGACTGTTCCTTTATTTTTCTATACATCCTTTGTACCATGAGCATAAGGTAATATTAATTATTGTTTTAATATTTTATTTCTCTCATTCATTTATTTCTCCTTTGTTTTAAATTTCTAACAATGTTATACAAAACACTATTAAAAACTTATAAAATTATTATTTTTGTTACAAAAATACAGGACAATCTTAGTTCAAGTAAGTTACTTGAATTAAAATTGTCCTGTATTTTTGTATTTGATAAAAAATATAGTGATCTTACCAATATTGATAAATCAGCTACGGCACTCTCAACATTGGTCTTCCTAATGTAATTGCTTAAGCACTCCTTGTTAAATCTTGGCAACTTCGTTCGTAACACTCCTGATAATCCGCGCGGGCCGAAGGGCGTGTAGCGATGAATGAAAATCCACGACTGATGCACCTCACTTCCTCGCACGCACGATTTCATACCCGCGCAGTCTTTTCCCCCCCGTCGCCCGCATATCATGGGAGTGTCATCAACGAACTTGCCAGACTTTTGATATCTTTATCAACTTTTGTGTATCTTACTTTTATAAGAACTTTTGTATAACTTTTAAAATATGGTTTTGTTTTCAGGCAGAACATTCAAAAGCTACTAGGCTTTGCTCCATCTAGAGCAGCTTCAAAACAAGGTGGTGCTCTATTTGGGGCACCTCCAGCTCAGTTTAAATAGGAAAATTAAAAAATATGATTAAGTAGATCCTAGTTTAGTTGTATTTATTAAAACTTTTTTGTTGGGATATGTTTTGTGGAAATACAATTAAACAATCTATTGTGAACATTTATTTATTTAACTAACAACTAATTAATAAATAAATTATAATTATAAATATTAATAAACATTTGTTTCAATTAGTGGTTCATTTGTCAGTAACCTATCAAATCCAAATCTTGTTAAATCAATAGCATTGTAGTGACAATCAATGACTAGTTCAGCAACAGCTCGTCCTATTCCAGGACTATGTTGAACACCTGGAATAAATAAAATATAAAATTAATTTTATAAAACCTATCACTCTTTTAATAATTTTTCATCAGGCATAGAAAAACTTCACATGGAGCAACATGTTACAAACTTTAATTATGTCATGCCATTATACACAAGTATAATTAAACACAATATACATATACATGTGTGTATGATTGATATGCTCTTTTTACTTAACCACTTATCATGGAATTCACATCAGCCAGAGTCATCTTATTTAGTAGTTGATGGGTATATTTATTTTTATAGATTGGATGGCTGATCATTCTTAACTAGGAACTATGCCACCTAAATTCCATTATAATTATGAGACAGGTTTCCCCCTCAAACCTTCATGAACAAAGATAACCAATGAATATTTTGAAAATACTTTTATATTTTCAGTTATCGAAATTGAACCCACAGCCTTGGATGCACAAGGCAGGGTCCACTAACCACTGTGCCCCTCTGCAGTCAAATTACTATACAGGGTGCTGGGAAGCATTACCCATAACTTGAAGATGTTGACGAGACCACTTATAGGGACCAAACTGCATAACTGATATTTTATTAACTAAAAAAAAAGTTTTCATGTTTTCATACAAATTTAAATAATTTTGACTATCCAAGTAACACACGCCTTTATTTATCTACGTCTACGTACATACAGGCTACGTCATTATTATAAGAATGCCTCTATAGGACACATTTTAAGATTTATTTACACTGAAAATTTTCATTATGGAACACATGTTCCTTGAACATTTTGATTTAGTTTTTGTTAAAGAATATAACCCTAGATTTATGGGAAACATTCCCGAGCAGCCTGTATACTATAATAAAATTATACATACCTGAATGAAGTTGGCTGAAATATCAATGTCTCTTACCTTGCCTTCCAAATCCTGTGGCTAAAATTAAATTGCTGTGATATGGATGTGGACCAATAATTCCAGTGTCATCATATGTGTTGCAGTCTGTTAGCTCAGTTGACACTTCTTTGACCTAAAAATAAAAATTATATCAGTAAAGCTTTCATCAAACAAATAGTCAACTGAAGTTTTATCACGCTGAACAGTGCAGGTATATTAGCCCCACTGAGGTATACCTATTGTTACCTACTGCACAACTATAAGCCTCATGTTCAGAATTAACTACTTAGAATTAACTACAGTAAACAAATGAATATTTCAGTTTATTTATGTTTCCATTCTTTGGTACCCAGTTCAGTGCTAACATGCGACTGAAGACTCGTGGAGAGAAATAGATGTTGTAGTAGTCCCATTCCAATGTCTACAGTAGCAATGTAGTTGGTTGACTTTTGTCTCTTCACGAGATTATCTGATTTGTCATATGTTACAGGGAATGAAATGATTGAAAATACATAGTTACTTAATGTACGTAAAGTATTAAGGCCACAGAAAAAATATAACTCCTGACACACAACTATAGCTTGGCAACTTCGTTCGTAACACTGCCGATGGTCCGCGCGTGTCGTAGACGGAAGCGATGAATGAAAAACCCACGACTGATGCACCTCACTTCCTCGCATGCACAAATCCATACCCTAGACTTTCCCCCCGTCGCCCGCATATCATGGGAGTGTCATCAACAAACTTGCCAGACTATAAGTACCAGTGTCAATGTTTTTGAATAAAAAGCAAGTAATATTAAGCAAAGTTAAGCAATTTGAAAAAAGAAAAAGTGTACAAATATAACAAAAACAAGATTTTTTTTGTTGGATTTCATACCTCAGAATCTTTGAAATGAGGATATCTGTTTAATAAGGAAGCTTGAAAAACTTCACTAGCAGAATGGTTACTGTCATCTTTAATAGAAGGTATTTGTCCACAAAGCAAGCTATTCTGCAGACCATTCCTTCTCAACCATAAACCACTTGTATCCATTACAAATGGAGAGTTTAATCCTAAAGCCATTTCATTTTTTGGATTCTCTATAGAAAATGTATTGTACTCTCTAGAAAGAAAAAACAAATACACATCATTTCTGTAATTAAATCTTTAAGACTGAATTGATTATAAACACTTAGTAAGGATTTCATTTTAATACACCACAAAAAGGTTTCAAATGATTAAATAATATAAAGTAACCTATTTTTCTTACTCAGACAGATCACCAACAGATGCTATGCTAAATGATTATTGCCACCCATAGGTATTTGCACACACCAGCAAATAATGTGTTTAGCCTACCCTTTTCAATTATAAATAAAAATATACTAAGTACATTACTTATTTACTGAGGCATAATTGTTTTCTATAATCACACTGATTTGTAACTTACACAGAGGTTTGAGATCACTGTACCTTTTTTGAATTGGCAATTTTTCTTTTAGTAAGCCTTTAGATTCACCAATTTTTGCAAATTTGGCAATATGTGCTGAATCTGCTCCTCCAGCTACAATACAGGCTGCAAATCTCAAACTGTGTACCTCACCATCGTCAGTCTTATACAATAATCGGTTGAGCTTCTGGAATGTACCAGGAACTATGCCCTCCATCAACACATCTCTCTGGACTTCCATTTCAAACCCCACCATTTCACATTTGATGTAATTTGCACCTAATTCCTGTGATTTTTGTATGTAACCCCTAAGGAGCTCTTTTGGATTAAATACACCCTCTGATTCAGTACCGATACAACCTGAAAACACAAGAAAATTTTCTGCTTTATCTATATTATTAAACAATTTGTTAAGGTTTCTGTGGAAATACAGGGACAAAGTATAGCCTATGACACTCACAAATAATGTGACTTTCTATTGATAAAAGAATTTTCATAATCAGACAGTCAATTGGCTGGTGGGAGGCGTTGGCTGTGGCTAGTACCACCCTTTCCTTTCCTTTTACCTTTCTAAACATATAGATAAATAAATATTTTACTGTGTGATATTATTTATTTTTTAAATTACACTTCTAATAAAACACATTTTAGTTACCTAATTTGATGTCTGATGTGTTAATCCATGGGTATCTGCTCTGAATATCCTCAACTGTTATTATCTTATTTTTGATGCCATAATCTTTCTGTATGTTAACATTATGTTCTAACTTTTCAGTATATCTGTCACTAGCTAGAAGTAATTGTCCTACTGGACAGTATTCTATATTAATATCATTGCCTAAATTCTCTTTTATGTTACGAAAGAATTCTGCACTGAATTGTGAAAGATATATGTTTTCTGGCAACGAAAAGTGTTGTGTCAGGATGCCGTGGGATAACATCTGCTGAGTACTATTATACTGAAAAAGTACATTTTATTTAAGGGACAAGTACAAATCTTGTAAAGCAATACTTTATAATAATACTAACCATAGGATCTCTTTCTAAAACTACTACAGATAATCCTTCACCCGCTCTGGTTTTGAGCCAATAGGCTGACGAAGCTCCGATATATCCACCCCCAACAATAACAACATCCGCATGTTCAGGATAAAGAGGGTCTTTTAAGCGAAACCCTGACTTTGCCTCGCTAAATAAAGTTTCCCATGTCCTTGTGAAGGGGTGCTTGTGTTTAGATGAATGTATGCTTCTTTTTATAGAATTGAGAAATACTCTCGGAAGAATCATTGCAACTTAATCTTATGTTTTTATTTTTGGATATCAATTATTAACTTTTAAGTACTTAACAAAAACCATAGGAGTTGACAGGTCATGGATATGTTGTATTATATTTGAAGCCAATATTGTAATAGAATGACGGTATTCATTCAATAATGGTGGTTTCACAAAATAAATTTATAGTTTTCAAATTATTATTTATTTTGACATTTTGAATTTTTGACGCAACGTCAAATGATGACTTACCGGCAATATTTTTTTAAAATGGCCCTTTATGGCTCTGACTTCTAGGTTTTTTAACATAAATCAAAGCGTATCTATGGTTATTGACCATAAACCATATTTTTTGTAATTACTGGCAGAGTTCTAGCTTTTTTGTGCATTTTCAAAGAACTCGACAGACAAGCTTAGCTTAGGCATTTACTCATTGACTTCTTTACAGTTTGTTTACAACATGAAAATAAACTCAAGAATTTACATCAACATATCTTAACCTCTCTATTGTTGTGCGACGGAAACTAACCACAAAGAATAAATACATACAGCCGAATGTAGAACCTCCTTCTTTTTGGAAGTCAGTTAAAAAGGATAAACGTACTTGTAGCGAATCGTAAATCTATGGGATAAATAAACACTCCTACCGGATGTGTGGCTATAGACAAGGAATATATTACTATATGAGTCATATATCTTTGTCGTCCATTGTCGAGCAAATTGAAAAAAGAGTTAGAACTCAGAGCTGTAAAGCTCATTATTAAAAAAAAAAAACAAATTAAAAAAACACCTGTCTCTTGTCTAGTTTAGGGGTTAGAATTTTATTTATTATTTCAAAAAATCAAAAATTGAATTTTAATATTTATTATTATTATAAAATGTGACGATTTCCTAATTACTGCACTATTAGAAAAATGGATTCCAAGTACACTTCAGTGGGCAGGGAAAAAGAACATAGAATTACATACGATCTAAAAGTTAAAAGAAAAAAATTGAGCGTTGAAAGTAACTCGAAAAATATTAAAGAAGTGGAGCAAAACCTCTGTTTTAATGGCCTTTGTCAAGACAGTAACAATAAAATAAATAATAGTTTGCCAAATGATGTTTCTGAAGATTTGCAAGAAGCAAGAAAAACACTGCCTGTATATCAAGTTCGATTTAGGTAGATAAATAATACATTTTTAGTCTACAAAGCCGATTCATTTGTATTTCGTAGTGTGATTCATAAAGAAAATACTATTAATAAACTAAATTTTGTAGTACCTACTTAGCAGACCTATTTTATTAAAAGACCTATTTTTACTTAGCAGACCTATTTTTTTAAAATTGTAAATTTTGCCTTTTGTAACCATAGTTGAGTCAACACTACACACACACTTTTACAATACCATAAACTTGATGTTGTAAAAGTGTTTGTAAGCTTAATTTACTATAAAATAAGTGATTTTGATTTGATTTGATTTAATTTTAGACTGCAGCAAAATTGTTTTTTTCAAAAATACTGATGGCTTCCCTGTTTCTCTAAGATTTCTTATTTGTCTTTACTGTCACTTTACATGCAATTTTAGATTTTTCAAATTAGTTTTTAATATTTTTGCAGACTCTTAGAAGAGATAAGAAAACACAACACAATGATATTGATTGGTGAAACAGGAAGTGGTAAAACCACACAAATACCACAAATAATACATGAACATAGACTAGAGGGCAAAGGCTGCATAGCTGTGACCCAACCTCGCAGAGTTGCAGCTATCACTCTGGCTATGCGTGTTGCAGCTGAGACCAACAGTGAGATAGGGTCAATTGTAGGGTGAGCATATTTTTGTTGCTTGCTATAATATATATATAACAGTATAGTATATGTAAGACAAAATATTAATTTGTACAAACGAAAAGGAGATTTAAACCCACGTCTTACTAGACACGGGCATAAGTTAGTTATTTCTGCATATCGTCTCCAAAGAGTAAAAAAAATCTTTTGTAGGTTTGGGTGTACTCTTCTATAATAAGATCCCCAAGACTGTGATGGACATGCCAATGCATAGCTTTAAGCAATGTGTTAAAAAACATTTACTTAGTCGAGCATACTACAACATTAATGAGTTCCTTAATGATAAAGATGCTTGGAGCCCGTTGGATCAGCTTCCACCTTCACACAGGAAGTAAAACTATAAGAAATGTAAACAGTAATTGTTATCAATTGTAAATTATAATACTGTATGACTTTTTCAAAAGAGCAACTGTTGAGTTTCTTGCCGGTATCTTCTCAGCAGAACCTGCCTTCTGAACCGGTGGTAGAATCTTTACAAATAGTCAACTGATGTGTCAAAAGTGCTTGTAAACTGAGCCTACTTGAAATAAATGATTTTTGATTGATTTTGATTTGATTTGATTTGCAGTTAGTATATACTTCATTATATATCTATATCACTGTCCTTCACCTTGGTGAAACAATACATTTGAGCCTGTCACCAGGCTATCTGGATTGGACAGGCTAATTACATTGCCTCATAATCATATTAATACTACTACTAATATTTAGGACTAAAGTATGTCTTTAAATAGACTTAAATTAGTTTTTATTTGTCATTGCATTCTTGACAACTAGGGCTTGCAGAGACAAACTACTGACTACCTTCGATCTGATGGTGTAGAATTTTGCAGAGAGCTAGAAACTCAGAAAACCTGCATGTTGAGCTGCTTGCACAGTTTTATGAATTTACATTCATTGGAGAGAATAATAAGCATGTCCTCGATTACATTTATTAATTTAGCATCTTTACATATTACATATTCCTTCATAATTGTGGGCATTGCAACGTTTCCTTGTTTGAATTTTTATAAATATTTAATGTTTCTATTATTATTATATTTGTCATTAAATTTTAGATACACAGTCAGATTTGAAGATGTGACTAGTTCACACACAAAAGTTAAATACCTGACAGATGGAATGTTACTTAGAGAGGCAATGACTGACCCTTTGCTCAAGAAATATTCTGTTATTATATTGGACGAGGCTCATGAGCGAACAGTGAATACTGATGTTCTGTTTGGCATTGTTAAACTTGCACAAAAAGAAAGGGATGAACATAAAGTAAATACTCTAAAGGTAATATTTATTTCTTCACATGGTTATGATTTTGTAACTTGCAACAGATGCACAACTCCTATAATAACTGCCAGCTTTTTTGGTGTAAATGAGGGAGATAAGGGAGTTTCAATGGTACAAGGTTTGCAATGATAGTGACTATAAAAATAGGTTATTGTTTAGTATTTTTAAATGCCTGTCCCCCACTTTGATGAAAAGAATAATTAATTGACAATTGGTCCCAAAGAGCTGGAATAGCGACCCCGCACTAGAAAGCGCAGTGTTGGTCGACCCCCCCAGGTGGACTGACAACATCAAGATAGTCACAGGGATTCCCTGGATGCAGGTGGCTCAGTATCGTGATGTTTGGAAGTCCCTGTAAAAGGCCTATGTCCTGCAATGGACGTTCATCGACTGATATGATGACAACAATGATGAAATGACAATTGGTGGTTGAGTTCTTGTTTTGTTTGTTGTTGATCAACATAGGAATTATTGTAATTATGTAACTAAAAAAGTCAGATTTTAAATATGACCATGTGCCAGTATGACAATAATCCAACAAGCAGATATCAAACCTTTTGCAGTGTTTCAGTATCAGGTGGAGTTATTGAGGTATAAACTGATTTAGAAGCCATATAATTTGTAACAAAACAATTTTTTTTTTTCATTTAAACATGACATTTATTATAAAAAAAAAAAATATTTAACATTACAAAAATTACAGCTTTTATATTTAAAATAGATAATTTTTTTATCTATTAGAACAATGAAAAATATAATATTTTTTTTTATTATAACTCTAATAAAAAAAGTTGATCATTATCATTATACAATTTCTAAAATTCTATAATTTTTGTCAGGTCATTGTAATGTCAGCAACAATGGACGTGGATGCATTTAGAAAGTATTACAACAATTGTCCTGTTATATACTTGGAAGGGCGAACACATCCGGTCACCATCTATCACTCAAAGACTAAACACGAGGATTACCAGTATGCTGCTGTGTGCACTATATTTCAGTTGCACGCAACCACTCCAGCAGAGTAAGTTAAATTAGAATTTAAACTTTTTTTAGAATTTAAACTATTGTGTTATTCATATTAATTGATTATTAATTTACTTTATATGAAAAAAATTAAATATCCAAAAAATAACATCAAATGTAGCTGGGTCAAAGTCTTTCCCTGATAATATTGAATGATTGTAGAGTAGAGACTCAGTAGTTCTGTTACAGTAGTTCCTATGTATCATTTTGAGAGACGAATATCTTTGTAATCCATGGATTCACTGTGTGCGTGCTGGGTAGTGGGTGGGTATCGCGTGGCAGAGAGAAATATATGTTGAGAGTAGGTTGCCTAAAAATTTGGCCAAACTATTATTACCCATTATTAACCATCACTAATGATAGTTTGGCCAGGCGTTTTTGAGGCAACCTACTTGCAACATTTTTTAACATTCTAATTTTGATATAAAATACTTCTTATCCATTGAACATATGGGTAGGTCGTTTATCTTAGATCCTCTTCTATTACTTGTTTCTAATATTATGAATCTCAGACAATGAAAACTGTAATCTCATTTGATTGTATAATATCATGTACTCATATGTTTAAAATCATGTTTAATGTACATGTATAACAATAAAATTATATTATTTTTAGCCAGGATTTCCTTGTATTCCTGACTGGTCAGGAAGAGATTGAGACTGTCATGAGTAATATAAAACAAATAGCAAAAGTAAGTGTTGAAACCTTTTTTCTACAAATGATACATTGTTACAATAATAAATAACAGCCTAATATTTATTACAGCTTCATAATTTCAGGAAGCTAAAGGTCCTCAAATCAGAGTGTGCCCCCTATACGCTGGGTTGCCAGCTGTTAAACAACTTCAAGTTTGGAAGAAAACACCGCCAGGAATGAGAAAAATTGTACTGGCCACGAATATAGCAGAAGCATCTGTCACAATTCCACAGATAAAATATGTCATAGACACTGGTGTTGTAAAAGAGAGGTAACTAAAAACTTACATTATTTAATATTGTTATTACTGCCACTGGATGCAAGCGGCTCAAGAGCATGATGTTTAGAAATAACTCTTTACTAAATTTAAAGTAAACTTCTAACTTACTGCCTGATGGCTGAATTATTTTAACTTTTACTAAGAATTTCTTAGAAGGAAAAAAAGCTCAATATTTTATAATCAGACTAATCCATGGTCCTTGTGATTATATCCCAGCACTAACTACTGTACCAATGAGGAATCTCAAAGAAATCGAGTTTTTCACAAATCCCGCGGGGAGTATGGATTTTTCCGAGGTAAAAAGTAACATATATATTGCTCAATAACCAGTGAAAGTTCTTCTTCCTCGATAAATGAGCTATCTAACACTGAATGAATTGAAATCGAACCAGTAGTTCCTAAGATTAGCACATTCAAACAAACAAACAAACGGAGGGTCGAATAGATAGAGAGCAGTGGAAGTCGCTGGAGGAGGCCTATGCTGAAAGGCACACTGTGTTAAGAGATATTCTTTAAAAAAAAAAACTAAAATTTAAAAAAACAAAATGTAATCTACCTGTGTAAAAAATTTAATTTCTCATCACAGAATAAAGGGCTTTATTATTATTATAGTCCCATAGATTAACAATCCATACTAATATTATAAAGTTCAAGAGTTAGCCCATTTATCGAGGAAGGCTATAGGCTATATATTATCCCCGTATTCCTACGGAAACGATAACCAAGGGGGTGAAACCGCGCGGTGTCAGCTAGTAATGTAATAAATTGTCAGGACATGGTGTACATCAACGGGCGCCGAGCGGCTCGTAGTGCGGGCGTGCTCGCAGGCAGCGGGCTGGCAGCGCGCGGGGCGGGCGGGGCGCACCACCGCCGGCGCCGCCTACCGCCTCTACACCGCCGCCGACTTCGCCGCCAGGCAGCAGCACAACACGCCTGAGATTGTCAGGTTAGTGGAAGTGGTAAAGGCAAAGTATTCACTTGATGAAATTTGTTGCTTGCACGCTACGGCCGTGAGCCGTGATAGCCCAGTGGATATGACCTCTGCCTCCGATTCCGGAGGGTGTGGGTTCAAATCCGGTCTGGGGCATGCACCTCCAACTTTTCAGTTATGTGCATTTTAAGAAATTAAATATCACGTGTGTGAAGTCTGCCGATAACGAAGCTAAGGGCTGGCAATGCAGGTCTGGGCAATGCGAGGCTTTTGCCAGAATTATGATCACCAATATCGATACAGCCATTTACCTTTCCTACATTATAGGATTTAAAATTTTAATAAAACTTTGGTGAACCATTCCGCGCCTGCAAAAAGCCCAGAAATAAATTCTGTTACTTAACTCTTCGTTAAACTATTTAGTCTGACAGGCTTGCAAACAGGCACTATAAAAGTTTTAATGTACGGGTTTCTTTTACACAGCAGGCAAGTAATGAGATTTTAAAAAGATAACTGCTGTACCCATATTTACTCTATGCATATATATAAAAGGTCGCGTTTTTAGAAAATTTATTAAAAGGGATAAAAGTTGTATGAAAATAATTCAATAAAAAAAACCGAAGGTTACTCAGACATGGGCGTCTGTATAATTATACTGTAGTAAGCACGTTACTGCATTGAATTTACCAACTGAGTGGTTGGGCCGTAATATATAGGCAATTAAAAAAAAAACTAACTACAAAGCCAGCCTACCCTCTTTATAGTAGAGGGATAATAATTCAAGTTTGAGTTGGTAGCTGACTACAGTAAAATATAAGTTGCATCGCTTTTGTTTTAGATGTCCATTATCTTCAACGATGCTAATGCTGATTGCCACGGGAATGGATCCTAGTACGTTTCCGTTATTGGATTCACCGCCGAGAGATTCAATACAAGCGGCTTTAATACTTTTGAAAGAAATAGGTAACTTTTACTATATTACTATTTTTATTTAATTTATTAACAATAAACTTTTATATTGTCTAGTAATGTGTTTCATGTTACAATTCTAATAAACGTTTTAGGTGCCATAGACAATGAGAATAATCCAAAACTGACTGTACTTGGGAAGAAAATGACGGCTTTTCCCATTGATCCCAAGTATTCAAAAATACTTTTGTGCGCCCCAGAACACAACTGTTTAGAGGAGGTAACAAAAAATACATACATTTCTAATAAATCTGTTTTAGTCGTGCGTTTTTTTCACACCCTCTTATAGGTCTAGCTTTCTAACAAATCATGTTCAAACAAATGGTTTTTCGCTTCATTGGAAGGATGACCTACCTACTATGTCATGTTCAAACAATATTTTTATAAAAATAAGCATAAAGAGTGGTATCCATATCTCGTATTAATTGATTATGAAACACGGCTAAAACTCACGTGATATTAGGTCGGAGTATGCCCGACTAGTCAGACAAACTCCGTTTGGATCGTGCCGCGATTCAAGAACCAGCTCATGACTAAGGGCCCCGTATGGGTTCGAAACTAGTCGGGCATACTCCGACCTAATATCACGTGAGTTTTAGCCGTGTTTCATAATCAATTAATATGAATAACACTCACGATAGTTTAAATTGAAGAGTGCACAAAAGTTAAATGGTCTGCCATTTTTGGGATTGAGCTATATTGGATTTCGAATAACATAAAACTAAACTCGTTACATAAACATAAAACTAGAATCGTTCAGGGATAACTTATTTAGAGCGCGTTCAGATGACAAAAGTTTATCGCCCGTAAACCAGTCGCGCATCTAGATGCCCATACATTTTTACATAATATTGCACTGCCTACCTAAAGAACTTACCTAATACAAACTTAAGTTGGACCACAGAATACATAGTCGGACAAGGAATTTTACAATTTTTACTTTTAGTGCATGCTAGTTAAATACCTTATGCACGCCACTGCATATTATAAGACTCTTTTCATGTGCAACGCGAAACTAATAAAATATTTACACAACTATGTATTAACTATGTATTTGTTGTACCTAACAAGTCCTACTAATATTATAAACGTGAAAGTTTGTATGGATGTGATGTTTGTTTGGATGTTTGTTAGGTCGTTAGTTTGGATGTTTGTTACTCTTTAACGCCGCAACTACTAAACTGATTTGGCTTAAATTTGGAATGGAAATGTATTTTACTCTGGATACTTTTCATTCCGGGAAAATCCATGGTACCCGAAGGATTTATCAAAAACTAAATATCGCGCGGATGAATTTGCGGGCCTCGACTAGTGTTAAATAAAGTCCTACAAACACAAAGCAAATTTTCTTTTGATAAAAAATAAACGTCTTTTGGACGTGTGTGGAACGTATTTGGATTGACTTTTCGAATTACGTACCTTTCAGAAAAATAATTCAATACCTACCTAAGAATAGCTTTAATATACCAACGGCTTTTGTATAAAATATAAATTATACGGAATAAATGCTTCGTGTGCTTTAACACGAATGTTCACTCATATAATTTTTCCAGGCATTGAGTTTGGTCGCAGTAATGTCCAGCGAAAATGTGTTTCACACGCCATTACACAAGAGGGAAGAAGCTTTGAAAGTAAAACAAAAATTTATATCGCCCCTCGGCGATCATATCACGCTTTTGAACGTGTATAAAGCGTTCTGTAAAGCCCCTTTAAAAAAGGTAGGAATGCTGAAATAAATTTTACGTTTTCGTTTTTTTTTTGTTCACAAAAATTCGGTCACGTCCATTAGTATAAATGGCCTCGATTTTTTAGAACACATTCCTGTGTGTGTCCTTTTAATGTCCTATATGTAAATTGTTTTACCACGTTATATGTAAATTGCTTGTTAAAAGACGTGACGTCATAATTGAAAAGGAACTTTTTTTTTATTCTTTACAAGTTAGCCCCTCGACTACAATCTCACCTGATGGTAAGTGATGATGCAGTCTAAGATGGAAGCGGGCTAACTTGTTAATAGGAGGATGAAAATCCTCACCCCTTTCGGTTTCTACACGGCATCGTACCGGAACGCCAAATCGCTTGGCGGTACGTCTTTGCCGGTAGGGTGGTAACTAGCCACGGCCGAAGCCTCCCACCAGCCAGACCTGGACTAATTAAGAAAATCTCAATCTGTCCAGCCGGGAATCGAACCAAGGACCTCCGTTTTGTAAATCCACCGCGCATACCACTGCGCCACGGAGGCCGTCAAAATGACGTCTTGATTTCATTCATGTACAGTCATGACCATCATTTTTATTATAATTTTTTAATGGCCCACTATAGTTACTAGAGTCAGGTCAGACTTTCCTCCTTAAACTAACGAGGATATGGAGCTTAAGTTAACCACACTTAAAAGCGGGTTGGCGGGCTTACGGCGATAGTGTTCAATTATTTTCACGACTATTATCAGATGTTAAATGTAATGACCGAAAGTTGGGTCTCACGGATTCACATACCCCCACCTACTTCTCTAGTCCGGGTCGCGATTTTTTCTTAATTTTTTTTTTAGGAGATTGGAAAGTTTCCTACTTCATAGTCAAATCCAGGACCTAGTGATCCGAAGCTACATAGGCTAACCACGGGACCAATGACCCAGCTGTTTGCGTTCATTACAATACACGCGTATAACATTGTAGTGCAATCTTAATTTAGATATTTAGGGACTGCTCAATCTACAATATTTATGATATCTATACTATGTGCGCTGTAGCATGGTGCGGATGACAGTCGCCTGTATGACGTTCATATTACGTGCTATTATCGTGAATCACGACAAACTTTCAAGATTGTAACGAACTCACCCGCACCATGCTCCAGCGCACGAGCTGTAATTATTTTAATTGTTATTTGTTTACAGCAATGGTGTCGGGAAAACTATTTAAATCACAAGAACTTGTCATACGCCTCTGAGATAAGACAGCAATTGCTTGGCGTCTGTCAGCGGTTGAACATGACTGTTAGTAGCTGTGGTACTGCTTTAGATCAGGTATTGTTATATTATACGAATGTTAGTTTGTTTGTTGGTTCCTTCTATAGTCGGTTGGTTCGATCGTCCGTTTATCCGTTTATTTGTATATTTATTGTCGACCTAATTAGTGTCTGATAGGTCAATCAAAAATCAAAAAATATTTATTTCAACACACAGCAAAAATTTTTAAATAATAATTGAGTAGTTCATCATCATCTTCATCATTATCAGCCGATGGACGTCCACTGCTGGACATAGGCCTCTTTCATTGACCTCCAAGCATAGCGGCTTCGAGCCACCAGCATCCAGCGGTTTCCTGCAATTCGCTTGATGTCCTCGGTCCAACTAGTGAGGGGTCGACCAACACTACGCTTTCCGGTGCGGGGTCGCCATTACAGCCTTTGGACCCCCACATCAATCATCAATCTATCAATCATGATCAATTTATTTGTATTATGTTGTGACGTCTACAGAAAAAGAACGAAGAGCATTTCACACAGGGATATGAGAAAATGCAGGCAAATCTGCGGGCCAGTGTCTATATATTTTTTGTTGCTGTGATATTTTAGATGGGACGAGAATATTGAATAGAACCAACGATCACCTAACTTCTACTTCTTAATTAACATCTATGCAGCTGTCGTCGCCTCTCGGGGATTATTATTATTCATGTTATTTTATGTTAGACAATATGTAGTTTGATATAAATAAATTTGGGCTCCATATTCTACCATGTATCAGAGTAGACATGCGCGCTATTATATAGTGTAGGAAATAGTAGTCTGAGACGGATATGACGTCTGGTGGCGCAACTTGTTTCCATAAAGAGTGGGCAGTTAGAGAGGGGTACCGATCGGTTGGCGGGAACGACTTGCGATATAAAGCGCTCGTCGTGCGGTCTACTTCGGTATACTCGTGGCGTTCGAGCCGTTCACATTTCTTGTTGTGTAATTCTTTAGTCTTAACTTGGGATAGGCAGGGAGAGTGATTTGAGTGAAAAAAGGAGAGTGTTTTTTAACTGTCAAGGGCGCCCTTAACCCTACACACTACGTTCACAAGTGCATGACTCCACTCAAGGTCATTCTCTGCCATTCTAGGGTCTTTGGTTATAGTTTGATTTGTTAATTAAGTTGTCCTGACAAACATTGCGAATAACCTTTGTTCAACGTTGGTTTTCTTATTTTTGTAGTCCACTTCTGAGTCTGCCAAAAATAGGATTACGTTATATAGGAAGTTTTTTCTTTTAACTTATATATTCACTACATGAAAATAATAATAATATAATTCCATTGTTACAGTTACTTAAGTGCCTTCTAAGTGGACTTTTTACGAACTGCGCGTGGGCGCGTGCTGGCGCAGGCGGTGGAGGTCGTTACGTCACTAGCGCGGGCGTGGCGGCCATGTTGCATCCGTCGGGAGTCCTCCACGCCGTCCGGCCCGCGCCGCCTGCGGTGCTCTACACAGAACTGCTCCACACCAAGCGATCGTACCTCGTCACAGTGTCGGCGATACAGCCGCAGTGGCTGCACCAAGTCGCGCCCGAGTACGCGCGGCGGTGTCGCGCCAACCGGTGACACTCGCACTCCGATCTACACGGATCGATTGAGAAATATAAAATGGCGTCGTGTTTGTTGTATTTGAAAATTACGTTCACTCCATACTAAATATTGTGTGTAGGATGAATAATATATGTTTTATATATTATAAAAAAAAATTATGAAAGCTTTGTACAGGCGCTGGTGGTAATGACGTAATGACGTCACTAGCGCCAGCGTGGCGGCCATGTTGCATCTGTCAGGAGTATTCTACATCGTCTAGCCCGCTCCACCCGCAGTCCTCTACACAGAATTGCTCCACACCAAGCGATCGTACCTCGTCACAGTGTCGGTGATACAGCCGCAGTGGCTGCACCAAGTCGCGCCGGAGAACGCGCGGCGGTGTCGCGCCAACCGGTGACACTCGCACTCCGATCTACACGGATCGATTGAGAAATATAAAATGGCGTCGTGTTTATTGTTATGTATTTGAAAATTACTTTCACTTCATACTAAATATACTAAAATATATTGTGTGTAGGACGAATAATCTATGTTATATATATTATGAATAATTATATAAAAACCCTGTACTGGCGCTGGTGCTCATTACGTCACTAGCCCGGGTGTGGCGGCCATGTTGCATCTGTCAGGAGTATTCCACATCGTCCATCCCGCTCCACCTGCGGTGCTCTACACAGAACTCCTCCACACCAAGCGATCGTACCTCGTCACAGTGTCGGCGATACAGCCGCAGTGGCTGCACCAAGTCGCGCCGGAGTACGCGCGGCGGTGTCGCGCCAACCGGTGACACTCGCACTCCGATCTATACGGATCGATTGAGAAATATAAAATGGCATCGTGTTTATTGTATTTGAAAATTACTTTCACTCCATACTAAAGATGTGGATAAGACGAATAATATATGTTTTAGATATTATGAAAAAAATATATAAAAGCTTTGTACAGGCGCTGGTGGTTATTACGTCACTAGCGCTGGCATAGCAGCTATGTTGCCTCAAAAAAATTGTAAAATTAGTTAACCCAATACCTACTTTGTTAGACTTTATTTTGTAAATATCTAAGTATTGAAGATAATGTGATGATAGCTTTTCTGTATGTGCGTTAATGTTGCGAAGATATGCGTAGAGTTACTAGAATATTGCTTTGTTTTGTCTCGTTATCTTGTAATCTGTTATAAACTTGGGCCAAGTATGTACTTCTAAATATTTTAACAATAAAAAAAAATAATTTTTAACCAATGATATAAATGGAAATTATTATGTATATTTACATAATTAAATAAATAAAACATAAGTACAGTAATGAAATGTATAATTTATAGTATGATTTAAAAAATACTCTATTGTCATTGTTCTTCACTTCTCTTCTATATAATAAAATTGAAATTTATATTTTCCTATTGTTAAGGACAATGGCCATTGGCTATACCTACACGTACTTACAACGTCGGGTTACTAGCTGACAATCGGCTTTGAGGTGCCAGGTAATAGTACATTATAAGTGCGGTAAGTTGAAAAATTACAGCCGAGGCGATATTGTAGCTCGAGCTAAAGGCGAGAGCTAAAGTAAGGAAGCAGAGGCTGTAATTATCAAAGCGCACGTATGTCTTACGACGTTTTATAACACATTTGCGAGAAAACACACTTTGAAAATTAATTTGCACCTTTGCCTGTTTTCCAGGTGACATTTTAATACGCTTGTCATTTTTGCACAGATAACGCGCACACCAGCGGTTGTTTATTTTTAAACAAACGCACCAAAAACAGCAATTATTACTAATAAAGTAAATTAATATTTTTGTGTTTCTGATACAGATAAATGTTTGTCATTTATTGTCAAAATTATAAAATTAAAGAATTAAATGTTTCTTTATTATATTTTATCTCACAGAGTTAATTTTATTCATGTTGAGCACTTTTTTGACATAAAAACTGTTTGCCAACATTTAAAAAAGAACCATTCGTTATTAGACGGATGCTAAAGGTTTTTTATTACAATATGGCACATATGCATTTTACTTTACATTACGGCACATGTGCGTAATGCGATACATTAAGATATTAAAATTGGTGAAATAAGCGATACTTTACGAGCAAATGTGTTATAAATTTTTTTATAGGCCTATATATTTTATTTTGTTGTCCGCAGTTAGCTTGGACGGATATTATACTGTTAAGGTACTTAAAGCTTGCAGCACTGTTTATTAAAACACATTGTGGATTATAGATACTTTAATTGTCATTATTGTTTGGTTTAATAATTTTAAGTTACATAAGTAGGTACCTTAATGTAATGTTTATTATTGTTGGTTGAGTTGTGATATAAATAAATAAATGTCTGTTAGCTAAGTTATAAACCGTTTCGTAAAAAAAGGTAATTCAGTTTGAACAAACTTCACAGCTTACGTTATTATTTTATCAGATGAAATTGCAAAAGTCTTGTCTGTATTTTTTTTTTTTTTTTATTGAGAAAGAATACAATAGGGAACTTAAGCTAACTTATCCTAATAACTATACAAATCATGCCCACGTGGAATGGTGGCAAGAATACTGGCTGCATTTCCGCGCTGGACAGCCAGGCTGATCCTTTGCGCAAAAAATGAGCCAGCCCTTCTGTCACCAGTCGAGGCAACAAGCCGCGGTGAAATAGTACGGAAAAATTTTTTGGCACTGCGACTCCATGGCCCAAGGGTCTCCACGGCAAAAGGTACAAATATGTAACTCTCTGTCAGAGAGGCATACTTGTCTGTATATAGATATCTACTTAATAATAATAAAGTAAGTATACCTACCTAGATATTAAATTAAAATAAGTATAGGTACCTAACTTCGACAAGTATAATAATTGTATATGTAAATTGTAAATGTCAATATTACAGTTAAATATTTAGGTCGTTTGTGTTTTATTGTTGACAAAAATAATGTGAAGAATATATTTGTTTTAAATATTTAATATAAGCTTATATATATTACTTTGTAGAAGTTCTTGACCGGCAACCAATATTTTATTTTCGATATCTTCCGCCCACGAAATACCTCTGAACGCACTTTTTACTCTGGTATCGGATAAAGCGAGTATTGATTAAAATTCATCATCATCACCTATTTAATGGCCACTGATCCTACAGGGGCTAGGCGTCAGCGTCATAGAAGAGGGGATATTATGGACTCACTCGGCTCCTATGGGGGTTTATGAGCTTAAGGTGATTTCGCTTTCTAATGGTCACTATGTCAAATGGAAATGCTACTATATCAATAGTGCATTATTTAGTATTTTGCGAAAAAATACAAAGTTGTACCTATAACTTGGCGAATTCATTCGTAACACTCCC
Organism: Bicyclus anynana; assembly: GCF_947172395.1. Classification (NCBI taxonomy): domain Eukaryota; kingdom Metazoa; phylum Arthropoda; class Insecta; order Lepidoptera; family Nymphalidae; genus Bicyclus; species Bicyclus anynana. The sequence continues at coordinate 11,561,599 of NC_069085.1, read as the reverse complement.
TATGGTCCGGGAGGGCGCACGACTTCACACCCGCGCAGACCTTCCCCCCGTCGCCCGCATATAATGGGAGTGCCATCAACGAATTGCCAAGATATACCCACAGAACATAGAACTAACGCTTTAGCAATAGAAGGACCGAGGGGGCGTGGCCCGCGTATCCTCATATATGAAGACGTACGCTTATGTGTTTGTATTATATTATGTGATAAGTGTATATTCTATACGAGCAGATGTTAAGTTGTATACAACTGTATTCATTGATGTATATTACGAGTACCTCTATGAATGTGTTACCTAAATAAAAACATTTTAATATTATTATGCAGTTTTTATTTAATAATTTATTTATTTATTTAATAATATTTCATTCATCATCTGTCTCCCATATTCGGCTCACTGCTGAGCTCGAGTCTCCTCTCTAAATGAGAGGGGTTAGGCCAATAGTCCACCACGCTGGCCCAATGCGGATTGGCAGACTTCACACACGGAGAGAATTAAGAAAATTCTCTGGTATGCCGGTTTCCTCACGATGTTTTCCTTCACCGTTTTTGAGACACGTGATATTTAATTTATTAAAATGCACACAACTGAAAAGTTGGAGGTGCATGCCCCGAACCGTATTCGAACTCACGCCCTCCGGAATCGGAGGCAGAGGTCATATCCACTGGGCTATCACGGCTTTTAATAATATTTACCTTTTGATATCGTTATGGTCAGTTACTACTTAGCAAATTGAATACATAGGCCTGTAAGGGTCTTAATACATTTAACACATAATAAACCAAGAGCAAGCACCCATTAAGTTTTATGCGGTAGTAAAAGACGACACGAAGGCAGACCTCGCCCTTCGATGTCATTGTGCTTCGTTTCAGATATATCCACTAAAACCGTTTTGTGACGGAAATATAAAATTCTTTATTAAAGAAGTCATTTTTAGACTCAATAAACATCCTGGGAAAGGTTAAAGATCATATTAGATATTAAATCGTGAAAATACGACTTGTTACCTACTTAAATATACACGTGTACTTGCTTATGCAAGTGGATAGTTTTAACCAGCCCCGGGGAGTCCTGGAAGATTACTTAATTGTTTCAAAACTATGTTATTCATTGCGTCATTCAGAAATGACGAATCTGCTGAAGAACCAAAGTCATCGTGAATGTTATTTAAACGGGTACATACCACGATAAAACGACGAGATTTTTATTGTCGATATTATAATGAACAACCACGAAATAAGTTTAAAATCAAAGTCATCGTGTCGCGACGCTGAAGTGGCAATAGGTGGGGCACATAGTTCGAAGAGCCGATGGACGTTGGGGTCCCAAGGTGCTGGAATGGCGACCCCGCACCGGAAAGCGCAATGTTGGTCGACCTTCTTACTAGGTGGACCGAAGACATCAAGCGGGTTGCAGGGAGCCGCTGGATGCTGGCGGCTCGAGACCGTTTTCGTTCTCATAGACATAGTTCGACGAGCCGATGGACTTTGGGGTCAAGGTACTAAAAGGAATACTAATAGTATTAACGAATATTAGCATTTATTTATATATTTTTTCCTAATGTTTTTGAGGAATGCGGTCAGCAACGAACGTCAGCTGAAATATCTTTCCGCTACATAAAAAGAGTGCGTAGCTATCGCCCGCGCTCTAAATCTTTCCACCGCAATTTACACGCACTGCAAGGGTGCGAAAATTTATCACCAAAATATAAAGCCTTTGTCCGCACTAGTTTGGCGTAGTTGCTGCCATAAAAAATCTGCTTTGTTGACAGAGATTACCTCCAGTTTATTAGGTAGGTAGATTAAGAAGTTGGTACGTCGAAATGAGTTTGAATTCATTTTAGAAGCTCAGTTTTGGTGGAACATTTCTATTTTTTTTCATGGTACTCGTAGACTAGGTATATCTTAAGGAAAATCGCGTTCTCGTCTACGAATAATCCGTTAATAAGGATAGGTATTATTGATTTAAATGGCCGTGATATCAAGTGTCTCAAACGGTGAAAGAAAAATATCGTGAGGAAACCTGCATACCAGAGAATTTTTTTAATTCTCTGTGAAGTCTGCCAATCCGCTTTGTTTGTTTGTTTGTTTGTTTACTTACCTACGTCAATACAAAGGCATTTAATTTTTTAAGTAGGCAATAGGTACCTCTAGGTTTACCTATTTAATTTATCTTAAATAAAAATGTACTTTGATAGTAACAATTCCAATATCTAAAAGTATAGTGTGTTATAATAAATCTTACCAACCACTCACTTTAACATTCATGAAAATAATATTCAAAGGTGGGAACTTATAAAAGCAATCTACGAAAACTAACTAAATGCTTAGTAAGCACAAAGACAAGTTGGAGTGACAGATCCACTTCGTCATTCACTTCTTATTATCTAAAAGGTATCTTCGGGAAAGTTGCTATTCCTTCCAAGGTGCTAAACTACAACAAATTAATTAGTTTTACTTACTTAGTAACTTATTTAGACATTTATTAGTGGGCAATCTAAGATATTTATTACCTATGTTTTAAATAAATATACACGAGGGTATTTCAATGTGCACTGTTGTGCACATTAGAATTGAAGTTTTTTTTTTATTCTTTATTCTATTACAAGTTAGCCCTTGACTACAATAACACCTGATGGTAAGTGATGATGCAATCTAAGATGGAAGCGGACTAACTTGTTATAAGTAAAATGAAAATTCACACTCCCTTCGGTTTCTACACGACATCGTACCGGAACGCTAAATCGCTGGGCGGTATGTCTTTCTCGGTCTCTTGATTGCAGCAAATTGCAGCCAAACGCTGGCTTTGACTTATACATCTGATTAGATGTACAAATAAACTATTATGAACAAATAAAATGGTAGCATAATTTAACATTAGTTATAAGAAATTATAATAAATATATTTATGGAAATTTTCTTTATGTAAAGAGGTTTTATTTTATGTAGATGTAGGTAGGCAGAAGGAACGTTGTGGGTATTCTATTCTATTACCATTTCAGGGAGCGATGCGTATTTGGATCACGAACTCGAGTTATAAAAAATGTCGAGCAAAATGAGAAAAGTCCGGAGTGAAGCCAAACATTCCTCGAAAAGTTTCGGGTAATGGATGTCGACTCCAAATATCAAAGTAAAGCTTTTGCCATTTTTTTTAACTTCTATAGAAAGGTAACTTTGTAATCTATTCCCATGGCACTTGAATTTAAATTCATTTAAATTTTTAGAGTAGGTACGCTACGTTAGAAACTGTAGGTACGTACTTTTTAGGTTGGATTTTGCTTATCAGAAATGCTGACTTTAGACGAAGTTTGCTAAGTACCCTGTACCATAATATTCTTAAATTTTTTAGGCTTTATTGCTTATTGCATTTGTAAATGTTTTATAAAATAGTGCAATGTCGTAGCGTGGACTAATATATGACGTGAATACCTACATAATATTACGAACGAATTATGAAATAAGACGCGAAATCGAATCAACAAGGTCCTTTTCTTTCAGTATATTTGCCTGCCAGTCTCAAGAATCTACCCAATAGATCTATAAGGTAGTTTGTTAGTTCACCGCGGCTAGTTGCCTCAACAGGTGACAGAAGGGCTGCCTCATGTTTTGCGCAAAGGCCTGGCTGTCCAGCGCGGAAATGCAGCCAGTATTCTTGCCACCATTCCACGTGGGCATGATTTGTATAGTTATTAGGATAAGTTAGCTTAAGTTCCTTATTGTATTCTTTCTCAATTAAAAAAAAAGTAGTCATATATTTTATTATTGTGATGATATCGTATTACGTCAATCTGACAGTATCAGTTTTTTATATTTGCTATTTCTTTTTAAATATGATCGAAAAAGGACTATGTTAGGAGTGGGTACGGCAATAGTCCTGCGGGCGGAGGTCGAACTACGACCTCTCGAAGTCTGGCCACTTTACCGTGGAGCTACTGAGTCTTTCATAATAGCGAGGCCTCACGAGACCTCCTTTAGTGAGATAATGTAGGCGGAGGCCCGTTTCGCCCACGCCTAGCTACGTCCCTGCTTGTTTTCTCTTTACACGTTAATGTGTAGGTAAATGTCTGCTAAAACTTTGTTGTGAAGTAGGTAGGTACTAACCCAATGAACAAAAAGTGTTTTGGCTCTACTCCCGTGTGAATTTGGCGTAAGTAGAGAATACTCGTAAGTCGTACTTATGCCAAATTTGTATAAATAGATGTAGAAACTTTTACCCATATGTTAATGTAAGTGTCCTATGTCTTACTGAACGAGGATAAGTATTTAGTTTAAAATAATGATTTGAGATTATGAGTGAAAGGTAGTTTTGTGCTGATGTTTATGTCAAGTTTTAGATATTAGGTATCTACTTTTATATTAATCTAATATTATATCCCACACCTTCCGAAATCGGAGGCAGAGGTCATATCCACTGGGCAATCACGTTCTTCCGGTTCCGGTCCGGGGCATGCATCTCCAACTTTTCAGTTGTGTGTATTTTAAGAAATTAAATATCATGTGTCTCAAACAGTGAAGGAAAACATCGTGAGAAACCTCCTGCATACCAGAGATTTTTTTTTAATTCTCTACGTGTGTGAAGTCTGCCAATCCGCGTTGGGCCAGCGTGGTGGACTATTGCCCTAACCCCTCTCATTCTGAGAGGAGAGTCGAGCCGAATATGGGTTGATAAAGATGATGATGATGAATATTATGAATAGATAAAAATTTATTTAATCAGAAATAGCAGAATAATTTGCAAACGGTAATGAAAACAAAATGTCGTTGGCATTAAAGATGATTTTAATAGAAAATTCAACACATTGTTAGCCCCTCAGTGCTGCCCCTAGCGGATTTTTTTTTATACCTTTAGTGGAAAATGGCTCATTACGTATATGTCTATTTATGACTAAGGTTCTTATTGACGAAAGCTTTTATTTTCTACGTGATCGCTTTTATTTGGGACACAGGGGTTGCCACTTACCATCCCTCGGGGGTTTGTCGTATTTCATCTTTATTGATGATTGTTGGGTTTTTAAACTAAGCTTTCATGTCTTTGTACTCTTTTTCATCAAATGTTTCATTTTCTTTTTCTGCCTATATAAGGTACTCGTACTGACTGGCTGACTTTACTGAGAATTACTTAGAAGAAGACCCAAGTGTTTTAAAGCACGGCCTAGGATTCGATCTTAGAACTTCGTAAAAAGTAACAAAAGGAAAATAAGCTAACCTTTGGACCATCGAGCTAGTTGGAGTGTCTATAGTTATTTATAGCTATCCTTATATTCACGAGATAAAGTAAAATGTATAAAGAAATGGAAGTTGACGGTATGTGTTCCTTTGAAAAGAAGTTTGAAAAAAAGAATTATTGAAAACGGTCCAGTCGTATTCGAGTAATCAGGTAACATACAAAAAAATAGACTTGAATAAAGAACATCCTCTTTTTTTTGAAGTCGGTTAAAAAATAGTTTGTGGACCCCTGGACTATGCAATTTGCAGCAGTAATTTGTAGGTCATGTTATAATATCACACCCTGGAAGCTATTGCATTATTAATTATATGAATTGCTTCCCAAGTTACGCAAACTTTCTTAGTACGTGCTCAATATGCAGCATCGCTATGCGTGAGGAGAAAATTAATTTGCTTTTAAATGCACAAATGGAGGACATATCTCAAACAAATATGAAATCCACACTCTCGCAGATATAAAAAAAATTGGAATCTCCATCATTTTACGATACTATGTTATCGGATAATTAGAGTGGCTAAGAAAGCCATGTCTCAGATACATAAAATGTGGAGAGACAAAATTTCGCTAAAAACCAAAATCAACTCCTACGTACTCTCGTCTTCTTCTTTTTCCTTTATGGCGCTGAGACTTGGACTTTTTGATCTGCTGACAGCAAACGTATTGACCGTTACGATATGTGGTGCTGGTGAAAATGCTCCGGATTCCATGGACGACATTTCAGACCAACGCTTTCAAGGATGGTCTATGCACTTGTTTTTGTTGTATTTTTTTTTAAAGTTTGTTACCTCCTTCATAATTTCTTAACCAATTTTGAAATTTATTTTTTGTTTGATAGAGTACCGATGTACCGATCTGGAAGTTATACCTAATACTTCCAGATCAGTCCCATTTAATTTTCATGAAAATCGCTTTAGTAATTTTGTGTTATAATGAAAATAACGAAATTACACGTACTGTGGCGCTTTCATTATTTTTTTGTTTGTAGTGTGTTTTAGCATAGTGAAATACACACTAAAAACAGAAAAATACAATAAAAAAAAATCAACTACAAAAATAAACTAAAAAGCGAAAAATAACATCGTATGTGCTGCCTTCTGATCACTTTGAAGGCGCTGCCAACATGTACCTCACATGTTCTGCGAATGATTTCTCTTTTAAAGGCGATATTCGAATTAATCAGGTGGGCCATATTAGCCATATGCTTAATCCTTTAATTAATATTTTAGCAGACTCAAAAATGATTACAAAAATAAGAAAAGTAATTTCAAACAAAGGTTATGATTCACAACATTTGTCAGATCAACTTAATTAACAAATCAAACTGTAACCAAAATAAGACCCTAGAATGGCAGAGAATGACCTTGAGTGAACGATGTGTGAAGGGTTAAAGGATCCTTTGACTGTTAACAAACACTTCCCTTTCCACGCAAGTCACTCTCCCCGCCTATCCCAAGTAATCCATAAAGAATTAGGTACACAACAAGAGATGTTGACGGCTCGAACGCCAGCCACGAGCACACTGAAGCCGTCCGTACCGCAAGTCGTTACAACGCGGCGATAACAAATATTAAAAAAAAGTGTGTCAATAGTGATAATGATGAAGACACCATAGCGCTGATTATGTGGGTAGGAGTTAAACGGTCTACAGTCGTAAACAGACTGAAAGCAGTAAGGAAATAGGGGCGCGGTCGCGGTCTCACGCACGGAAATGAGGCAGTCCACTTGGTTTCCTCATATTGCGCTAACACGCACGCTGTGGGAAACCTTCAGCAAGTATACTACGGGTTATATATCACAAAGTTTTATTCAACTGGCTCTGTTAGAAGGTGTCCTGTAAATAGTACGACATACGTACTCTACAGGGTGATAGACGACATCAAAGCCTATTAAAATAACGTGTCCCGTAATTAATAACACGCAAATAGTACCAAATACCAATGTACTAAAACAAATAAAATATTATTCATAAAAATAGTATTATATTACATTGGTAATTTAGTCCGTTATGTATTACAAAAATCAGATCTTTAAAATCTTAATTACAGCAGCTACAGCATCGAAACAACTGGTTCAAGGTAGTAAAAAATTTAAATCCGAAAAAAAATATAACTTGGTCACCTTAGGGATTTTTGGAAAACTGGACAAATTAGTTTTATCCATTTATTACAGGACACCCTGTATGTTAGCCGGTTTTTAAGTTAAGTATATTAATTTTTCTTCGGACTTCTTTTTCTATTAAATAAGTATGAGAATCAGGCCATGCGACTTCTACGTCTACTTTAAATGTAAATTATATTATTGGTCAGAGATCAGATCTACAAAGTTATCTATTATCTGTATGTTTATTAAAATACCTAATGTTATGCAGCATTTTATGATTTCTGTATAAAGTTGATCCCTACTGACCCACGTCAAAATATCTCAGTAATAGAATAATATTTCATATTCAAGCGGCTCATGTTACGGTAAAACTTTCTGACACAAATTCACAAATTAAATCACACTCAAACCTTGTTTCCAATAAATCTTTCATTTACAATAATATTAGCCGATTTTATCTGAAACTACTATTTGAATAATCGTAAATTTAATAAGTAAATGACTTTCATTAGTTTGCGATACTTACCGACTAAATATAAAAATATATAGATACTTATGAAATCGGAGTGTACTCGTACAACTCTGATTTTTATAACATACAACTAAAAATCGTGTTGTAATATTTACTCTTTGAAAACTTGGAGAAGTTAGTAAGTAAGGTTGTAGTTATAGTATGACATGCAGTGTTAAAAATGGCTTAGAACACAATAGAAACTTAGAGACTTTTAAGCGATTTTATATTTAAAGTCCGGAAAATGTTCTTGTAACTGCTTAGTCAGTATTACGGAGAAAAGTTGAGAGTGGAGTGACAGAGCCACTGCGTCACCCGGCGCTCATTACCTACTGTCATTTGCAGGCTGTCTAGTTTAGTATAGTCTTGAAAACCTTATTATAGTCCGAGATCCCACATTACATTGAGGTCTACGGAAATAGAATCTGGGAAGAACAGACAAGAAGAAGCTGAGTTTATTTATAAATGGGAAATAATCTAAAATCGATTGATGTAAATAAGAAATTACTTAAATTAAATTAAATTTATTTTATTATTATTGTCCATAATAATAAAATACATTTATTAATGAATTAGATGCTTAAGGGTAATTCATTAGGATTTCATCTTTAGACAACAGTACAGAACCTACAGTCGGTGAATATTATTTTAAAAGAGCAAATTTAGTTTCTGGATGACTCTTAGCGGAACTTGCTTTCCGAACCGGTGGTAGAGTCTACAAATAGTCAAACATGATTTTTTGCAAGTTTATACGAAGCTTATATGAAATACTAAACGATTTTTTTTATTCTTTACAAGTTAGCTCTTGACTACTATCTCACCTGATGGTAAGCGATGATGCAATCTAAGATGGAAGCGGGCTTGCGAACAAACAAAGACAGGCAGACAGACGTAGCGCGATGTAGGTACTCGTAGGTCTTTGATTAGTGCGGAGGAGATTGTAAATCCACACATGGAAACCTGAAAACGGAGGTTGAAATCTTTAGGTTCCTACACGACATCGTACCGGAATGCTAAATCGCTTGGCTGTACGTCTTTGATACTAGCCACGGCCGAGGTCTGACTGGTGAGACCAGTCAGACCTCGAACAGTTAAGAAAACCTCAATCGGCCCAGCCGTGTATCCAACTCAATGTTTTAAATCCACCGCGCATACGTAAACATAACAATAAAATGCAACACGTCAGAAATAACCATAATTATAAGTATAACCAGACAGTTGAAAGTCAGGTTGATCAATAATAAATAGTTTCCAGTGTGATAGCATTACTATAATACCGTTGTTATCATTATTTGGTCCCAATTAAGGAAACCTCGGACGAAACCGCGGGCATCCGCTAGCTATATTGAAACTGGATTCGTTTGATTTTCGTAATAAATATACGTTTCATTTAAAACTCTATGGTGGTAGGTCGATGTATCGTGGGATCTTAAACTATTGGCACGTCAATGCAATGCACTGTGACCTTTGTGCCTTTGAATGACTCGTCTAGATCTTTATTACTCCTTCGGGTTAATGAAACAGTGTGAAGAGATATTATATTTAAAGTCACATTGAAGTACTCGTAATCTATCGTACGTGTATTATTAAAAGTAGTATTGTTTGAATACTTTTATTTGCTATACCTACGAGTAGATTGACAATGTGTATGAATGTCAGGCCAATAAATTATTTGATTTAACCTAATATAATGTCGATGTTAACGAGTATTCAGTGGATACAAACTTACGTTGTGGATCGACTTAATGTGAGCAAAAAAATGAATAACTGAATTCTATTATTTCAGGAAACAAACATTAACCAAATTTATTCTAATAAGCTCGCTAGCACAGCTTTCCATCTAAGTAGGCTCTCGTTTTTCGCTTCATTGCTTAACGATTGCGTACCAAAGTAGCTACCTCTCTTGAGATTTGATTATTCCGTATTATCTCAAAGTCGGGGCGGTAGGCCTTGACGATTCTAAAAAAATATACTTAACGAGATTAGACAAAATTTTACGGTCAGATGAGTTTCTGGCTCTAGTCGATACAAGAAAATTATGATGGGTATTCGAAGAATGTAACGATGGTTTAAACAATCCAAGTGTAGGTAATCTTAAATGTTAACCTTAATTATTTATAAAGGCAAATGATCTTATAAATAATCTAATGACACATACATATGCAAAAATAAATGCCTAAATATTCTTTCAGCATATTTCCGTAAATAAATATTAACCCATCCACACAGATTTCTGCGTTTATAATACTTGGAGTTTGAGAAGTGCTATAATTAATGTAGACGTAATTTTTAGACAGAGGGTTCAATTTCTGCGCTTAACGAGAGTTTTAATTTTGCAGACCTTTGCGTTTTTAATTATAGCGGTTGTTTTCGCACGAAATCAGAAATTTCCGCGTCTAAAGTAAATGATATTAAGAGAGATATCACTGGTGTGTTTTTTGTGAAAACGTATAGTAATGTTTCATATGGTAGAACGGGCATGCTTAAGGAATGCGCGGCTCAAATTAGACATTTTATATTTTAAAGGTCTTCCTTATTAACATAATTATGTTTATTTTTAACTGCCTCATTGGCTCACTGGTTAGTCTTTCTGGCATAAAATCTATGGTACTGGGTTCGAGTATTGAATGTGGCTATAAAATATTGAGCTGATTCCAGAGTATTTAGAAAGTTTTTTTTTATTCTAGGACAAGTAAGCCATTGATTGAATATCATCTGAAGTAAAGTGACGATGCAGTATAGGATATGCTGTTCTCTTGATCAACGGGGCAGTTGAGAGTGGAATTCTTAGAAACAATTTTTTTTATTTACTTAGACCAATGTCATGAATAATGTAAGCATAATATGACGATCACACATTGGAGCAAGGGATACGTCGATAATTCACATATCCGGTAGTGGCAGACTTGGACGGACGCCTACTAATAGAGTTTCCTCCCTCGATTCCGGTTCCTACAAATACGTAGCATAGCGATATAATATAACTAATAATATGTAGACTAGTTAATAAAATGAAAAACTTGAAACTCACAAAACAAAAAAAATACAATGTAATAATTTAGGAAATTAATCAATCATTTTCAAAATTGAAAAAAGAAATGATGTTTAATGATTCTAATATCCAAGTCAGAAAAACACTAAGAAAATTTCAAACATTAATCAGATAATCTTTCAATACCTACTCGTAAATGTTGGTTTAAATTGCAATCCCAAAGAAGATTGTTACGGAGCGAAGTGGAGGCATCGTTAAAAGCGAGTTCTTAAATCCAAAAAGACGAGGGTATGCATTGTAAATCTTAAAACGGCTTCTAGCATTTGATTTCTTTCTTTTCCTTTAAAATCTTAAATCTACTTCAAACAGTATTCACAAATCTTTCACGACTATTTCTCACTTAAGAATTGGGTGTTTTCAACTCACACAGCAGGTTTTACATATTATTTTCATATATTGTCTGAACAATTCTCAAAAGAATGCTCTATAAGTGCGGAGAGCATCTGGCCCCCCGCCAGTTCCCATTTTTCATATTTCCCCGGATCAGTCCGTCTCACAGAGGCGGAAGTGCATTTCTTTAATTTTTCTTTGTTGCCGCTCGAGCTCTGAACTCTGATATGCATATTTCTCAGCTTTACTTGGTAATTAGTTCTGTATGCCAAGGCGTTAACTAAAGAAGTAGTTTACGTAAAATGGGTAGATTAAAGGATTTTTTCAATGCAGTTTACACTACATTAAAATCATGGACAAGTATATAGACATGCACGAGAAGGTGATAGGTTTTTTGTGATCATTGTTTAATTTTCAGATAAAATCTACCGTAGCAATCTGTAATAAATTAAAAAGAGGTTCAGTTTGTAGGGGGTAATCCCTGAACCGATCGATTTTGAAAATTCTTTTATAAATAGAAAGTTACGTTACTTATGACTGTCATAGGCTATATTTTATTCCCGTATTCTCACGGGAACGGGAACTACACAGGTGAAACAACGGGGCTAGTATAGGATAGAAACGAAAAACTGGATGTGTCAAATATCCAAGTAAAGATTTTTTGATGTAAGTACGAGTAGATCGACTTTAATTATCTCTTAATTTGTATTTTTTATTGCTTTCAAGTCGGCATCACATTGTAGTTTATCAGTAGCTACCTGAGTTCACTAAATTTTTTATCCAAAAATTGGCACTTTAAAAATAATTCACAGATGGTGTACACATATCCATAATATTTTTGAAAGAGCTATCCAACGATATTCCACAACAAAGGGTTTTATTGTAAAAAATATCTTCTGTAAATTACGTTACAGAAGATATTTTTCACAATTTAATTTTTTTTAAAAGTAGTATCTTTTTTAGCATGTGTTGAAAAAATCCGTCTGTAAAGTAGAAAAGATTTATATGACACTTGAAGGCAGATTAAGCATCTAGAGCTTCTTCTTTAAAGCTTTGGGAGGACCGGATTTAATAAGAAGATATCCGAAAAAAAAAATAATTTTACGCGGACGGAGTCACGGGGATCTAGTGTGCAATAAGTTATGAAAAACATTGAACTAAAATTGTAAGCTCTGTGTAATTGTTATGAATTTAAAATTCACTTTGAAATAAACGGTTTCATTCAGTAGGAACTGAGAACGTTTTCGAAAGTTACAACGTTTATGCAAAATAGATGTGACTTCGGATCTTAAAGTTGAATAAAGTTTCAACACGAGTTGTATTTGGAAGTGGGACTTACAGTTGAGTTGCGGTGTTATAAGACTACCGGTATTATTCAAGTTTAAAACTTTGTGAGTTCGACTCGCAGGTTAAACGGCAGCTTCTGAAAGCCAAAATTGCAAATATCGTGGAGCTACTTGAAGTCCTGGCCACGGAAAGGAGCGGCGCGAACAGCGGCGCGATCAGTGGCGTTGCAGAAGATGAAGCGTCAATTTGCGGGACTGTTATTTTAAAGCCACGGACAGTTTCAATTATTATAACTGTAACCAGTTTAAGAGTCTAGTTTCTTTTCCATTCAAACTATCACATGTAGGCCTAAGATGTGCACCACAACATACTCGTACCTCTAGACGAGAGAATGACACATACCGTCTAATAAGTTGGTGTCGGAACTATCTCTACTCTCTTTCGTTGTGTTGGGATGAGAGAGAGCTGGGACTGGGGCAATACTCCCGCTACTTGTCGACATTTGCCTTTTTCTCTTCACGAGTTATGCCGCTGATACAATCTAGATCTACTGATAATGTTCAGCGTAATACCTTCTTTCGTTCGTGCTATGCGCTCTGCAATATATGATCGCAGCTGTTCGCCAAATGATTGAGTTTTTTTCGTTAAGCCATAGGTTACGACTTTAGCTGTTATGTATGAATTTGAATGAATATACTCGTATATTTTCACATATTTTTGATCGTAGCGCGAAAACAACTAAGTTGGGATGAAATAGTACTGACGATTCGTTGTTTTAATTCGCCGCTCTTATCGTTCGAGTATTCGGTGCGGCGAAAATCCCGTGGCCAGCACCTGTTTATTTTAACTAAAAGCCAAAAAATAAAAAAAATTACCGAATTATTTCACCGCGGCAAGTTGCCTCGACTGGTGACAGAAGGCTTGGTTCATTTTTTGCGCAAAGGATCAGCCTGGCTATCCAGCGCGGAAATGCAGCCAGTATTCTTGCCACCATTCCACGTGGGCATGATTTGTATAGTTATTAGGATAAGTTAGCTTAAGTTCCATATTGTATTCTTTCTCAATAAAAAAAAAAAAACTAAAAGCCAAATTATATTAATTAATAAAAATAACTTCTTTGCTATGGAAAATTTGAACATTTGTTTCTTAATATCCAATGGATCTATTAAGATGTGGTTCAGATAAAAATATAGAGCTTAACTTGTGTATAATGCGGTCATTAAATAATCCGTTACTAGATAGTTCTTGCCCACTAGAAAACTATATGTTTCGCTTTAAATATAAATATTAAGTAAATAAAAAGTTATGTTGCAGTTCACTAAATGCATGTAACTAGTAATTAGCTAAAACTATAACGTTTTACGATTGAACAAAAGCGCCCGAGCGTACCTTCCGCCTACGTGCAAAATGTGGAACGAATTTCCTTCTGCGGCATTTCCACTGTGCACAAAGCTTATTATATGCGTCTATTATAGGCGGCACAATAGGTGGTATAAGTACGCGAATAAGACTTTTTTATTTTATAGCATTATACATAAAAGGCAAGCTTGACTGCAATCATGTTTGATGGAAGTTAGTAAGCAACTTTTGCCCTTCGTAGACCTATAAAAAGTCTTACTTGCTGCTAAAATGGGAGTAGAATTCTGGTTTATTTCTAATGTAACAACATTGCCATTGTATTGTTTGGATTACATGGACGGTTGGGTTGTTAATAATGATGTATTTTAAAGTAATAATTATAAAATAGAGAAATTTGCTATTTTTAATGACCCATTGTACAGTTGGCTTTCTTCTTTGGATTTAGATCTACAATGCGGGTTTAGGCTTATGATATGATAACTATTATCATTAGATACAAGCGGACGCCCGAGACTTCGCGTGGAATTTAGTTTTTTACGATTCCCGCGGGAAACATGGATTTTTCCGGGATGAAAAGTAACTGATGTGTTAATCCAGTGTAAAATCCATTTCCATTTAAAATTTCAGGCATACCTATCGCTTCAGTAGCTGCAGTGCAAAGGAGGAACAAACATACACTCTTACACACACAAACACAAACTTTCGCCAATATTAGTGTGATTAATAATAATGACCAGGGTCAGTTTCTCAAAGGCATACACCACTAGGCACCGACTCCCAGAGTTAGGGACTTCACTCAAGACCTGATCCAATCAGTGAACTAATGAAGCATTGAAAGAATGAACAAATAGTAATATTAATTTGTAGTAAATTACTAGGTCAAAGTTTCATTACTGCGGTCGGATTGCGTAACGTAATAAATAACAAATAGCCTCAGTTACTCCGCCTGAAAAGTTCAATTAAAAGAAACAGATAGCAGTAATAAAAGCTGAAAGAGTACTGAAAAATAAATATTTCTACTCGTTTTTGATTCATGTAACGGAACTGATTTTTATTTTTTATTTTATTCCTAAAACCTTAGATCAATGATAATGATATGTCTGGGACATATATTTGATCTAATTTTAAAATATTGAAGGTCAAAATTTTATAGGTTTTTAGGTTATTACTTATAATAACAGTGCCCGGGAAGGTATGCGCTGGTGGAACCAACACTAGCTTAACTTAGCTGAGTGGAGACCATTTTGGTACCACAAATAAAATCTTTAGCTTTATTTAACATCATTTAATTTTAGTTTCCTTTTTTTTTTAATATTTTTTGTAGTCTTCTGTGTATTGTCTGTACTGTGCGTGTCCAATAAAATAATTTTCTTTCATAATTATTTTTTGGGGTAATTTACATTTTAATTAAATAAATTAACCATTAACAGCGGCAGGCGCATAGAAATACCGCCCCATGCGCAATACTATACAATTGTGAATTAAGGATATAGTTTATGACTTTGTAATATAAAACATAAACAGCAAAGGACGCCTGAAATATAAAACAGAAATACGAGTAGCTGCACAGAAAATGCATTTAACTTGGTCGTAAGCATTTATCACACCCTAAAGAAATGCCATTGGGTTCATCAAAGAAAATGAAAATAATAATAAACGTATATTTCTGAAACCCGTTTACAGCATAATTCGCGCTGGAATAAAAATTAGGTTGTCTTTCTTAATTTCATGAAATAAAGAAAAGAGTGTATTAAAAATTTTATTGGTGTGTATAATTTTACATTTAAGCTTTTTCATGCAAAAATAAATTGCGACCAAAAATGCGGGGTGTGGGTGAAAATTCCTTTACAATTCATGCCTACGATTTATTATACAGTAGTCATTTGATGTACTGCCACATTGGTTTTGGATCACGAGATCCTGGGTTCGAATCTTGGGCCAGGGATTTGAAATACGAAACATTTTTTTTTCAGTAAAATTCTGGAGTCAGAGTTAAAAAGTTGATGGAGTTATAATGAGATCCCCATCACATTACAGAGAGCACATAAGCTATCGGCCCTGGTCATTTCCATTGATATCTAATAACAGCTCCTTTGGTCCGTACCCTAAGTTTCCCTAAGCACGTGAACCCTTATTAGAGTAGTGTAGTGGTCCTAAGTTTCATAATTCCTCGCCTTTAAGGAGGAAGCCTGGCAGTTTAGTACGCCCGCGACTTCGTCCGCGTGAAACTCGATGTAAACTTTCAACTACCCCTACCCTACCTCTGCCCTACCCCTACCTTACAAAAAATAGAAAGAGCAGTACCCTACCCTTTCTATTTTTTTAATTTTTTCTGTCATAAGAACCTTCTTCTGACAATAACAAACATCAAAAAAAAAATAGTGAAATCGGTCCAAACGTTCACGCGTGATGTCACCAAAGGTTATATGGATTCATTTATATATATATGTAGATATAAATATAAAAAATAGATATCCGACTTTCGATATACCTACACAGCTTATTAAAGGCGGTCTGTGCATATTGTTTTCTTTTGTCGCAAGTGTAATTTTCTGATACGGGAACTCTTTGTTGTAGAGCGAGGCGTGTACGCCGTATCTCGCGTGTGTAATTTATCATGATTGTGTGAGAGACTTTTTGTCGTGAACACAAAGTATTCTTTCGATGAAAATCAGGTTACAAGCTTTTATTTGAGACCTCGCAGTGTATGGGCGGATCAATTTTTGGAAACTTAATTACAACCACTTCCTGAATTACTTAGGATTTTTACTGTTTTTTAGGGTTCCGTACTTCCACAAGGAACTCTTATAGTTTCGCCATGTCCGTCCGTCCGTCCGTCTGTTCGCGGCTTAGCCAGAGACTATTACTACTAGAAAGCTGTAAATTAGAATCAGTATGTTCATTAAAATGTGTAAAATCTTGAAAAATATTTTTACCTCCCTCCCCTAAATATAAAGTGTGGATGAATTTTTTTTCTCGTTTATATCATAGTGTTGTATCGTTGGATAGGTCTTTGAAGGATATAAGGGGTCTTATAACAATATCTTGACTGTGAAACAAGAGGCGGGCTCCAAAACTTAATGTCGCTGACGTTCAAATTTAATCTACTACTGCTACTAACTGTCTAAAAGTATGTACGAGTATTTCCAAAGAAAGTATAAGTTTGTATCTATACACTCAAAATCCCGCTAATCCTACTAATATTATAAACGCGAAAGTTGTTTGTTTGTTTAGATGTTTGTTACTCCTTAACGCCTCAACTACTGAACCGATTTGGCTGAAATTTGGAATGGAAATAGATTTTACTCTGGATTAACGCATAGGTTACTTTTAATCCCGGAAAAATCCATGGTTCCCGAGGGATTTGTGAAAAACTAAATTTCACGCTGACGCGGGCGTCTATAGGTAATAATATTATAAAGTTCGTTTGTTTGTTTCTTTGGTTGAACGCGCTAATCTCAGGAACTACTGGTCCTATTTGAAAAATTCTTTCAAATATTCCATTTATCACGGAAGGCTATAGGCTATATATTATCCCCGTATTCCTACGGGAACGGGAACCACGCGGGTGAAACCGCGCGGCGTCAGCTAGTCGTTGATAAAGTGAAAAGATTTCTTTTGTAAGCTTCATATAAATTCCACGTATAAAGTCTTTATTCGAGGTAATAATTCAGTAGATAGTGCAAAGCGAGTATTTAGCTGGGATTGCGCTAATTTATAGTTTTTATACCGGCTCTAACTCTCGGAACGCGCTCTTTGTCCATTAGTTTTATACTACAGTCGCATTAACAATCCATTCAATGTATTCGTAGTCATATACCTAGTCTAGCCATAAGTTTTGTTACAAACAAAATGCATTTTTAATGATGTAATGTAAAAGAAACCGACCATATTGGGCCCAGCACGTTACAGAAAAAAAAATGACGGAAAATTCCTCATTTAATAATAAATCTATATCACTATAAATAATTAGAATTGATAGTTGCTAACATTGTTTGGAAATTTAAAATCGTGCATTTTATAATCTATATAATTACCTATATCTCGATTATGCAACTTTCAATAAAACTGAAATGAAATCAGTCTAAAACTGATATTATTATTTATTAAATGATACTAATTTGGACATTGTAACGGTTAATTCATTAAATTTGGGCCCATTCATGAATGAAAAATGGTCGATCTCCTTTATACCTACATTTACCTACTATTTATTTATTAAAGTCTCCGCAAAATAAAAAAATAAATTATATTCAAAATGGCCACGTTTGGCTTTTATACAGGCCTTTAATCTGCTTGATTCCGCTGGACGGATTTAGTTAAGGCTGTCATCTTTGACACACACATTCTGGAGCCCTGACCACCGGTTGTTTGGGCACTCAAATGTCGGCATGTCAAATTATTTATCGGCAATGGGTTTCCACTTACCATTAGGTAAGCTATCTGCTTGGTATATCAATTAGAAAAAAGGAGGTAAACACATACAAGCATACGTACGAATACATTGCAACGTTTCTTTACGAGGTGAACAGGTATACACTATATCCACTATTGTTTTGTCGGGTTATAAACCAAGTCTCATGAAAAGCCGTATATAAATATTTTATTATTTTCCGAGGAATTGGCTATTTGCTGCAGTCGAATAGTATTTCCATGTACACAAGACCTGATTACTGTAGAGTTTACGATATGTACGACGGTTCTGACTTTTGCCCCTAGGGCATACGAATGCAGCAATATCCTTGCAACAAACACTTTAGAAGTTATGCTTTAATACGAGGACATTTCCGTATTGACTTCATAAGTGTATGATAAATACACATACAGCTCTGATTTGTTGCAAGCACGTGAATGTACCTACTTATTATGTACTAGTGGAACCGGTCAAGCTTCGCTTTGACTTGTGTGCACTTCTTCTCTATCCCTACTCTACACTACTCTACCCCTACCATACCCTACCCCTTGACTCTTAAACGTTTGTATGGGAAATAAAAAAGGGTTGTTTTTATGGTTTTCCCGGCAATTATTCTAATTTTTCTCACCTTTTAAACCTTCCCTATACCTCCACGAACATTTGAAAACCAAGATAATATAAATCCGTTCAGCCGTTCTCGAGTTTTAGCGAGACTAACGAACAGCAATTCATTTTTTTATATATAGATACATTACATAATTATTGCCTAACGGTGATAGTTTCACCTTTTTATTAAAGTAAAATAGTAAGTGACAGACTAGTGGTTATATAATAACGGTTCCTTGTTGAAAACGAAACCTACTTAGTATTTCGAATTAATTTTCCAGCCAATTTTATCACGTCTTGAAGCAGGATGGTCGGTCTAAGCTAAATGACCCCTCCCATGTATGGAGGGAGGCCCGGCTCTGTAGCTGTTATTATAGATTACTAACGAAAGCCCGCGACTTCGTTCGCATGGATTTCAGTTTTTCATAAATCTTGAAGGAAACATGGTTTTTTCCAGGATGAAAAGTACCCTATGTGTTATTCCAAAGTAAAATCTATTTCCATTCCAAATTTTAGCCAAATTAAGTAGCCGCAGCGCAAAGGAGGAACATATGTACACACTTAACACATACTTTCACACACACACACACACACAAACTTTCGCCTTTATAGTATTAGTGTGATTTAAATATCGTGAAACATTATGGATATTGGCTTATTGGCAATATTGGCTTTAGAATATTTTTGGTAGTGGTGGTGATATATATTTTATTAGCGGAAAGGCTGTAGTTAGCAATAAATTCGTACCGGATGAGAGGACAGCCGATTGTATCGCATTGATTCGGGAGTGTGGTATAATCCTGGTGAAGCTGACTCTTGGCGAGATGCCATTTTGTGGGATCGAGTTTTCGTTATTTAAGCGAACAAGTGAAATATCTTCGCAAGGTCAAGTAATATATTGTGTTTTATAAATGAATTTTGTGTCACTAGCAGATGATTATGAGAGTGGAATTAATAATTTCAATTTTATTTTTCCTTTTGGTCCTCCGTTAAAACCAGTTTTGTATTTTCAGAGATTGCTGCTTGAATGTATAGACAGACAGATAAAAAATAAAAATGGTCCTCAGTCATGGTAATCTTATTTAAACTAATATTATTATAGATATGTAGGTACGTAGTTTTAATATTATTGTAAAACCTTATAAAATTGGATAAATAAAAATTTTTAGTCTATTTAAGATGGCTTCAAAAAATAAAATATTATTTTTATTATTTATTCTTTTCAAGTTAGCTCTTGATTACAATTAATGATAAGTAATTATGCAATATAAGAGATAAGCGGGCTAACTTGTTAGGAGGAGGATGAAAATCCACAAACCTTTCGGCTATACACGACATCGTACCGGAACGCTAATGCGCTTGGCGGCACGTCTTTGCTGGTAAGGTGGTAACAAGCCACGGCCGAAGCATCTCACCAGCCAAACCTGGACCAATTAAGAAAACATCAATCGGCCCAGCCAGAGATCGAACTTAGGAACTCTGTCTTGCAAATCCAACATGAAAAAAACTGTGCCACGAAGGCCGTAAAAGATTTGATTGTTTATTTATTACAAATAGGTTCCGAGATAACTGGATATTTTTCTGTTATACAGGTATTTACCGTTTTAGCATAGTTAAGTTAGTGAAAGTTAGAGGATAGAATGTTTTAAAAGTAAATGCCATAAATAAAAATTGCGAGAGTTTACGGCGTTGTTGTAATTATGTTAGCATGAATTCCCGCCAACGAGGTAAGGCTGCGACCAACCGCGGTAACTTCGTTGCTCGTTGCTAAGGCCGGGCCGCCCTCCACCCCGCTCTGTGAAACGCTTTTATAAAAAGCTTTAGGTTTTTCCGGATTTAGACTTTATCTTTAATCTAGGAATAACTCGCGGATATACTCGTGTATAAAATTTATTCATTAATCCCTTGGGATGAAATGTATAACTTTTTCTAATAATGTATTTATGCCTTTCGAACCGGTAGAGCCTTTAGAAATATTCAATTTGAAATATCATTTTGATATTTTAAGTAAAAGGGACATTTCGTGATTGAACATTCGAGGCAAACTCACTTCGCTGTCATTTTTGTTGTTTTTGGGATAAGAATACCATAAAATCGGTTACTATTAGTAGTTTTTAGTTAGATTTAATCTAGCATGTATAACACACTTCGCTTTCTCGGTGTTAATAATAATAATAGGCAGTGAAAATACTTGGACCTTGCTCATGAGATTACCGGCATGTGGAATGTTGAATCTACTATTGTTGTTCCGATAGTAGTTTCAGTCAATGGCATTCTTAACCAACTTAAAAAAAGGAGGAGGTTATCAACTCGTCGGAATCTTTTTTTTTTGTATTGTCTTCATTCTGGAGCCCTGACCAGCGGTTGCTTGGGTACTCAAATGTCCCGCACAGCGGGGGGGGGGTTAGGTTTTTTTTTATAAATTTTTAATATTGTTTTGTATTATATTTTGTATGCATTTTTAAAAATTAAAAAAGGACAATTAAATAATTGAGAGTAAGTTTTACACCGTTTTTGACGGTTTGTAAAATGTTTAAGCTATAACTTTCCAGAGTAAGGTTTAAATGGTGAATAAAGTTCTTTTTAATACGGAGTTAAAATAGAGCGCAATAAATTTTGTTACGTCATTCGCACGCACGTGTGGATTAAAGGCCCATTATGAGATGTGTGTCACAGTAGGAATACAGGTTTATTTAAGATTTATGCTCCTCACGTAGGTAATATACGAGACACGGGAAGTTATCGCAGTCATTATTATGAAAAATAAATGAAACAAAAGAGAAAACTCAGAAGTTGCCAGAGCTCGGCAGGAAAAGTGTTTGCTGTTTTTTGCCATAAGGGCAAAGAATTCTTTTCCTGTAGGCAAAGGTATTATTGTTAGGATTAATTATTAACCCACAGGTTTTTTACCCAGTGCAAGCTCCAGTCCTCACATCATCACATTATCTAATTATAACCTAACACAATTATATTATCTTAAGTAAATATCATAATGCGGAAAAAATAAATAAAATTTCATTTCATTTCAAAGAGCCAGGCCATTTTATTGACCCGCAAAGTATTGCTATCTTAGACAATGACTTTTTTATTTAATATATGGTTTGATATCTTATTTTTCCGGCAACACTATACCTACTTCTATAAAAGCAAGAGAATCATGCAAGGAGACTTAAGTTAAAAGCGATGATTTCCTTATAATTTTGACAATAACTCTAGCTGTTTTTTAGTTTGCTAGTTAGCTGCCCAATTACCTACTATTAACTACTTTAATATTGTCACCTAGTGAAAACTTTATAGATTCCAACTTTTCAGTTGCCTGCATTTTATGAAATTAAATATCACGTGTCTCAAACGGTGAAGGAAAATATCGTGAGGAAACCTGCATACCAGAGAATTTTCTTAATAATCTGCGTCTGTGAAATCTGCCAAACCGCATTGGGCTAGCGTGGTGGACTATTGGCCTAACCCCTCTCATTCTGAAAGGAGACTTGAGCTCAGCAGTGAGCCGAATATGGGTTGATAACGACATTTCTCCAATATTTCATTTTTAAGTTCCATAGAAGACGTGAGTAAAACAACAAACAGTTTTAACTGTAAATTTATACAATAAATTAAGTCTCTTCAAAGCGAACTTAGAAATTATGATTAATATGATCTACGAGCACCACAACAAGATAGCAAACTTTTGTAAACTTTTATGTTATCAGAAGCTCTATTGCTATTATATTTTATCAAGCTTTAATTTAGTTTGCACACATAAGTAAAGTACAAACTTTCAACGGTTAAAAATAAGTAACTTCTTCGTAACCTACGCTTTGAAGTTTGGAATATTTTCCAACTTGATCAATTTTGGTGAGAATACAATAAAATTATGACCTATGGTTCCGAGACTTCGCTAACAATGGGCCTCATAAGAAGGCTCAGAATTACATAGCGGGCGATGGAACGAGCTTTGTTTGTAGTATTTGTGATTCAGAAACGAGGTGATTCGCAGAAGAACGAAAGTCTCCGGCATAGCACAACGAGTTTCGAAGCTGAAGTGGCAATGTTGCTGGAATGGCGACCCCGCACTGTTGGTCCAAAGCGCAGTGTTGGTCGCCCCCCACCAGGTTGACAGACGACATCTAGCGAGTCGCAGTGATTCGCTGGATGCAGGTGGCTCAATACAGTGATGTTTGGAAGTCCCTACAAAAGGGCTATGTCCTGCAGTGATCGTCTATTGGCTGATATGATAATGACAATAAAGTTTTTAATGCAAGTTGTTGTTGTAGCAGGGTTTAACCACAACAGTCAAAAGTATGAATGAAATGATGTTTTTTTAGAGAATTTATGTATAGGTTTTGAAGCCTAACCACTTGCATTCTGAGAGGAGACTTGCTCAACAGTTAACCAAATAAGGGTTGTAAATGATGAATAGATTTTAACACACAATTTAAAACATGAAATGGAATTTCTGAAACACGAGTTTATAAATTTCACAATTTCGCCTCGTGCATAATGAAGCGACATTTTCGTTATTCGCGTGCTTGCGTCATTAGTGCAATCATGACCGCATCACACGCCGCGCCTGTCGAACGCTTCAAGAATGTTTGAAAAAATATCCACTGAAGCTGAAACCTGGTACCGTAATCGTATTACTCTTTTTTAATAAAGCCATACAACCTTATTATTGCCTCTATTACCTGTTGACGGCGAAAAAAAGACGTTTAAAGGTTTTTTGACGTGTCTGTCGACAAACGAAATGGCCCAATTATGATGTGGATTTTTGACGTGACAACGTGCCTTTACAGACAACCGATTTTTTTTATAGAAAACTGATCCTGATTCAAACCAACCGATATGGGCCTTTTTATATGGATAGAAAAATTCCAACATTAAAGTTAAAGTATAACGTAGTAGTATGTTAAAGTAAAAATAGGTAGTCTAACTAAATTTATTAGTGTGAACAAGAAGATTTTTAAATTTTAAAATTTTAACTTACACAAGTATAAATTTTCGAAACGCTTAGCAAAAGTACTAATCAACCCATATTCGGCTCACTGCTAAGCTCAAGTCTCCTCTCAGAATGAGAAAGGTTAGGCCAATAGTCCAATAAGGAATAGCCCAATGCGGATTGGCAGACTTCACATACGCAGAGAATTAAGAAAATTCTCTGGTACGCAGGTTTCCTCACGATGTTTTTCCTTCACCGTTTGAGACGCGTGATATTTAATTTCTTAAAATGCACAACTGAAAATTTGAAGGTGCATACCCCGGACCGGATTCGAACCCACACCCTCCGGAAGCGGAGGCAGAGGTCATATCCACTGGGCTATCATGGCTCTAAAGTAGGTATTCTAACTAAATTCATAAGAACAATTTCATATTTTAAAATTTTAACTTACACAAGTATAGATTTTCGAAATACTAAGCATAAGTACTCGTAAATTTAATTTGATAAAAATCTGTAATTATTTTAACTGCGATATATACGAGCGTGTAGTATGCGTTGAGGGTTAAAATTAAATTTTGTAATGCTGTGCACACAGATCGTGCTGTATTATGCTAAACTTTCTTGATTTACGAATAGTAATGTCTGACTTCAGAATAATATGTATGAGATACGGGTGATGCGAGGCCGCTTTTATAACTCTGATTTCGATAAGATTACATTATTATTTTTATTTTCATTATTATAAATTACATCATTATTCACTACCAGACGCCCCGCGGTTTCACCCACGCAGTTCCCGTTCCTGTGGGAATACAGGGACACGTAACATGTCTTTCTATTGGTAAAAGAATATTTGAATATGTTTAGTATATCTGAAGACGTGGCGCGCACGCATAATACTGTATGCGCGGTGGATTTACGAGACAGAGGTTCTGGGTTCGATTCTCGGCTGGCCCGATTGAGGTTTTCTTTATTGGCCCAGGTCTGGCTGTTAGGGGGCTTCAGCCGTGGCTAGTTACCAGCCTACCAGCAAGACGTACTGCCAAGTGATTGAACGTTCCGGCACAGAAAACATACTCGTATGTACAAGTATCCGGTACAATATCTTGTAGAACCCGAAAGAGGTGTGGATTTTCATCCTTCTAACAAGTTATCCTGCTTTCATCTTAGATTGCATCATCATTTACCATTAGGTGAGACTGTAGTCAAAGGCTAACTTGTGAAGAATAAAAAAAAAATCCAAAGATTAACCCTTAACCTCAAAAACTTTACCTCTATAATATTAAGTATAGTGAACGATTTCTAATTAAATAGGTTTAAGTTATAGATATATATTATATATATATATATATATATATATATATTATTGTTATTGTTTTACAATTTAAACTATCGTGAGTGTTATTCATATTAATTGATTATGAAACACGGCTAAAACTCACGTGATATTAGGTCGGAGTATGTCCATTCTCTGCCATTTTAGGGTCTTATTTTGGTTACAGTTTGATTTGTTAATTAAGCTGTCCTGAGAAATGTTGTGAATCATAAGCTTTGTTCGACATTAGTTTTCTTATTTTTGTAATCACTTCTGAGTCTGTTAAAAAATCTGAAATTTAAAACTTTTGAGTTATAAGAACGTGTTTCTAGAATAACGCAACAGATAGCTTAAAATATAGAAACAATTTGCTTCAGTTTATTGACGGCCTGCTCTAAGCTGATAACGTAGGATGCACGTACGGCGACTATCACGTCGATGGCTCATTCAGTGCTGCAACGAGCCGAACACAGAATTGAATTGGAAGCAAATGTGCCAGTCGATTGCAGCTGCTGAGTTTTGCCAATACAAAATCCGTTAATTTCAAGTCTTGATTGATTAGAATTATGGTTTAAAATATTGTAACCGTATAGACTTCTAATAAGAGAGCTGTGATAGCCCAGTGGATATGATCTCTGCCTCCGATTCCGTAGGGTGTGGGTTCGAATCCGGTCCGGGTCATGCACCTCCAACTTTTCAGTTGTGTGCATTTTAGGAAATTAAATATCACGTGTCTCAATCGGTGAAGGAAAACATCGTGAGGAAACCTGCATACCAAAGAATTATCTTAATTCTCTGCGTGTATGAAGTCTGCCAATCCGTTTAGACTATTGGCCTAACCCCTCTCATTCTGAGAGGAGACTCGAGCTCAGCAGTGAGCCGAATATGGGTTGATGACGACGAGACTTCTAATAAAATATCTAAAATCTTAAAATATCTTGAAAAAATCCCACTTATTATTAGATAGAAGCAGGCGTTACTGCGGAAATTCACCATGAATATACAATAATTTATTTATTTGATATTATCCGCGAAAAGCCGACGAACCCGTGCGACAACGTCACCCAGGTCCGACCAAATACTCTCTACGTAAGTTTCACCCCGAAACCGGAGCATCCCCAGGAGATGTTGACTCTACAACGTGCAATTGGAAAGATTTGAAAAGAAACTTTGCAATTTCACGATGTAGAGTCAACATCTCCTATCACATTGGATTTTGTATTATATGCTTTCCATAAGGCAGAAGCATGGTAGGTCTAAGCTGACAGCCTCCGTGGCGCAGTGGTATGCGCGGTGGATTTACAAAACGGAGGTCCTGGGTTCGATCCTCGCCTGGGCAGATTGAGATTTCCTTAATTGGTCTAAAACCAGGTCTGGCTGGTAAGGACGTACCGCCAAGCGATTTAGCGTTTCCGTACCTACGATGTTGAGTAGAAACCGAAAGGCGTGTGGATTTTCATCCTCCTCCTAACAAGTAAGACCGCTTACCATCAGGTTATATTATAGTCAAGGGCTTACTTCCAAAGAACCAAAAAAAAAAACAAAACGACTTATTAAACAATTATTTAATATGTCCTTTTAATAATCAGTCTTCTTTTTGAAGTCATTTAGTGAAATACTTGGACGTAGCACAATATTATCTGGGGCTGAGGTCTGCCAGCGACTCCTTTTACGGCTCTCATAAAAGTTTATTGGGTGCTTGATCTTAGTTTATTACATGTTTGATATATTTTGTAAAATTTTTCGTATTTAAAATAACAAATATATTGGTTTTATTAAAGTTTTTTCATGACAATTTAGGTTAATCTGTCTCAATAGTTTACCTCTACATTTGATAATACAATAGGCTAGTTGACACTTTTTTTTATTGGTCTTAAATTGTTCTTAAATTGTATCGTTCTACTAGACATAAAAAAATTATTATACGTTTTTGAGACGTAACATGAAAATTTCAATTTTTAAATATTTTTTTGACAATACGAGCCAAAACACCTGTCAGCCATGATGGTCTATATTTTAACTGTTTCATGACGTCATTACCAAATCCCTTACAAACGGAACGTTTCACAAAAATATTAGTTTTAGTTTGACGTTTAGTCTAGTCACTAGGCACCCAGTATATATAGTACAAACAATATGTTATGGTATTTAAATAAAATAAAACCGTTGAAATGTAAATTAACATGCAACTGTGACCATGTTAACGTCACATCGTATTGTATAAATGTTGCAAACATTTCTCTACTTTAAAATGAGGAATGAACAATGTCATTAGTGCTCCATGGTTTAATGTTAACGGTATAAACAGGGCTGTCGTCTTTATTTACATATCCACAAGTGAAATTACCTATTGTGCCATAGCCTTCCTCGATGATAGTTGACGCCGTATCGTTTCACCTGCGTGGTGCTCGTTCCTGTAGGAATACGGGGATAATATTTATATATATATATAGCCTTCCTCGATAAATGGGCTATCTAACACTGAAAGAATTTTCCAAATCAGATCAGTAGCTCCTGAGATTAGCGGGTTCAACCAATCAAACTCTTTAGCTTTATAATATTAGTATAGACTAGCGGACGCCCGCGACTTCGTCCGCGTGAAAGTCGTTGTAAACTTTCAAGTACCCCTACCCTACCCCTACCCTACCCTACCCCTGCCCTACCCCTACCCTACCCCTACCCTACCTTACCCTACCCCTACCCTACACGACCCCTACCCTACCCCTACCCTACCCTACCCTACTCCTACCCTACTCATTAAGGCTGCACTTCTTTATTTATTCCCCCCCCCCCTCCCGAGCCGCGTCGAGCGCGGCAACCGTTACACAAAAATAATCCATATAGCATGAATTAGTATGCACGCGCGATGGCTTAGCGTATTTCTTGTATAACTTTGGTGTTTCTTTACCGATTTTTATGATTCTTTTTTTATTGAATAGGTAATAATGTTAACTTTTTTAGTTAGGGATGAGTGATGAGTGTTATAAACATAAGAGTAGACAAATTTAATTAGAAAGCTCCGAACTGCTAAGCTATCGGGAGTTACACGTGCTATTGTGAGTCAACCATAAAAGATAGACATGTATATGCTGTTGTGTTTTTATAGATAATTTTAAGGAGAACATTTCCGTCTTACATGATTTCTATGTAGCTTTAACCATTAAGGCTGTACACGCGACGGAAACTTAAAAAATTGAGTAACTTCTCCCGTTTTCTTTACATTTCTCTCCACTGCTCTGCTCCTATTGATCGTAGCGTAATGAAAAGTATACTATAACCTGCCCAGGAGTATGTAGAATAATTGTACCAAGTTTCGTTAAAATCCGTCCAGTAGTTTTTGTTTCTATAAAGAACATACAGACAGACAGACAGACAGACAGACAGACAGACAGACAAAAATTTTACTGATTGCATTTTTGGCATCAGTATCGATCACTTATCACCCCCTGATAGTTATTTTGGAAATATATTTCATGTACAGAATTGACCTCTCTACAGATTTATTATAAGTATAGATAGATAGATTAGAATAGATATTACTATATTTGCTTATAAATAAAATGTTTAGTTTCTACTTCTAATCTTTGCTCTTCGACTAAGATCAACCGAACCCACGACCAGTCTGAAACAACAACATTACTAACTGCCCCAGCAGGCTTGTGATAATTTGTTGAGAAATAATACTTTGAGGGTTGAGCTCGAGTCTCCCCTCAGAATGGGAGGGGTTAGGCCAATAGTCCACCACGCTGGCCCAATGCGGATTGGCAGACTTCACAGGCACAGAGAATTAAGAAAATTCTCTAGTATGCAGGTATTCTTATGATGTTTTCCTTCACCATGCGAGCAGCTGCGCCGCCGCTTCGCAATTTGAATCGTTCCGCGTTGCAAGAACCAGCTCATGACTAAGGGCTCCGTGTGGGTTCGAAAATAGTCGGGCGTTTTCCGAACTAATAGCACGTGAGCTTTAGCCGTGTTTCATAATCAATTAGTATGAATAACACTCACGATAGTTTAAATTCTAAAATAGTATAAAATCATTGGTGGCAACCCTAAATCCGTGTATCTAATAAACTGTACACGGTTACTTTCATGGGGGATTCGTGCTTATTCCTCTCACGTGTATCATATGAGACATAGCAAGTTATCACAGATTATTTGCTTTAATAAATTATTTGGCGGCGAGATGAACTTTTTCATTAAGTTTTTGTTCCAACAATAAATTGCCTTTTGTTTCAGTTGGCCGGAGGCGGAGAAAGTTTAGATAAAATGATTATCGGCGTCTATGATAAATACATGAGTTGTGCCCCGAATCCTGAACTAAATGAAAGGAACTAGAAGGGCACTGTGGAAAAATAGAAACCGTCATAAAATTACAAAAATCAGATCAGTAAACTTAGTCGTAATTACAGCAGCTACAGCGTTGTAAAAGTCTGATTTTATACAGAAAAGATTAAGAAATCGGAAATAAAAATTGAACTTGTAACTCTAACTCTAAGGCTTTAACTAAGGCTAAGGCTTTTTTTTTAAATAAATGTCTTAAAATATAAAAAAAGAAATGTCTTGAAATGAAACCTTAATGTCTTACCGTTTGTGTATAAAGTTTTGGAGAATTAAGTGAAAAATCGTATTTCGTAAAACTATTTTTTGTGTTTAAATTTAACTTTGCAGCTGATTTTGAAATTAAGAGTTTCTATATTTTCATTCTTGAACTTGTGTGAGTTTTAACAACACCACTAGACACCGAGTTTTTGATTTCACTTACGGCATCCAGTATGCAGATCTTAAAATTTTGTTTGACTAAGGCGAAATATCATAGATCAGGCTCTTCATATGTACATGTTATAATCCATGGCGCTAAAATCAGGTCACCTAGCTGACCCTGGGAATGGAATAGGTCCACCACTACCAATCAACTAATCAGGTGATGGGTAGTGAAGGACGTATCACATTTGAAAAATCATCATTCACAAACGGTACGGCATTTCTGTTTGTTTTTGTATTATTATTATGTATTAGGGTGTCAGCAAACAAAAAACAACCATTCAATCCACTCTGAAGTAGAGTTTACCCACATTTCTTAAAAAAAGGAAAACGATTTTTTTCGAAATCGATACCTACATCATAGCCCGATCTACCCAAAAACAATTTGATAGCTAATGATCCCTCATATCACTTCAAAAAGGAAATACGTGGCTTCCATTGTAAAATAAGACTAAAAGCATTAAAATCATTATGTTTTACAAATTACGATTTTTTGATGAATTAGGCTTCATTTGTTTAAATTAA
Source organism: Bicyclus anynana (assembly GCF_947172395.1). Taxonomy (NCBI): domain Eukaryota; kingdom Metazoa; phylum Arthropoda; class Insecta; order Lepidoptera; family Nymphalidae; genus Bicyclus; species Bicyclus anynana. The sequence goes on along the minus strand of NC_069085.1, from coordinate 11,531,180 downwards.
CGAATATTGGCTTCAAACATTACCTTTCTAACTATTTATATCCTTTGCTATTTTCAGATACGACCAGAGCTATCTATAACCTATTTAAGGCCTTAGCACTTTAAGATAAAGAGGCCCACATGATAGGGACCCATTTTATTTAAACATGTTAAAGAGTACTCTACTCTTTATAATTTCATTTTGTAATCGTTTGATTTCTACCTTAACCTATGTAATAGGATATCATTAATGAATGTCGGTTATATATTGGTGATCTGCAAGGAACTTTGTTCCAATCGATCCTAGTGTAGTGTAGATAGACTCTTGTACCTAGTGTTTAGAAGTCCGAGGGCCTTAGTGAGTTAAAGACTAACTTCTCGGTAATCATATTTCCGCAAAGTTTACTATGAAGTACTGCTTAAAACTTGTGATTCACATAACCAAACAAATTGTTAATTTAAAAACACAATGCGCTGTGAAAAGATTCCTCTCTACGAATTTTATGGTGGTGCCGAAAAATGTGTTTATAATATTACCCTAGCGGAAACATAAATTAGGTCTGAAACTAAAATATTTATAACGCTGTTAAACATTTTATAATTATATCCTAACGCTCCTACTTTTTGAACAACAATTATTACGATCGTAAGCGTTAATTTTATTTATTTACTGTTATAACTTGTTTGTTTAAGCCTAAAGCATGATTATGTATGCATAGCCCTTTGTAATTGGTTTAGTTTAGTTAATTACTTAGAACATGTTTGCAAACGACTGCTAATCGCGATACGACCGTAGATAAACTCCATTTAATTAAATTAAGACATAAACTAGTCTAATGTTTATTATAGATAGTTCTATAAATCGCAGAAAAATAGCTAAATTTGTATTATAATCATTTACTTTATAAAAATATATTACTCTATTTAAACTACTATACAATACTCCTTTCTTTAAAAAGTTCAATTTAATAATTGCTGTTTTATCATGTCTCAACATCGTGACGTGAATATTGGAATATAATTGCCACAAAATGACTGAGCTCGTAGGTCACAGTGTTTTAAATCATTTGTAGAATATCCTAATCTTTCAAAAGCCTTAAGCGATAATATATTTAAGTCCGACCCAGAATCTAACTTAAAGTTTTCTGACATACCGTTTTTACATAAAAACAATGTTTCAAACCACTTACTGTCTTTACATTTATCACCATTCAAGACAGATACGTACAATGGATCATTGATAGCTATTCAGTTAGGAAGTTCCTACAGAAAACTTATGCACCTACTGCTGGACAGCCCCCCTAGCCAAGTGGCACGTCGATTCTCTTTCTACGATCGCTAACGCTTCGAAAAATAGAAAGATATATGTGCTTCACATTTAAAGAATTAAGAAAACTTCTCAGATAGGCAGGTTTCCTCACGATGTTTTACCTTCACCGTTTGCGACACGTGATATTTAGTTTTTTAAATTATTATATAAATCTAAAAATTTATTCTATTCTATTCTAACCTATACTAGTATTATAAATGCTGAAGTAAGTCTGTCTGTTTGCTTGTTGCCTTTTCACGGCTAAACGGCTGAACCGATCAAAATGAATTTTGGTATAATGGTAAATAGGACCTTAGGGTACTTTTGACCCTAAAATAAAAATACAAGAGGGTGCAATAGAGGTTGAAAGTTTGTATGGAAAGTCCTTCATTTTAACACGAGTACAGTTTTAAAAATTTGTTCATAAATCTAAAAAAATACGAAATATCGTTTGAATTTTTAAATTTAAAGTGGTGAAATGCGGATTGAAAGATTACATTGATTTCCACGCGGATGAAGTCGCGGACGTCCGCCAGTATATAATAGTACAAATACATGACGATAATCTGGTTAAAGCCAAAAAAGAAAAAGTAACAAAATACTTGGACCTTGCCTACGAGATTACCGCCATGTGAAATGTTGAGTCAACTGTTACTTTTACTGTTCCGATAGTTGTTTCAGTCAATGGTCTTATAGCGAAAAGCTTCGACCAACATTTTAAGAAGCTTCCACTTAACTGTTGGATTAAGAGTCGGATGCAGAAGGCAGTGATTCTTGAGACGGCGCGTATTGTGAGACCTCCTCACTCTGGAGGGTTTATTTTGTTTATAAATTTTTATTAGTGTTTTGTATTATATTTTATATTAATATTGTTAAAAATAAAAAAAAGATAAATAAATAAATGAGAGAGAAATAAATATTATCTAACTAAATTAAGCAAAGCAGATTAGTGATGCAAAAGGTTTCTGTGCTTAAAAACTCTTTAAAAAACGTCCATGGCGTAGTTGCAATTAAGTAGTTTAGCATAAATCACAGCAAACGAGGTAAAGGTGCTGCGCTGCGGGCCACATCTAACGCTAACATCATTAGAGAGAAGCACCGCAGCACGTAGCCACTATCCACTTTCATACTATTTATAGTTATGTATTTGCTGTCTTATGAAACTTTTATACGTAAGACTGACGTCACCTGATCATCATATCAGCTGATAGACGTCTACTGCAGGACATAGGCCTTTTGTAGGGACTTCCAAACATCACGATACTGAGCCACCTGCATCCAGCAAATCCTTTCGACTCGCTTGGTGTCGTCAGTCCACCTGGGGGGGGGGGTCGCCATTCCAGCACTTTGGGACCCCAACGTCCATCGGCTCTTCGAACTATGCGCCCCTGTCCAACGCCACTTTAGCTACGCAACTCGTTACTTAACCTTTACTAATCTTTACTAATTACATACTAATATTATTCTTGGTTAGTCGGACCAGGTCCGCACTACACTCGAGTTCACTGTCTACGATGCTCTCCAGATAGAAGATAGACCAAGATGGCATAATATCTTAAGGATAAAGTTCAGAGATGGAGATGGTCACGATCCTTATATGTGAGGTAATCTCAGGATCTACTTAATCGACTTTGAAAATTCTTTTACAACTAAATAAAGTACATCCAGGCTATATTTTATCGCCATTTATCACGGGAACGGGAACTACGCCCGTGAAACCGCGATCCGCGTCTGTTAGTTACATACTTACAGACACATCGCGATTTCACGGGCGTGTATGAAAGATAAGAAAGAATAGATGAAAAGATGAAAAGAGTGATTGAACGAGGTCTTAAAATAGCCAGACATATCTCATGATGAAGGCTGAAAGTTTGTCAGCACATGTTCCTACTAGACTAAGTATGGTACCCAATTACAGAGTTGACCTGTGGTCGCTTTGAAAGGTAGCCTCAATTCTCCAAGTATATATCAGTATTTTTTTTAGCATATATTTTTTACGGGATACGGCCAGACTAAAGACTATTAAAGACCTAAAAAAATCTTCAGTGTTAGTGAGGCAGTCACGTATAACAACTAACTTTAACAAATGATTAACCACGTAATCATTGATTAATTTACTTGGGCTACCGGTTTTGTATAGCCAGCCGGCGATAAGCGCTTTGAACAGCATCTAAAACAGTAGCGCAGTCGTATTTTCCCGTTATTTCACAAAGGTCTGCTTAATATTCTATTCAGTGATGAATTTAGGCTTATCGAAGCCAACCCCTTGGGCGGTAAAATCTGAAGATTCGTAATTCTTCTGAAGGGAGGGTAACAAGTATGAAGATATTTTAATCGGCGTTGTAGGCATTTGGCATACAGCTAATGTTGGTTGCATAATAACGTTGGTGTGGTGAGTTATGAGTTAGAGTTTAGTGGAAAAATTTCACTGTAAAATATAACATTGTACAACCATAAACCACTTCTGGCAATTGTGGTCAGAAGATAGCGGAGCGTATGCGTACAAATCTTCAACCGCACACCCGTTTCGCCTCCATTGATAAATGGTAACCGCTATTACACATTTGAAACAACAATTCATACATACTTTGAAATATTTTTTTGTTACAGAGCTTTAGTGTTCTTTTTTGGAAATGTTGAATGTACTTGGAGAGGTGCTTGGTTGATGGTTCCGGGAAAAACAAGTTAAGAAATTTTAGGTATGTTTTTTAAATTATCTTCTAAGCAATCGTCATTCATTTTAACATGTTCGCTGCGGCACTCTCTGCTCTCTCTACTCTCTGTACTTTCCTCTGGTGCGGTACGAGGCTTTTTGACCTCATACTAAAACTTTATGTGGTGTGGTACGAGGTCCATCGACCTTGTAACTCTTGATGACGCTAGGTGTACGAGGTCAATTGACCTTGTACCGCAGCGAACGTGTTAAAATTATTAAGTATATATATGTATTACTATACTACAGAAACGATGATGGGTTGGTGCGTGATTAAAAATATGGAACTTAACATTTGATCTCTACCATAGAATTGGCTACATAGTCTTGTCAAAATCCGTCGAGACATTTTATTTTTACAAAAGCACTTCCAAAATATTTAAATTAAAATATTCATCGCAACAAATTCTTATATTGTGGATGTATTTGGGCGAGCGTCCTTTGAAATGACGTGGGAAAAAATCCACTGAACCAACAAAAAGTTCCATTCATCTGCCTAAAAAGTATATAAAATGCGGGAAAGGGCTTCACAGCTTTGGAGGGGCGACCTTCACGGGATTATCCCCGCCTCCATTTAATATTGTGGTGGCATACAATATGAGATTGAATTATGTGAAATAATAAATTATCTTGAAATATTTATTCTTTGAAAAGAATAATAAGGGGGTAAGTCAAATCATAACGTTCATAATTTGTTTTTCGTAATTGGTTTTTTGTTATATTTTGACATAATAAATTAAGGCCGGCCGCATACATTCGTTTTTCAAATCCGTTTTTCGTGTTCGGAAAACCGAATGCATGAAATTAATATAAAATACATTATATGACGCACATGAATGTTTTTCGATCGGAACAAATTCCGCGCGTATGTAATGAATGCGAGCCCTTGCGACATTCCGAATGAAAAAAAACGTCCGCGGTAGTTTCGCGGAATTCCAAATCGAAATTACGCATTACAAAACGAGTTGTATGCGGCGGGCCTTACCAACTAAAATGACTATGTGGTTAGTTTATGAGAAATAATATTAAAAGCTTTCTATCACCTGCCTAAATTCCTTGGCTAAAACTACAGTAAGTTCTATATTAGAACGGGTATCAAAAGCTGTTGTAAAAAGTAAGTAAAAGCAAAGCAAAAGTAGGATCATACCACATTTGGCTGCACTGGAAGAACAACACAAGTGGAGGAGGGGAGTGTTAATCTATTCTAAAGGCCTTTACTCTACACCCGTTGGTCACAAGTACAATACACGGACTCTTTTTGGGGTTTTTTTCTCGGCTACACGATGGACCCAGTACCCGCACGATAAATCCATAGATAGCATTACATATGCTAAAACATTTGTCTCTTAGTCATATGCGAATACAATGCTATTCAATACCAACAATAAATATTTAAGCTGTGTCGTGGAAATGTTCTCGCTCCACTAATATTTGTAAGCAATAAGTGGAAATGTGTAAACGACTTCGTACAAAGACATATCGGTGCTCGACATTCCGCTGAGCGATATCGTGATGCTTTACCACCTCAGACCAATTATTGTATAGGACCTGCCTCGCTAGACGTTACTTTTCTGTCAAAGTATATGATCAACGATCTATGCGATTATAAAAACTGTCTCTATAGAATCGATGTCAAATAGTTGTAATCGTGTTCGTCGGTTAAAGAGCTCCGTAAAAATACCTTTTTGTGTAATTGAGTTGTGTAAAAACCGGGCAAAAACTTCTAGTTTAGTATAAGATATATACAAAATCTAAGCTCGTTTTCTTCAGAAAATGACAGACAATTTTGTTCATGACTATAAGTGCGATACAGGTCCTTCTATAATTGGTCTGAGTTTACCACCCATTTCATAAATCCTAATTCAGAAATGTCTCTACAGTTTCTTTCATGTAGGATGGTGCGGGTGATTGTTCATTTCACTCTTCAAACTTTGCCTCGATTTACGATAATAGTACCTATGATGAACGTCATACAGGCGACTGTCACCGTACCCATGCTATCTGAAAAACATTTTAAAAGATTTTGTAACAATATAAATAATAGTTACGAGTCTATTCACTAATGTTATGCGAAATAAACTTTCTGTTACTTTCTGATAAATCATAATGAACAATCATTATGATTATCTTGTGAACCGTGGAAACATTTAAGATTTAAATCGATTGCTCTACGATTAAGAAGCCGTACTCAACTTCAACTAACTAACTTCAAATAGATAGATAATATGAAGATAATGCTATTTTAATATTATTTATATTACATCACAGGCTACTTAAAATATACCTATTGTTAAATGGTGATAAACTTAAAAAAGGATATACCTGGCTGAGTTTGTTCTGGGCTCATCTCGGACCAAGGCGCGTTTGGAACCCTTGTAACTTTAATTTTAAGTTTTCGAATGATTATTATCACCATTATCTTAAGTTTAATATTATTACCTGACGTTTCGAAAGAGCTTGTAAAATAAGTCTATTTGAAATAAATGACTTGACTTGAATGTTATTTAAACGGGTACATACCACGATAAAAAGACGAGACTTTTAATGTCGATATTTCGACCCAGTTGCATGGATCGTGGTCACGACGTTGCGAGATGAGAAGTGAAGTCAGCTGTTAGGGGCAGAATCGATCTACCCTCTTTCTCGTTAGCACCATCGCACATCGCTTTTGTTCTTATGCGTATCGCGGCGCCCTCTTGGTTTGCACAATTCTACGACCGGGTTAAAAATCTCGTCTTTTTATCGTGGTATGTACCCGTTTAAATAACATTCATAATGAACAACCACGAAATAAGTTTAAAATCATTAATGACTTGACTTGACTTATTATATAATTATAATTATAATGTTACAATTTTAAATCAGCTTTAATAAGAGTGTCGAAGTTACGAGCGAGAATACGCGCTGTCGATTTCGTCACGGGAATACAAAACGGCTTTCGATTGCTTCGAAACAATACTTCAAATCAATCCGCGTCGGGCGAAACCTCATAAATCCATAATCCTGAAGGCCTCATTTACGACGATATAAAAAAAACCGATTTGCTGCGAGCGACGACGCTACGAGTTAAGGCCGCCTTTTCAGTAGCACGAGATTTTCTTGAAACTCGCAAATACTTCAAATACGTCGAATTTGTTCTTCAGCAACGTCGTTCGTCATTTGTAAAGGAAAGTCATATCTTCTTATATCTCTTTTATTATCTGACTGCTAAGAGTAAATTTAGTAGTATTAATAATAATTACCAGCCTACAATCTTTCTGAAGGCGGTTACAACAATACAGTAAGGGAGAAATCACACGGTGCGGTGCGGCGCCCCGCCGTAGACGTGTTGCCGCATCGCTGTGCACACACGGTGTGCGGCGCCGCAGAAAGGCGCCGCTGCGGCACCGTGTTACATATATTTGTATGCAAAACGCCGCAGCGCACCGTGTGGCCTCTCCCTTAGATTACAAATGAAGATTGTAGTGTAAACTCGAGAATTCTCCGGATTCGGAAGTAAAACACGTCAAGCGATTTTTTGTCAGATTTTGATAGTGTTGTTGCTTGGTTTTTCACGCATAATAGCACAATACATACATTAGTATTGATTGTTGACAATAAAATAATTAATACAGGGCGATCACAATTTCAAAATATGTCTCACCGAAAATAGTCTACTTTCTAGCGTTACAGAGAAGTACTAGAACCAATATGAATACAATAAAGTACTACAAAATAATGAAAGAGAAGAAACTTGCTTAGTGAGAATTCTTCGAAATAATGTCGACAGTGCAACACTTTTTCACAGAGGTCACAATAATTGTCTTCCAGAATTTTTCTTTTTATCCATCGTAATACAAACAACACCTCGGGCAAAAAGATTCAAAAGGGGATGTCTCCCAGCAGTCATGCCCTGCTCTTAATGGGTTACGCCTCACTGCCGGTCAATCTACAAGCAAACAGTATTTTTTATAATTTCGTTACTTTTCACTTCACGGCAATGTTACGATGAATCATCATCATCTCCTTACCCTTATCCCACTTAAGTGGGGTCGGAAAAAATATGTCAATCTTTTCCATTCGTTTCTATTACTCGTCAACTCATCATCCACTCCTTTTACACACATGTCCTCTTTCACACAATCCAACCATCTCTTCTTTGGCCTTCCTCTCCTCTTATGACCTTCCACTTGCACATTCAACATTTTTCTAGTAATATGACTTTCCTCTCTACGCATTACATGTCCATACCAAGCTAACCTTCTACTCCTCAATTTTTCTGTCACTGGCGCCACCTTCAGACTTACTCTTATATACTCATTCCTTATTTTATCTATTCTTGTCACACCACACATCCATCTCAACATACGCATTTCGTTCACATGCATTCGTTTACTATCCATCCCTTTCACCGCCCAACATTCTGATCCATACAGCACGACAGGTCTTACAACCGTTTTGTATATTTTACCCTTAAGTCTAAGAGGCATTCGCGGGTCACATAGTACACCTGAGACCTGTCGCCATTTCATCCATCCCGCATTCATTCTATATAATTACGATTAATATATATTTTCCTATCGTTTTCTGTATTATAACTTAAACTTAATAATATAAATGCGAATGTGAGTGTGTTGTTAGTTTTTTACGTTTTTACGAATAATGAAATTTACGCGCGAGTGAAATCTTCTGAGGGTAGACTTTTTTTATAAGAAAGTAGAAATTAGTGGCAGGATAAAATAAAATTACCAAAAAAAAAATATACGGTCGAATTGAGAAAACTCCTCCTTTTTTTGAAGTCGGCTAAAAACTGAATTGGGTTGATAAAGTGAGAGTAGCCGAATGCAAAAATGAAAATTCTTTTCTGCTTTTAGTAATCTTTGGAATTATTCAACGAATTTTTGAAATCTGACATCCTTCTATTAAAACAATCACAATTTTTTTAAACTACTTTATTAGTTAGAAAATTTAGCATTAGGATAGGTAATTTGGAAAATGGCTTTTGCAGAGTTAATAAAATTTTGAATTACGTTAGAACTTAGACAGAACTGATCATTCGAGTGCCAAAGTTACCTTATATTATGAAATAAAGTTACCCAATTTGACTTTACTTTTCAATTTGAGATGTTGATCAGGCATCATGTTCTTAATGGATAGATATTTTAACGGCACCAAGTGATCGTTAAACCTTCCCGAGCTTCATCCAATTAATGTTAAACGAGATTATATCTCTGATTACAACATAAATTTTATCACTGGCACGCTTAATAAAATTAAGCGAGGCTTTAAATTTAACATAAAAAAGAATTAAAACTAACGGGCTTCAGTAAATTGAGTTCAAAATTATTAAAATTATACTTCTAATTTCTAAAAGATGACATTCCAAAATGGCTTGTAATTATTTGTAGAGTAGTATAAATTAATTTTAAAATATCTATGATAATTTATTTATTAATAAAATTATTTACATTTTACATTCAAGATGTACGGTGTATACTGCTGGCAGGTTTTGCAAGATATTTTTTTCGATGGTTTAGGTGATAGTAGACCGTAGGTACCACAGAACGAGTACCTACCTATATAGTTGAGGTTTACTTAAGTTTATTTGTCTGTAATTCATATTTATTTGTACTGGTTTCGTTCAATTTATTTAATGGACCCATTAATAATGCATTGTATCTTAATAAAATAGGCCTTTTATTGTGATGATTTATTCTGAGTCGGGCAATAATCCGTTGTCCCTTTGTAGACATACTGGAGACTTTTATTACTACTTTAGAAAACAAAATAAGTGTGAAATAAATTTATTGAGTTATTATCCCTAAACGATAGCAAAAGCAGCTAATATAGAAAACCTTATAGAAAACAGCTAAATGTCTTTTTAGTAAATTTCAAAAAATAATTTTGTAAAAAAGAAGATTATGGCGTGTTTTTTTTAAACCTTAAGCTTTAGAGTGCTGTCTTCAGTAAACTCTAACAATTAGAGGGAATAAAGACAGAGAAATTGCCTTTTGTCAATTACTTATAATTATTGTCTACGTTAGTATTAGCTTATTTTAACGTCGCGTCCTGGACGGATTAACCGATTATTTGAAACTGTTGTTACTAAAGGGATTTCCTCATTGTATCTTTGAATTATAATAATATATAATTTGTTTGTAATTATATTTACATTACAGCGGAATGGATTGTAAGAATTTTTTTTTACTTTAAGCTAATTGTATAAAGATAAAACTAAGTTCAAGCCATAGATGAAGTCATGCGACTTGATTGACTAGATTGTCAAAATTATTTTTATTATAAGCAGAAAGAGCGAGGACCTTGAGATGCAGGTTTATCAAACTTAAATCAGGGTCCTCAGTACCATTGTAACCGGACTTATTTTAACAATAAATTTCATTTCATTTCATGCGACTTCCAGGGAATTCTCGCGCATTCCTAAGAACTCCCGTCTTGGCGCGAAGGAACTCACTCGGTCAGTAGTACGATGTCAAGAATTCTAGAGAATTCTCGCGAAATCTCACATCTTCTTGCATAATGAGGTGACATTCTGTTCCAACACATTCCGCGGCAGTCTAAATTGACTCTAAACAGTTATAATTTTCGTGAAAACAGTCGTATTTCGCAACCACTTACCTGTTATCAGAGTAAGTTATTACTAAACTCATTACGCGCAGGATATTGCACATGTATCAAACTTCCATTCGAGTTTACGAAGTTTTGTACACCACTTATATTTAACTCTTCCAAGTAGTTACAAGTAATTAAATTTTTAATTAGTTCGAAACTTAACGTAGATGTTTCAAACAGTACCTAGTTAGGTGTATTGTTACAGATGTTCATGACTTTTGCCAGGAAATTCCGGATCGCGTATGTTGAAACCACGCTCGGTATGAAAGTTTGAAATTTGAGCGTAACCGCGAACTTGTGTATAAAATAAAATCTCAACACGAGCTTCATAAAAGCTCTACAACTCGGATATAGGTGAACCAACTTCGATACTCGCAAAATGTCCTATTCTTTGAAATGAATTTTATTTATAGTAGCTAACTTGATTTCACGGTCGGCGAATAGGTATAGACTATGGGTATTATTGCACATTTCTAGTTTAACTAACTTACTCTCACTGCTTGACTGTGATTTCATTTGTTGTACATTTGTAAAAGGTAGCGCCTTATTTTAGGTATAAGTTATTAACCAGCACTTAGAGACTATTCGAATTTAGTTTTCAATAGTGTTTTTGAAGGGTTGTAACGAAAGTGAGTGTCTGGCGACGGAGGACATTGATATCTTAAAGCGCAGGTAGTACCATACTGTCAATCATTTTGTATGACAGCACGGTGCAACTCCTACCTGCTAAAGTAATGGAGCTTAGACAATCCAAACTCCATTCGTGTGGCCTACTGTTTTCATTTGTGGTAGTAGCATGGATCATGGATAGATGGATGGATGGAGTATGGTAGTAGTATGTTAGAGCCGTGATAGCCCAGTGAAGTGGAGCCTCCGATTCCGGAGGGCGTAGGTTCGAATCTGGTTCGGGGCATGCACCTCAAAATTTTCAATTTGTGCATTTCAAGAAATTAAATAACTATTACGTGTCTCAAACGGTGAAGGTGAAACCTGTACCTATACCTGAGAACTTTCTCAATTATCTACGTGTGTGAAGTCTGCCAATCCGCATATTGCCAGCGTGGTGGATTATTTAACGCTAACGCTAAACGCTAATTAATTCATTCTGAGAGGAGACTCGTGCTTAGCAGTGAGCCAAATGTGGGTTGATAATAACGATGATGATGAGTAACACGGCCTGACAAACTTTCAGCTTTTACAAAATAACAAATACAGATTTAAAGATCACTCGTTATCAAAGGTCTCAGAAGCCCAAGAACCATGATAAAAGTCAGTCCTAATACAAGACCTGCCAGCTGGCTTATACATTGGTCTTTATTATCAACATATTAAAATAAACATCAGATCAATTGACAATATGTCATTTACCTACTGTGTGATATCCACCTGTAAGCATCGGATGACATTTTCACATGGAATCTCAATTTGGTGTTAAAATTAGCATACGTCAAAGATAGTGAATAAGCTTGCAGAAGTGGATTTGCTAAATGGTGATGGTGTTTATAATGATCATATCATGGATCACTTAGGTAAACTCAATTTCTGTAAAACAACAAAGTAACAAACCTTACCAATTAACCGAATAACATTACCGATGGGGTTTTAACACAAAAGAGCAGCGATAAAGACCTTAAACAAGCATATCCAGTTACTTCCCAAAGTCGCCTTTGTACCCGGTCCTCTTGTGTTCACACAAAGCTTAACGATTTCTAGTATTCTGCAGAGTTTAATAAAGCAGCACTTAAACCGCATTAATGAACTTGCGAGTTAGGCAAATAATTTCGTAAGCTGCGAATGTATAATATATTATGCGGTTGCATACCTTTACTTATCATAGACTGTTGAAGAGCAATAATTCAGCAAGACTGCTGGAAAGTTTAAACAGCTCATGTATAATACCTACTAGCCAGTGGCGTGCACTTCATACATACAAAAATGTACTGCCTACCCTAAATTCCCAATACAAACCTATGTTTGACGACAGAATACATAGTTGGACAAGAAATTTTTCAATTTTTACTCATAGTGCATATCGTAGTTAAAAACCTTATGCACGCCACTGCTACTAGCTTGTAACCATTGGTATATCTAAGATATACAAGAATTCCTTATCGGTAGCCCAGAATCCTAGGGTGGGCACAGGTCCATTCTAGGGCACGCCTATATACGCCTATGCTTGTAACGTGTATAATGCCTCTTTGGTTCAGTGGTTGTGTGGCTGTAGGTTTAACTTTTTTGTTTACGAAAATTCTTGATTCTGGTAGCTAACAGAGTTACCAAATAATAAAAATTCTGAGCGTCGAAACGAGTTGATGTACCTCGCAAATTGTTATTAAGTTGATCGTCACATCGAGATGAAGCTACTCACGAATTAACTTGATAGTAATCAGTTGTACAAAATGTTCTACGGATCCCTGATTGTTATGGATTTACCTAGCAAAAAATTCTGAGCAAAAAAATGAGTATGAATAAATGTGTATCAAACGCATATGAATTAAAGTACGCTTAAAAGATATTTATATGCACAGTTAAAACGATAAAGTATGCAAAATCCGTGCCATAGCGTGGCGCCATGCCAAGCAGATTATGCCAAGCCCTTAAGTTAAAGCATATTATGAAATGATCTGTCATTATCATACTTGAGTAGGCAGATATGTTATCATTTCTGTTTAAACTGATTTCATTTGAGAATTAATGTTTTTAAGCTTTTTACGGCACTGAAATATGATAAATAATAAAATCTTATTCACAAAATTAAACTAAACTGCGAAAAATAACATCGTATGTGCTACCTTCTAATCATAATTTTTTTTTATTATTCACTTTTTTTACTTATATAAAAATCTCGTATCATTTATTGTGTGGGATAAATTCTGAAACTATTAAACCTATTTTGAGAATGATGTTAGAAGAAAAAATATGTAGATAGATTAGTGCAGATCGCAAGTAGCACGTTAAAACTATGCTAAGTGGCAAACCTGAGCTCAGTCGTTGCACTGTCATCGCGCCGTTAACAACGCCGCTGACATAATTTTCGTGTGCCAGTTGTAAACGTCGAATGTGGCTTGTGTAACGTATCTAAGTCTTTCTTCTAACATCATTTATATATTTATTTTGATCAAATGTTATAAGCATCTGTAATTTGGTCGAACTTAAAAGATAGGATACTTTTTATCTCAATTTTTTTTTAAATGAAAGGCTTAAACAGATAGTAGTTTAAAGTAGCACAACGTGTGTCGTGGCAGCTAGAAACATGTGATAAAATAATCAACGAATTCCTTTTATCTAAAATTCAGATTTATCTAGTTTACTTATATGGGTAAGACTACATTGAGATTTGACAAGGCAGAACCGAGGAAGATTCGAGGGATATATTCGTATGGCACATTTGCTTCCAATTCAATTCTCTGCTCGGCTCGTTGCAGCGGCGAATGAGCCATCAACCTGATTGTCTCCCTCCCCCGGACTCAGCGACTCCACACTTCAGTGCCTACGTTGTGTAGTATAGAATTCTAGCGAATAATGTATTCAATATTTTTCTTCTCAACTGAAACATAAAGTTTATTAATATTATTAAAATTGATCAAAACATGACATAATCTTCTTCATTCTATCGATCGAGTGGAGACAAAATTAAGAAACTTTGAGTTTGAATAGGTCTTATACTACACGTTCACGAGATTTGGTGATACGAGCATCGATATAAATCGTTAGATGGGCCCCTCCATATCAGAGAACGCACAATTTTATGTCATTACCCAAAAACGTGCAAGCACATCTTATCTTGGTACTTAACAAGCACAAGCGCATACTTTTTTAAGTCCACGTCCACTCACAGAGTGAAAGAAAATACAGTGAAGTGAAGAAAATACAGTAAATACTTAAAATAGTATTTACTGTATTTTCTTATTTTAATCCCTTAATATGCCTTCGTGTTCATTTTGGAAGTGTAAAAACACAAGCCACAACAATATGAATAAAGAGAAATGTGTTACGAGTGATTACGTACTCAATGTGCGAAACCAATGACAATTCCGCGACGCTTTGAGGCCCATCTAACGATCTACGATCGATGAACATGAGTATTACTAATGTTATCTAGTCACTGAAAATTTAGATGTCTAGGTTTATTCATAACGACAACACTGAGGGTCGAAAATGCCCTGACTGGTTTCGAGTAAAAGACATTACAGCCAAACCTTGTTCCTCGACTTTGCAGGGGGGTACTACCGTTGCTTCTTGATACATATTTTTATATATTAGCACACAAAAACATTCTAGCTCAACAAAAGCGTATTGTATACTGTAATTACAAGTTACCACAAGCTAGGTAACTTGTAAATACGATATAAAATACATATTTGTGTAGTATAGTAGTAAATTCTTTCAGTGTTAGATAGCCCGTTTATCGAGGAAGGCTATAGGCTATATATTATCCCCTATATATTCCTACTCGAACGGGAACCACGCGGGTGAAACCGCGCGGCGTCAGCTAGTATATTGGTCAAATAATGAATTCATCGTATAACTTATATGAATACTAATTAATATTATAATAATCACATATTTTGTAAGTATGGGAATCAAACGGCCTTGCACGGAAAAGGTAGGGTCGTGGTAGGGTTACGGCGTTAATTAATAATTAATTTAACAATAAAGCTATGAGGGTTCTTATCTTGCTCTGGTCTGAAACAGCTTCACAAAGGTGCAATCGGCACTTTGCTGTCTGTAAGAGAAATAATATTCAAGAGGAAATGTATAAAAATTGCTGCACACTGTCATAATTATGATGAGGTTCTTTCAGTGTCAGCCATTTTAGAATTGAATTAGTTTCTTTTTTGGTTTACGTGCTAACGAATAAAGCTGTTTTTTCCCTCTTTTGCAAATGTGCGGGGATTAATGGAGATCAAATTAAATAGATGTCATAATTGATATTGAATAATCAAATTTAATCACCATACACGCCAATCGCGTTCAAATGATCACTTTTAGACATGGCAATCATTAAGGTTTATCATGACAATTAGATCTAATCTGTTGTCAACGAATAGCCACAATAGTTGGCAAATTAGATTGATTTAATCACAGATATATGTAGCACTTCATCTATGTTTTGTGGATTTAATCGTAGATCAAAATAATATTAATCAATGAGATCTATTCCAGACTGTAACCTTGAGCATATTCCTTGATAGACCGGCGACAGTGTTGATCTACATTATTTTCTTCAATCTGCTTTCATTCTGTTTCTTTCTATGTTGAATTTAGTCTACCAAGCCTTAGGTTACCTCTCTAGGATACTTAATACTGGAAGAACTGTGCGACATCAGATGTTAGGCATGTGTAAAGGCAATCCAATTTTCGTGCAAAAAAAATAAAAAACAATATAAAAATAAAAACCGGCTTAGTGCGTGTCGCGCCACGCGCAGTGTTGGGTTCCGTAGATTAAGTTAGCACTTTAATACTTTATGTAATGCACAAAAGTACCGATAACGATAACCCACACCATCGGATAGATAGATAAAAAATTCATCCTAATTTTGCATGTAGGAAAGGAAACCCAATTTTTTTTATGTATCCATAAAGAACCGTTTAGCCGGTAGAGAGTGGGGACATTTGATTCTAACAAAAATTTGATCTTATAAGCTTATTATTTTACAAACAGATCCCTAAATCGAAAAATTTTGGTAAAAGACCCCTCATATCTTTCAAAGACCTATCCAACAATACTCCACACTATGAGATAAAGTAGTAATTTTTTTTCTAGATTTTATTGTACAAATTTGTTCACATTTTTAATATACATGCGCATACTAATTTACAGCTTTCTCAGTAATAGTAATAGTCTCTGCGCTAAACCGCGGAAGAACCTGGCGAAACTATAAGGGTTCCTTGTGGACTACGGAACCTTAATAAAAAAAGAAAATAAATTTAAGATCGCTTTACAATTAACACAGATTCTTGGTGGAATACTTTATAAAATTATTCTATAAAATATTATGAGTCTAGGGACAAAGATGAAAATTATTCTGGAAATTTATAGTCCGAGCTTGAGTTTATCACACGAGCAAAGCTCCGGATCAATATATCACATACAAGTAACGATTTTCAGTTGTTCCGATATTGACTTATATAGCTTTTCCGCAAGTTTTTATCGGCTCATTTGTTATTCAAGAGGGACTATATTTCATGTCATATCGAGTTCGAGCCACTCACTGTTACACGCTCCGAGCGATCATTGTGTACGGTCTCAGACCAATTATAGAAGGACCTGTATCGCACTCATAGTCTCAAACAAAATTTGTCTGTCATTTTCTGAGGAAAACGAGCTTAGATTTGGTTAATATCTTATACTAAACTAGAAGTTTTTGTCCGTTTTTTACACAATTCAATTACACAAAAAGGAAATTTAACGGAGCTCTTTAACCGACGAACACGATTACAACTATTTAACATCGATTCTATAGGGACAGTTTTTATAATCGCATTAGAATCGTTGATCATATACTTTGACAGAAAAGTAACGTCTAGCGAGGCAGGTCCTATATAATAATTGGTCTGAGTGTACGGTGCAGTGCGATCATATTCAGACGGAAACAATATTTATAATGAGCTTCGTGATTTGCAAAATAAAGTTCAAAACGTTTATAAGGAAAATGGAGATATTATTTCCTACTAAAGAGGAGAGTATTTTGTGGAAGTCTAGAATGATTAATTGATTTGGTATTTAAGTATTTGTTGAATAGTGTAACCCAGACTTCAACATTTTTGGAAATGTATCTCTAACACAGGTTCGTTTCTCGTCGGTTACGCAATTTTTGGTTGTAGATATGGGTATTTGTAAAAATGTAGAAGTTAGTAATTGATTTATCGCAATTCGGTGGTCATATTGCCTAATTTCGTTTGGGGTTTTTTTTTAAAGAATATTTGTCATATCTTTCAAACTTGACTAATTTTTCTATTCCCCTCCAACTAGTCGGGAAATACTGTATTAGGAGGGTACGACAATAGACCAACGGGGCGTGTATCGAACCACCACCCCTCGGCGATGCGTCCGACCGCTCTTACCGTTGAGCTACTGAGGCTTGCTTTCATGGAGATAAGTTTAATTTTTTACTTAACTAAAGAGCTTTATCACACTAATATTATAAAGGTGTAAGTTTGCGTGTAAGTGTGTGTGTGTGTGTAAGAGTGTATGTTTTTTATTCCTTTGTGCGGCTACTGAAACAATTTGGCTGAAATTTGGAATGGAAATAGATTTTTCCCTGGAACACATAGGTTTTTCATCCCAGAAAAATCCGTGGTTCCCGCGGGATTTGTGAAAAACTGAATTCCACGCGGACGAAGTCGCGGGCGTCCGCTAGTTATAAACAAATCAACAGTACCTGCTCTTCACTTTGCATTTATCTTTTGACACACTATCAAGTTAGCCCGCTTCCATCTTAGATTGTATCATCACTTACCATCAAGTGAGATTATAGTCAACAGCTAACATGTAGAAAAAAAATACAGTTTCTGCTGACATTCTATTGTTTTAAGAGCCTGACCTTCGTCATATTATAAATACTGAAAGGATGCCGAAAGCCGCCCATTTTGTCACCTGTCGTTCCCATTAACCATTTGTATGTAAAATCCTTCTCTGAACAATATTTTCAACCAAAATTAATTCTAGTCAGATTGGTTTAAAATTTATTAAAATGTACCAGTTTTGACATAATTAGACAGAATCGCCATAATTTGTTCAAAGCGTTACTATTGCCAGGTTATTGAGGACTTTTTTATTTTAGACTAGCTGACGCCGTGCGGTTTCACCCGCGTGGTTCTCGTTCCCGTAGGAATACGGGGATAATATATAGTCTTCTTCGATAAATGGGCTATCTAACACTGAAAGAATTTTTCAAATCTGTCCAGTTGTTCCTGAGATTAGCGCGTTCAACCAACCAAACAAACTCATCAGCTTTATAATATTAGTATAGATTGGACAATTCTTGGAGATGAGGTCTCCTTTAAATGTCCTAAAGCCACCATGGCCTTATTGCACATAATAATAATCATTATATGATGGGATGTAGCTATCAAACTACGTTCCTATCTTAGAATGATGATCATGTCACGCTGACTAACTGTTATGCTGGCCACCCATTAAACCCACATGCCTGCAGTGGTCGCGATCTTCACGATGTCAGGCACATCGCGACCAACACACGATCAGCTTTATCGAATGTCAAACCGTTAGCGCTGCAGACATGTCGGTTTATTGGATGGTGAGTGGCTAGCGTTTGCTTTTTTAAAACTTAGCGATTTTATATCTATACTCTATACTAATGTAATGTGATGAAGGGGGCAATCTATGGATTTAACGGACCGATTTAGAAAATTCTTTTACCAATTAAAAATATGTTTTATTCCTCGTATTTCCACGGGAATAGGAACTAAGCAGGTAAAACCGCGGAGCATCTACTAGTTCTATACAAGTATCTATGTATGTTGGTTACGAAGTAAAATTTTCTGCTTCTCCCTCACAATGAGAGTTGTTGAGTACTTAAAATGCTTCTCGGGTGTAGTTACCACCGCTCGTTGCTATTTAACACTAAAATTAGACGCTCTGAGAAAATTACGAGCGTAACTTTACTTAGTTGTACTACTTTCTCAAGGTTTTGTCTATTTTCATATTTTTTTTAACGTTGCACAACTTGCTGTCTTTCAAATCTAACATTTCAAATTAATAATGTTTTAGTCGATCAGATGGACAGAATCGTTAAATAGTAGATTGTTATACAAGGGGCTAAAAAGACCCCAACAAATGGATGGATGGAGAAAACAACAACGAATGGATTCACTTACGAAAGGAGTTTTTTAAACTATTATCTCCCACGTTTACCTCATATACTCATTATTCATCTTCACAGTAGTCGGAAATTATGTTACCGGGTAAAAGCATCTCCCTTAATATCCAAAATTGTAGACTTTGTACATTTAATTTTCAATTAAAATAAATCATTGAATATCGTACTAAGCCATTTTATTTTCTCGCAATCGTAGTGAAAAGCAGAGTGTAACACGTAAACCCATTATAAACTCGGTTTCTATTTAGGCGGCCTAAAATACCTCTTATATAATGGGTCTTTTTAGCCCCTTGTATAACAGTCTACTATTTTATATATATATTATCAAACTAAAATTGTAGTGAACAACTATTTGGATTTCAATGCAAACTTATCTGCAAAAATTTACAAAGTTGTAAATACCTTTTGGGTTAATTGTTAATCTTAATTACCCCGAAGTAACCTACAACTTTGTATGTTCGCAATATTTGTTATCATTTTAATTGTAGTTTCAAGAGCTGTTGCTCAAACAAAGCTAAATTCCCAAGTTAAAGTTGTCTCTGTAAACAATCAAGCAGCAAATAGAGAGCATTGTTCGTAATTGATTGTGGATCCTATTTCTTCCCAACCATTTCGATCAAAGAGGTTTTCGTTGAAAGTGGTTGAGTTTATATTCGTTGGCTGTCTTTGTACGGAACATTTGCTTCTAATTCGATTCCCTCCCTAGCTTCTGTCAATGAACCATCAATGGGTGCTTTTCCGATCTTCACGTTCCCATTTTAGTATCTGTATAGGTAATATGCCTAATGGTTTTAATAATGAAATATAGATTTTGTATTTGTGTTCATATAAATATCATAAATGGGAAAATAACTCCGTTACTTCACGTTTAAAGACTAAAAGGCTAAGCTTTGAATAATAAATAGATAGATAGATAGAAAGATATACTTTATTTGCATACCACTAATACAAGTGAAATAAAAACATATTAAGCAGATCAGCATAAAAAGGCGGCCTTATCGCTAAGTAGCGATTTCTTCCTTCAACTTTCAGGCAACCTTCGGTTTATAATTAATGAACTCTCTAAACAAAACACTACTCCTATTTATAAGCTATTATTTTATGTGATTAGACTATGGATAGTAACTATCCAGTTCCAAATCATCATAGATAGCAAAATAGGAAACACAAGACGTATCAATTTAGAAAATTTAAATATTTTTTTTAAATAATTTAAATAATTATTTTAATTAATGAGATTTAATTGCAACAAACTCAACTGAGCGAGACAATGGACTAATACGTGGACAGTTTTTGTAATGCTTTTAACTCTTAGTTATTACATAAGCGTTCATAAGGTAGGAAACCCTGACATGCACACACACATACATATTTGTTTTATGTTACCAACATACGAGTACAACAAAACATTTTTCACAATATATAGAAAACTATTCATTTATAAAATCCATATGAAATGGACGTTATTTTCGTTTAATATTACTTATTGACATGTCTATTAATAATATTCTTTATTCGAACTCAATAAAAGGTATGCTTTTATATAAAAATTGGACGGTCAAAGGGATTGAAGGAAACAACCGTAGCGGAAGCTTCCTTACAACGATAAATTTTTGTTCCCTTGTAAAAAAGGACGCAAAAAAACGTTAAAAACATATAAAATGTTATATGAGACCCCTTATGAATATATAAAAAGTACCCTCAGCTTACTGTGTGAAGAATTTAGCAAGAGCATATTCAGTTTAAGCTGTAGAGCTTCTGGGTGGATTTTAATTTGGTGTTCATTATTCTCTAGAGCACCTTTAGGAAGGAAGGCGCGTAATTAGTTAAAGACGGGTTGGCGTATTATCATGGCGTGTGTATGAAATTGCGATCTTTAATTAGAACGTGCGATGTGCATGTCTCTACATTTTCTGTTCTTTTCAAAATACTGCCTTAGCAACTCTTCGTATTTAGTAGTAGCTAGTTTTTTGTGTTCTTTAACTCGCTGGACGGATTTAGTCAAGGCTGCAGCACAGTGTAAATACTCATATATCCATGGGGAAGTGTAACTACTCATAATGCAGCCAATCGCCAAAAGTGGAGGGGCATTGCACAGAAGGCGTCGCTACCTTGAACATACATACTTACACACACAAACTTTCAACTTTATAATATTAGTGTGATGTTAAGAGTCGTGATAGCCCAGTGGGTATGACCTTTGCCTCTGATTCCTCCAATTTTTCAGTTGTGTGCATTTTAAGAAACTAAATATCACGTGTCTCAAACGGTGAAAGAAAAACATCCGGAGGAAATCTGCATACCAGAGAATTTTCTTAATTCTCTGGGCCAACGTGGTGGATTATTATTGGTGTAACCATTCTAATTCTGAGAGGCGACTCGAGCTCAGCAGTCAGCAGCCGAATATGGGTTGATAATGATGATAATGAGTAATGAGGCAATCATTACGAATGAAAGCCCATGTACAGATTAATCGTTATTCGCTATATTCAATACAATGGCTACGTAATATATATAACATGTATATTGCTAACATAACTCAGTGAAGTAATCCAGATCAAATCAGCGTGCGTTATCTCGCTAATTTAGCAATGTGTTGTTCCTGATGACAGATACATTCATTCACGTCTATTGGTCTATCTAGATTCTAGACATATCTTGGTAAATGTCGTGTCAGGGACACCTGGAATTAGTATTAGAGCCCAGAAACAAACTATTTATTCATGACCTTTATTCCAACTTTATGTAAGTAACATTCATGGTGAGTCGAACAAATCTTGAACGAGGCGAAACACGACCTGCCACCAGGTCATTTTCCTTCTAAGTCATCTTCCAGACTTTGGTGCGCCCGATTATAAAATATACACCCTGAAAATTGTGCAACAAGGTCACAACTTGATTTATAATGTCACTTTTACTACTATTTATTATTTATTTGTAACAAATTTATTGCACAAAAAAGAAAAACAAATAGATAATTTTACAGGCAAAAAGCTACTTTATAACTAATAGTGATCTCTTCCAGGCAACCTGAACGTAAATGATCTAAATATCATGTGAGACGGAAAATTGCAATATAATAAATAAATAATAAACACCATAAATAATAAATATACTTGAAAAAAATATATAATACAGATTAATTATTTCCATATCATAAAATAAATACTTGTACACAATTATGATATAAACAAAATATATAAATAGTGCAAACACGAAATATATTTAACATGAACTTACATATTCATACATTGATATAATAAACACATATATATTACAATGACAGATAGTAGTTCCTCACACGATTTTTAAAAATCCTTACTATATTATTTATTATATTACGAGTAATGTAGCAGAAGTATACAGCAATACCGAACCTGATTTGCCACAAACTTTATACAATTTTCGGATATTATTTTTCATTGAGACAACTTAATCCCCAACAGATTGGAAGTTACGAGTGGAATTTGGTAGTTGTTCTGATAAAAATTTCATGTTTTATATTTATGATATAACTGGTCAATAATTCCCGTATATTTATTTTATGGTAAACAGTCGATATGCTCGTTAACTCGTTGGTCCCGTGGTTGGCTGATGCGACTTTGAATAACGAGGTTCAGGATTCGAGTCCTGGATCGGGTTCTGAGATACTGAGCTTCTCTATCGTCTAAGAAATTTTCAGTTAAATTTCTCCGCCCGGAGTTAGTAAATTGCAGTACTATCTCGTGAATCGGAGATCAAGTTAAGTTGTCATTCCCGGCCACTTTCATTAACATGTGACAGTTATCGGAATTTAACATTATCCGTAGGCCCTCCAACCCGCACTTGAGTCTCGTGGTAGGTAAAAGCTCCATATCACCCTTCTTGTATAGAGGAAGGCGTGGTCATCATACTAGTTATCTGTTAAAACAGCCTGATGATGAAACTAACGATAAACACACTTCATAATTACTCGTATACCATACCTACAATACAATCTTAATGTGCGTTCATGATTCGATTTCCAATTATCGCCTCCATTTTTCATGTTTTACGATTATTTTTACAATACATTGATTTGAGGGGTCGCACGACCTTAATGAAAGTAAATGACGCGGAACAAGGGGCTTAGGTGATGACATCTGATTGTAAAAGTTTTTATTACAAGTTTTAGAAAATATTCCAGAGGATACTTGGGAGGATGCCAAAGTTTTATAAAATCTATATAAATTAATAAATCAAGAGAAACAATGCCAGTTTTTATAACGTTTCTATATTATGAGAAGGCTTTGTATATGTGAAAACTGCCATCTTGGACATCTTGTAAGGTTTGAAAGATTCGTATAATATAAAAAGATACAAACATACATATCACTAGCATAATAATATAAAAATCAATACGTTAATTAATTAAATAGATAAATTAAAGTAAATAGTTAAAGGAAAAATAAAATACATCAGCCTCAGTCTAAATCCCACTTCACTTCGAAAGATCATTTAGGGTTAAAACATCGTAATACGAAATGCGCTTGTGGTCGATACTAGATATTGTTTTCGGCAAGAATATAGAACATAGAGTCTGTCCAAAACAATCTCCACTTGATACTTTATTTGTAATTTTATCACGTTAAAACAAAACAGAAACGCCGTTACATAGAATGGCGTCGAGCCAAATGTCAGTTTCGCCAGGATTATAGTTATACCACACGGCCAAGTCAGGGATATTACGAGTATAGTCAAATGATTGAGTATTCTATATTCAATTTTTTAATAAATAACATTGACAAATAAATTAAACAAAAAGAATCGAGACCAACTATTTTATACGTCCTCTCTGATAGACAGGGTTGTAATAATACTAATTTCACAGATAGTTCAAAATCCCCAGCCACTATGGATATTTCCAGTTTTAAAAGAATCCTATGTGTATTAACACATAGGATATAATCAATCATTTCTAATTTAAGCCAAATATAACCAAGGTATAATCTAACATTTCTAATTTAAGCCAAATATATTCAGCAATGAAATAAACAGGATTTTCAGTACATTTTTCATTTCTGTATCGATCTGAAGTCAACCAAGCGGATGATTATAAGTAGAAAAGCATCGCCTAAGAACAGGGCATTTCATAGGGTATGTATTATCCTACTATATATGTCCATCAACCCGAAACATACTCGTATGTGCCTTTAATTACTCTGGCAACCATGCCCTTCAGGCTGGAACATAGCAGTGATACTTGGCAGCAATAGCGCTATTCCGTAACGATGTTTTTATAACTCGTCGATGTGAGTCTCGTTTTCATCTCTATCTCTCTCTGTCTAACACGATACTATAGAAAGAAAAAGGTAGAGATGAATTTGAATTTTGCACCTCCGAGTTGTCAAAACATAGTTATAGAATAGCCCTGCAGAATTAAGAATGGTGATAGTATTTCCCGGCCGTGTCACAAAAAGTCACTACAACTGAAATTGTAGTGGAATAAATAAATTCTTACATTTTATTGATTCAAGTTTAGAGTAACATTGCCTGCAAAGTACAAAAAAGTTCCAAATAGGTTAAAAAAGATTAGGTATGCAAATCGGATTTTATGCTGGTAAAGCAGCATTCAGCCGTCATCCGCTCGTAAAGAATTGTATTTACAGAACGTAATACAATTTTGTGTACCTTTTTTAATTTGTGTGCATGTGAACAAAGAGATTACAGTATTCATTTTACGTAACGTGAATGTGAAATATGAAATAGTTTAATAGAAATTAGAAAATTACTAGTCAATTTATAATGCGAAAGTACCAGGTACTTTTATTTGCTATAGCACACATTTTTCTTAAATTAAGTCTGTAATTATAGTTTAATGAACGTATGGGTATCCTCTAGTATTACAAATATGACTGAGACTGCCAAAAGCATAGTAATGTTAATATTGTCGAAAGACGTTAGGACTTGGGATAGGATGTGTGCGGTTTTATGCACTAATTTAATGTTACGCTGGTTATTAATATATGTGATGAATGGATTGTATTTATTTGTAATTTTGTATGTATGTATGTTTGCTGATTTCTGCCAAAACCAAACAAGTAATTTGTGATCCACACCAACCTTGCGTCACTCGCCCCCAATGGCAGCACGGCAAGACCAACGAGAGCCCGCGATTTGGAGTAGTTCTTTTCTTTCAGGAGGTAGGCACACACAAACACACAGATTGTTCTTGCAAGAAAAACGTTTTCTTATATTTAACGCGCACACACGGTGCGAATTTGTTTCTTAGGCACGGCCGAGTGAAAAAAACACGCGTACAGGTACGACATGCACACAGCACGGCTGGATGATGCAATATGTGGCAAGGTAGTCCAAGATGGCGTCTTCCAGAGATGACGCTTGCATCAGTTGTCAAACCGACATCTGACATTGATTGACGATTGACACAATTCTGATGTGGTTTTTCTCAAACTACCTGCATGGTAATGGCAAGATCGAACAGGATGTGTCCACAAGATAGCGTCGATGGTAACTCGATATGCATACTATAGTTGATTTAATCCATAAACGGTTGTTTTTAAGTCTTGTCCGAGTAGCTTAGTAGTGTGTGTAGGATGATATTCAGCGAGATAATTGTAAGACCTACATTCAGGCCTACAAAAGAAGGCTCAAATTAAAAAAATAATAAATGAAAATTCTATGAGATATATACATCTACAACCGACGGCCTGCGGTTTCACCCGCGTAGTGCCCGTTACCATATACGGGCGTATATCCCGTATGCGGCTTTCTATCAGTAAAAGAATTTTCAAAATACCAGAGTCCTACTGACCCGATTTTTAATGATTGAGATTGAAAGAGATTAATTACCCCTTACAACCTCACAAACTAACATCTCTTTATAAATTAAAAAAAAATCTAGATTCATTTAATTTAATTAGGCTTAATTTACAAGCACTTTTGAAACGTCAAGTTATGTCATAACTTAATTTAATGGTGGTAATTATAGTCGAAAACTTAAAACTAAAGTGACGTGGGTCCCAAATGCGCCTTGATCAGAGAAGAGCCCACAACAAACTCAGCCAAGGTTTATTATTTTTTTGTTTACCACAACTTATAGAAGTATAGATATGTAGTAAATATATAAACTCAACCATGCCATGAGCAGACCATTGTCTGCAACTAAATCAGTAATTTAAAAAAATGTAATTAGTTCTGCATATTAACAACTTTAAATAGTTTAAAAAAACTGAAAAAAACGCACTAAAAATTACAAATATTAGATTTAAGTCGCGTGACTATTATTTTTTCGCATTCCTGACAGCAAACACTTTCGTTTGAAATCCATATCATGGGGGTGGATTTCAAACAACCCGTCCGCCATCTCGGGAGGCCGACATTTTGAATTTGTAATGACGTTTCTTAGCTAGTCATGGCGTATTCATCATCAAAAGTCAGAGTGTGTGCAAAATTTCATTCTAATCGAAGACCGGGACATAGGTCAAATTGAGATTCCAACATTTGATTTTTTTTACATACACAGTTACAAGTGAAGCTAATATAAGCGTGTTAATAAAAAATAATGATTTTATTGGAACTTAAGAATCAATAACAAATGTATTAAGGCTGGAAATGGCAATAAAACTTATTTTATTATTCCATCAAACGGAACTGCTGCCGGAATACTTGCACTGCACTTTTCGTTTTAATACGTTTATCACGTATTCGCAGTGTTCCTATTAAGTACTGTACTCGAATACTGTATATAAATTGGGCCTGATTTCACAAATAAATGGAATTTTATTTTTACAGGTGACTCTTACGAAAACAGACAATATTTTCTTATAGGTGTGCAAAAGTTTACTTTTATTTTCAGTACATAATATCATTGTTACCAACGACATTTTATACTGTTACATGCCAACAAAATTACTGTAAAAAGTGATCTGAATTTAGCTGCTCCACACTAATTAAACACAAAATTGTATGTGTGCTCTGACACACACAATTTTTTGTTTAATTACAGTATGTATAGTCTTTACACTGATGAACACACAACTGGACTTTGCAGACAATATTTAGTTTAAATAACTTTCGTTGTATAATAAACGACTAAATGAAATTATGACAAATAAACACATTTGTCCGCCTCAGTTTTTTTCATCTTTAGAATAAAATATCGTTGATTGTTACCATAAAATTACCAAAAATCACAGTATCACAGTATTGTATTTTTTAAGAGGAAAATATCGTTTATGACTGAGAAAATTCTTAGTTGAACATGCACGGAAGACGTTATTACGAGGCACATCGTAGGTAGATATGATATGTGGCTTCAATTTCATTAGCATACATACTTTTAATCCAGATTATGGTATGATACAAAATTCTATATCGGGAAAGTCACCGCCAGCGCATATACCAACGCATAAAAGTTTCTTGATTAACGTAATTCGTATAATATGTAGGTATAGAACAAATTACCTGCCTCATTGATCCCGACAATGAGGTCCAGGGTTCGAATCCCGGGTTATTGGGACTTTTCTTACAAGAAAAATCTTAATAACTGCCTGGAGTTGGGAAGTTGGGACCCCCGTGCCTCGGAGAGCACGTAAGGCCTTCAGTTCTGCGGTCTCACCGGTCTTGTCGGTTTGCCGTCCCATCGGATTTTGAGTTTGAGGGAAGAGAGAGTGCACCTATGCTTGCGCGCACACACTCATGCACTACAATATATCTTGCGTACATGGTTATACTCACCATGAGATTAGCCGCCGTGACTGAAAAGTCGGAAGGGAGCAAATTATTAGTATAGCACAAATAACGAGATTCTACTAGAATATCATTTACGGACCATTATCAAAAGAAAAATAAAAGATAATTTTGTTTTCGTGTTAAAGACAAATAATTGTTCACGCAAGCGGAATTGCGGATCCACAGCTACTCGTTATACGCAATAGAAGCTTTAGCAAGCAGATTAGTCCGAATCCCGGTTCATAAATATTCATGGATTAATTACTTCATTTATTGTCTTTTAGATAAATTAATTGAGTTCTAGAAGGGGGATAAAGTAATTAAATATGAAAGTTACAAAACACTATACAAAATATTTAGGTAGCGTTGAAAGTTTTATATACCTAAAAGCTAATGTGTCTAAGGGTTTAATGAACTTTCGCGCGTGTCGAGGAATAACGCAGAATTTCAAGGTTTTATGGTTACATGAACAGTGGATTTATGAGTAGAGTTTTTTAGGGATCCGTAGTCTACAAGGAACCGTTATAGTTTCGCCATGTCCGTTTGTCTGTCTGTCCGTCCGTCTGTTCGCGGCTTAGCGCAGAGACTACTACTACTATAGTCTAGTAGTAGTAGTAGTAGTAGAAGTTAGAAATGGAGGTAGAAAACTCATGTAATTTCATAACTTATTTATTTTAAATTATGTATGGTTTGTTTATAAAATGTTATATAAAATACATTAACCATATCTAATAGTTCTAAGTTTATTAATCAAATTTATATTCATTAATTTAAGAACAAGTTAATTATAATTGTTATTAGGTGTAAAATGACTAATGATTAAAACTCTCATTTTTAATTTGTTTGTTGGTAAAAAGAACTCATCAAGAAAGGCTGTAGTATAGAAAGCTTTTAAAGCTAGTTTTTTTTGCACTATCTCGTATTAATTCCTTCAAAAAGGTCCGTCCAAAGGTTTTATACATATACCATACAATATATTTCTGCTTTTTATTATATACTATTATTAACAATTTTTAATAACCTCGTTATTGATACAAGTTGGGAGGAGGGGAGTTTACCAAAAATTGTTACTAACCAGAGGTTTTTTTTTTACTGTTGCTTAATCAATACTGATAAAACTTAACAGCCATTATGTCCTACGAATTGCGTGGTAGATTACCTCTTTCGGATGCAAAAGAAATGTTCATTACCTGGTAACCTAGTTACTACCAAAACCAAGAATTTTCGTAAATATAAAATTTTAGCGTCTCATCAAGATGAAGCTACTCACGGAGACCGAACTTGATAGTAGTCAATTGTAAAAATGCTCCACCAATCCTGGGCTACTATAGAACTTACGTAGGAGTACAGATTACATATTAATACTACAAGTAATAAAATAATTCAATTATATTCAAAATATAGTAAAAAGATCAGTTTCCAACAACACGAGTTACCTTTACATGTAGTGCGTAACAAAGGCACTCAACTCAACATTTGATTGTAGCTACCAGTAGCTACTACAGCTGTAGTACGTACTACATTAACAAAGCGCATGAAGCGACGGAAGTTTACTCAACACGCTTGTTTGAGATTTGTTGTGCTAATTACGAGCATGTCAAACTTAGGAGTCGAATTATTTGACTCTGTTCAGAATTTAGAATATAAGCGGAACGAAAGCGAACACATAATAATACATTTTTGTGTTATCTGATTCTGAGATCTCAGAACACAGAATACTCCAGAAGGTGTGATCGCGCATAGGAATGAAGCCATTGAAATTACTATTTTTTGATGTAATTTCACGAACGAGCGATTTGTCAGTCTGTATGAGGTGCTATATAAGTACATTTTTGTACATAATGCGTGCTTTATAATGATGGATGAACGTGGCTTCTGGTGTTTCTGTTCTGATTCTGAGTCCGAGATTATATTTGACTTCTGTGCCAAATTCCATCAAAATCCTTTCAGTTAAATTTTTCGTGATTGAACAATTATACAAAAATTAGTATCTAGTATTTATTTATACTAATATTATTAAGTTTGTAAGATTGTAGAGGGTAAGCTCTACCGATTTTGAAAATTCATTTATCGATAAAAAGTCTCGTTTTTTGTCCCCGTATTCCTGGAGAACTGGAACCGCATGACATTTGCTAGTAATATATAAATTTATATAATTAGTATGAATTGGTGCACTATTGGTTAAGCTTGTTTAGTATAACAAACAATGTAATAGCACTACTAATATATTATATTGAAAAGCCTTTATCTTTGAAGCTTAGTTTCGGTTTCGGCGTTAATTTAGTCTTAATCTATATTAGCGTTAGAGAGTGTAGAAGATTGCTAGTTCTATGAGAAGATACGATTACTTCAATAGCATTTATGGTTTGAAGATAAGCTTTAACTTCAAGCTGAAGTGCCACATCGTTTCAAGGATATATGGTTCGAGTGGGTGTATGCAAATGCGCGTTATTGTCTAAGAAACGATGTCTGCACGGCGAAGTAAACGGTCATAAACGTAGACGATGTGTGGAAAAGGTAATATTGGTCAAACGAAATACTTACGTTAACGATAAGTTTATCTATTATACAGAGTGCTCGGGAGTGTCACACTAATATTATAAAGGTGTGTCGAAAGTTTGTGTGTAAGTATGTTTGTTCCTCTTTTACGCTGCGGCTACTGAAGCGATATGGCTGAAATTTGGAATGGAAATAGATTTTACTCTGGATTAACATATAGGCACTTTTCATCCTGGAAAAATCCATGGTTCCCGCGGGATTTGTGAAAAACTTAATTCCACGCGGACGAAGTCGCGGACATCCGCTAGTTTCCCATAACGTCAAGGTGTTGATGAGTACACTTATAGGAGCCGAACTGCATGATTAATATTTTTTTAACTATCAATTTTTTTTACTATAATTTCATCCCCCTATTTATATTTTTAATCGCAATTTGAATAAGTATGTAATTAAAATAAGGTTATTTGTAGATCTTTTCGAAAGATTTTCAAAAAACGGTGACGTAAAGTAAAAAAAAAATCGGTTGTCTGCAAAGTCGGTTTACTGACGATAATTGAACGTGACATCGTCATAAGAAAATACTGATGGAATGGTTGCATTTTTCAAAAGAAAATGTTCCTTTTTTCTAAAATACTGTTTAATGATCTTCATAGCCCCGAATATACTTTATTTCTTGTAGAAAAAGTTGGCAACCCTAGAGCGACGGAACGACGCATGACGTCTTCTTTTTTCGGATCGGTCGGCTTCATCGAATTATAAGACTTTGTCACGTCAAAAAAAATCGTTCATTGGCTACATTTTTTAAGATCATCAAAATTATACCCGGCTGTAGTTAATCTTTTTTAATTTATCGTGTACTTATTTTAATAATTTATTTCCGATTGTATGTGTTGTATGATATTGTACGAGTAATTTCGCTGCTTCAGTTACCTTTCTAATTTTTCATGACAACTCGTGTGTGTACTGTGAAAATGAAACTCAAAATCCTTGCATACTAAATTAGGTTCGCTCCGAGCTTACATAATATTTATATGTTTACGAAGATTAAGAACGGCGAAGCATTTCCTTTTTAACAGATTAATTATAAAATAACAGCAACATGTATACATGGTACTAAATATTCTACTACTAATTTACCATTCTTCTTACCATAATGTGAAATTTTAATATTTGACTTGGAAAACAACGTACGCCACTTACTAAGGGTTAAAATTGAACAAATGCTGTTGATATAAAATTAAACTCATACAATTGCAACTCATACTCATGCATTGCATGTTGACGAGATTTTTCACATCTGTACATGCTTTTTCTACTCCCATTACGTAATCTACTCAATATAAATCCTCAAACCTACAGATCGTTTGGTAAGTTCATTACCACACAGGTAAATCGTTCTACAAGATTTTTTTTAATGTTTAATACTTTCATTGTATTGGCTAGAAAAAATCAGGCTTTCTTATAAAAGACAAAACGTGACCTCCTCGTCACGCCGAGACTAAATCGAGGTGGCCATGCCTAACGCCAATTATATATATTATTTACCAAGTTTTGTGAATTATTTTATCATGGTCGTAGAAAAAGTATTGTTTTCCACTGCAAGCAATTATCAATTTTAGCACTCGTGCTGTCCATCGTGCTATCACAAAAATCACTCGTGCTACAATGACAGAGGCATAAATAATTATTGTAATGTTAATGCACGTAACGCACGCGTGAAGCATTTAATCGAGTAATCATTCGCCAAAAATGCCTTATATCATTTTGCTGATTCACTTACACCACTGGAGCGATATTAACCAAACATAGCTAAGAACCTGCAAGGAAACTGCCTTTCAAATGAAAGAAAACCGCAACAAAATCGGCTCATACGTTTGAGAGCTACGATGATACAGACAGATACACAGACAGACATCGACGTCAAACTTATAACACCACCAACTTTACGTAGGGGGTTAAGAAATACTAAACCAATAAAAAAAGTAAACATTGTGTAGACACGTCGACCCTATCAGAGATTCCTAATTCTCGTCGATACTGAAGATTTATTGGGGTAGGAAGTGGCAATAAAACTTCTTTTATTATTCTATCAAACGTGGCGCCCGAAAATACTTACATTGCACTTTTCGCTCTACTAGATACCAGATTGAATACGTTACGTTAGACTGTACCCTCAGATCAATTATTGTATAAGACCTGCCTCGCTAGACGTTACTTTTCTGTCAAAGTATATGATCAACGATCTAATGCGATTATAAAAACTGTCTCTATGTAATCGATATCAAATAGTTGTAATCGTGTTCGTCGTTTAAGGAGCTCCGTAAAATACCTTTTTATGTAATTGAATTGTGTAAAAAACGGACAAAAACTTCAGGTTTAGTATAAGATTTATAGCAAATCTAAGCTCGTTTTCCTCAGAAAATGACAGACAAATTTGTTGGTGACTATGAGTGCGATACAGGTCCTTCTATAATTGGTCTGAGACTGTACCTATGTCAACAAGGGCAACGCTTTTATTAAATGATTTAGCTTTCAATATAAAGAATGGATCGGAAAGTTTACGAAACAAACCGTGAATCTCGTGTTGGGAAAATATCTAGCTACTGCGAATTGGCTTGTTGGAACAGTTGGTTCAGTAGTTAGCCTATATAGCTTTCGATCTGTCGGCCTCTGTGGCGCAGTGGTATGCGCGGTTTACAAGATGGAGGACCTGGGTTCGATCCTCGGATTACACTTATATCATATATATCATCAGTTGTTCGGTCAGAGCACCGTGGAACAACTATTGATATTACTGTACCACATGACGATATTCTGGTGAAAGGAAAAAGTATCAAAATACCTTGCTCACGAGATTACCGCCATGTGGAATGTTGAGTCTACTATTATTGTTCCGATAGTTATTTCAGTCAATGGTCTTATAGCGAAAAGCTTTGACCATTACGACATCTTAAGAAGCTTTTACTTAACTGTTGGATCAAGAGTCGGATACAGAAGGCAGTGATTCTTGAGACGGCGCGTATTGTGAGGCGGTTCCTCAGCGTGGAGCCCTGACCGCCGGTTGGTTGGGCACTCAAATGTCCCGCAGCGGAGTTGTAGATTTTTTTCATTAATTTGTAATAGTGTTTTGTATTATATTTTGTATTAACATTGCTAAAATTTTAAAAAAAGGTCATATAAATAAATGATAGAGATCGTTAAAAAACTTAATAACATTAACACCCTAAGCTCACAAACACACGTTAGAGCGGCGTGGTGGGTATAAGCTCGGGATCCTCTCGTAAGGTGAGAAGCCTGACCCTCCAGTAGGCCGTTAACATTGACTAAATGGCTAAGGGCTAAGACCAGATAGAATGTTTACAGTTCGTTTCATGTAGGATGGTGCGGGTGACAGTTCGTTTCACTCTTGAAAGTTTGCCGTGATTTACGATACCTATCTGAAAAACACTTTAGTGCGTGACTGTACCCAAGAGATAAAAATAATAGAAAGTAAAATAAAATAGTTATTCAAAAATATTGTTTCCCACGCGGCTGCAGTTAACTAATATTATGCAATTTTGTGACTATGAATAAATGTAGTCTCTAATTGATATAAATTGCTGCATCTCTACGTGACACATAATAGCTTTTCTATCCTGCTCTATTTTAATTGAATTTTGGAACAGGCATGGAAATAGCGGCTCCCGACGGATTTTCTTCTGTTTGCCATTGTTTTAATAACTATGTGATACTAACAGACATCACGACTTCGTCTGCGCGGAATTCAGTTTTTCACAAATCCCGCGGGAACCAAGGATTTTTCCGGGATGAAATGAATATGTGTGCTTATGTGTTAATCTAAAGTAAAATCTATTTCCATTCCAAATTTCAGCCAAATCGCTTCAGTAGTCGCTGCACAAAGGAGGAAGAAACATTCATACTTACACACACACTTTCACATTTACGACTGTGAAGTGTGATGTGATGTGATGTAGTAACTATAGTTCATATTATTATTGTTGTCTGTAGTTGGGGATAGCCAAAAATATTTACACTTTTTCGTTACCCGAATGGTGCTATTATGTCATACTAGCTGACGCCGCGCGATTTCACCCGCGTGGTTCCCGTTCCCGAAGGAATTCGGGGATAATTTATAGTCTTCCTCGATAAATGGGCTACCTAACACTAAAATAATTTTTCAAATCGGACCAGTAGTTCCTGAGATTAGCGCGTTCAATCAAACAAACAAACTCTTCAGCTTTATAATATTAGTATAAATTTAATTTTTCCAAAAGAAAATAGAAAATGTATTAAACCTACAATTAACCGCTCTGGGTTTCCTTTGTGCATGATGTGGCTATCTTTAAGTTAAATTATATGTGTTGACGCTACCCTAGTTTTTAAGACATTTTAGTTCTGTTTACATATCATTTTTTTAATTAAATTATGAGAACCAAACGCGAGACTAAAAAAACTTAGCTCTAATCTATAAGAAGAGCCTAACTTAAGATTCAATATTGAGTCATATGGTTTGAGGAAATCTAAAATAAACATTTCTTATGAAACAGCCTTAGTTTGATTTTCACTAGCTCGTTTACGCTGGGCTACATAAAATTGGTATATGTACCCGTCCAATTATTATTTTCCCGTGAAAAGATTACAATAAGAACAGTAAAGGGAAAACCAATAAAAATTGTTTTTATTACCCATCGGAGAAACACCTGCTACATAACGAGTTTTTAGTTATTTTTGGGCTGCCATGGTATAATCGGAGGGAAATTTTATGGTCCAATTCAGTTTATGATGGTTAGACGTTTTCTGAGAGTCATACTAATTTGGGGTGAAACCCGATTTCTTTTCTTAAAGTCTTAGGTTATAAAATTACTTACAAGATTTTAATGAAATTACAGTATATTGAACTTTTATAGTACTACGCCGCGCGGTTTCACCTGCGTGGTGCCGTTTCCGTGGGAATACGGGGATAATATATAGCGGATAATAATATTTCTCGATAAATGGGTTATCTAACACTGAAAGAATTTTTCAAATCGGACCTAGTTCCTGAAATTAGCGCGTTCAACCAACCAACCAAACAAACAAACAAATTGTTTGCAGGTTTCCTCGATGTTTTCCTTCACCTTGTATTTGATTTATTCAAAGTTGGAGATGCATGCCCCGAACGGATTCGAGCCCACAGCCTCTAGAATCGGAGGCAGAGGTCATATCCACTGGGCTATCACGGCTAATAGTATAGAAAATCTAATAGTATGGAAATATTCAATCCCTACTGTTTTAGTACGGAGGGTTTGGTACGTGGTGGAATAAACTCCTCTTCGCAGGTAAACCAGATGTTACAAGGATCCGGACAATTTCAGTGACCTCCATGCAAAATATCTACTTTGGGAATCGTCATTTTGCTCTTCGACCTTCATCTTCTCGTGTATTTAACGAAAATATACGTCGTGCCCTGGAATGACATAGTTTGTCTAGACAGACTAATAAATTAACTGTCACAAAAACATATTACGTTTCTTAATCGAACATAAATTAAGATTACATTTTACGGTTATTGAACAAAGCAATGTTTTATAGCATTTTAAGATTGCAAGTTAATGTAGCAAATGATCTGGAAAGAGCTCATCGTTGACGAGTAGTTAAAAAACAATCTTTACGGTCCCGCAGTCAAATGTCCCTTCTAGTTACGTGATGTCGTTTTTATGATGTCTTGCTGTCATTGCTATTTTATTAAGAAAATATTTATCCTGTAATGAAATAAGACATACGAGTTTTAAAAATATGAAAAATAGAAGCTGAAAAATTCCCTCGAGTGGGAATTCTGAATGTCCTCTTTCCCTTTCCTTCCTCTATAACTCATAAACTACTGTCGCTTCAGCTTCGCGACTCGTTGAGCATGTCGGTTACTCTAGTTTTTGTACGGATTTCCTCATTTATGATTTGATCACGTAAATTCTGAGCATAGCTCTCTCCATCGCCCGCTGAGTGAAGCGAAAAAAGACCCGAATATAAATAATATTATAATTTTCTAACTTTTGTCGTCTGAATGCCTAAGACGATCCTGTCAAGTTCGATTCTCGCCTTAATAATTCTCGACATTGCCAGAATTATTCAACAAACACGTATAGCTATGCAAAATTAATTATACGTGTTCTATTATTATGTTACGTGGAAACTCATTAGGGTAATGGGTTCTATCACAGCTTAGCGCGCTTCTACTTAGACTGCATCTGCATCGCACAAATCACTGCTAAACATTTTACGTGATCTAATTATTATCTATACTTTTAATAAATCTGTAGAGAGGTCAATTCTGTACATGAAATATATTTTCAAAGACGTATTTCAGTTGTTTTGATTTTTACACAAAACTACGAAACCGATTTTCATGAAAACGAAATGGGACCAATCTGGATGCATACTCTTTAAAAAAAAGAATTGTCAAATAATAAATGACGAAGTTATGAAGTAACAAACTTAAAAAAAGAACATTCGCGTCGTCAAATTGAGAACCTCCTCCTTTTTTTTGAAGTCGGTTTCAAATAAATAGTAACATGTATCAAACAATATAAAAATACTCTTAGACATTTTTAATTAGGTATAGCTGCTTGAGATTTTCAGTGCAATCATTAATTAATTTAGTTTAATTAAGGGTAACAGTGTAAAAACCTCGACAGGGTAAAAACCACTTTCCCTCGCGGCCTAGGGAAATGAGCTCGGTACAGATAATGAAATTGTAAATACTGGTTGTAAATTGACCGGCAGTGAGGCGTGACCGTTTATAGGGCAAGGGACGAGCGCCTACTGGGAAATACTTTTCCCCCTTTGATCTTTTCGCTGGAGGTGTTTGCATTTCAAACAAGGACAAAGTGGAAAAATTTGTAACGCATTTTCAAAGCTCCGCCTGGTGGAATTATTTTAATGGCTACAGTTAATTTTGTGAGGTATCGCCGTACACAAGGCTAGGGTCGATCTTTGAGAACTATTGTGTAAGTAGTAAATTACACAGTAATAAGTAGTAAATTATCCTACTTCCTACTAATGTTATAAATGCGAAAGTTTGTACCTATGGATGTTTGGATGTATGTTGGGATGTTTGTTACTCTTTAACGCCGTAAGTACTGAACCGATTTGGCTGAAATTTGGAATGGAAATAAATTTTACTCTGGACTAACACATAGGCTACTTTTTATCCCGAAGATTTGCCAAACCTATGAATATTTGTTACTCTTTCACGCCTCGGCTACTGAGTTGAATCACCTAAAATTTGAGGTAGAAATAGATTATAGTCTGATTTAACACATAGGCTACTTTTTATCCCGGAAAGATCTATTATTCTCGAGGGATTGTAAAAAATAAATTCCACGCGTACGAAGTCGCGGGCGTCCGCTAGTAATAAGTTCGAATTTCAACATTTAATAGTGAATGTTTGCATGTACTGTATTCACTGAGTTACACGGAATCATACAATTGAAGGTGATCTTAAAACAAACCTGTGGTATGGACAGACATTTTACTATTATACGAAAACTAATAAATATATCTGGGGATTTTATTGAATGTCTTTATCATGTAAGATGGGTGGTTATGACGTTGAAATTTCGATCCTGAAATCGAGTTTAGTATTGTAAAGCTTGAGTCTTGAGCGACTCTCAACATCCAAACCAAAATACACTAACAATCATTTACTTCGATATACATCGATTGTGGAATTATGTCATGTTAGGGAAATTGGTCATAAAGTAAAACACGTAACTCGTACATTTGCTATACCATGTGTAACAACATGGCTAAACCCAGAAACGCCATTGATTTCACCTGCCCCATAGTAAAGGGACAGCAATAACATGTTGGCGGTACTGCTAAGGTTTACGACGAAGGTTACAACAATTTCAGAATTTAGTACTTTATTAATTATGCAAGTTCTGTTTTATCTCGTTTATGTAGTGTTTTGGCTACTTATCATAAGGCAAACTTCCGGATTGAGGCAACAGAAAGATATGTTACAGGGTTTTCTCGAGAAATTTCAAGCTGCGACTGGAAAGCCGGCCGTGCTATTAAATATGCTCCATACGAGCATGCTTATCATCAGTTTACATTTGCTAGCAATAAGCATGCTATTTTCAAGTATGCTCCTGAATAAGCATGCTCAAAGCAAACATTCCAATTACACATGCTTGTATCTATCGCTCTTTGCCTATAGTATCGTGTTAGATCGCGAGAGATGAAGGTAAAGAGAATACGGAATAACAATGCTGATCGACTAGCATACTCACTTAGCAAACCTGTTCAGACGCGCTAAAAGCACGTCCCCTTCCACCCGCACAGCAAGTAGTATGCTCATAAGTCGCACGGCTGTTGATTCTTGAGCCAGTTCGAAATAAGCGTGCTCATTATTAGCAATGTTGCGATACACATGCTAATAAGTAGCAATTGCTCAATAGTAGCATGTTTTCGTGCTTGAAATGAGCATGTGTAACAGTAGCTTTAGTCTGTCTTCAGACGTACCTAAAGAGTGTACTTAATTTTAGTCCTACACTTGTGCAATATATTCTCCTTGGTTGCGGTGTGATAGAAAAATGGATATCTAATCTGGTATTCACTGAACACCCGACACGTTTCGAAAAAGCTTGTAGTAAGTAGTAGTAGTAAGCCTAATTGAAATAAATGAATTTCGATTTTGATTTAAAAGCCGTCGAATAGTGTGTGCGTGTGGCGTGTGATGACCTAGGGATCGGAGACTTTAGTTGCTAACTATGGGCATCATAAGAAGGTTTTAAGTCACGCGAGCAAGCTTTGCTTGGAGTATCTCTCCGTGACCCAATTAGGAATAAGTATAACATAACCTCAAAAGATCCTAATGCCGTGTTTCGTTAGGGGACATTT
This sequence comes from Bicyclus anynana, assembly GCF_947172395.1. Classification (NCBI taxonomy): domain Eukaryota; kingdom Metazoa; phylum Arthropoda; class Insecta; order Lepidoptera; family Nymphalidae; genus Bicyclus; species Bicyclus anynana. Next base: position 11,491,634 of record NC_069085.1, on the reverse strand, counting down.
GTCGTTAGACACGAAATTCACATGTCCCGCGCGATATCGCCTGATGTTTCAAGCGACTTTTACAGGTCGCGCAACATATCGCTAGTCGATGCTTGAACGAGACATATGTCGCGGGACATTTTCCCACAACTTTTGCAGGGACAAGTACGTGAAAATGCGCCTTTAGTCACTATACAATAGTCACATAGTCATTGTCATAGTCTATGAAGTGGCAATGTTTTCAAGTACTAGGTGAACCGATGACCGATGACCCTGTTTTCCGGAGCTATGAAGGTGGAGCTATATCGCAAAAAGCTGGAGTCAGTACAACGAAGACTTGCAATAGGGATAAGCGGTGCTTACCGTACAATTTCAACGGAAGCTGTGCTGGTTATAGCGGGGCTTATCCCTGTAGCCAAGCTTGTGAAAGAGCGAGCAACTTTATTTGAAAAGAAGGAGAGTACACCAATAGCAGTACGCGAGGACATACTGACTGAATGGGAAAGCGAGTGGACGGGAACAGGAAAAGGGACATGGACACGTGAGCTTATCCCCGACCTGAAAAGATGGCACAAACAAAAGCATGGGGAAGTAGACCGGTGGCTAACTCAGGCGCTAAGTGGACACGGGGTCTTCAATACTTACCTCTATGCTATTGGCAAGGCACCCAGTGAAAACTGCTATTTTTGCGGCGAGGAAGACACCCCGAGACATGCGATCTTCGAGTGTACGGGCTGCGCTGATCTAAGACCAGGGGCCCAGGGGCCAATGGGAAAGGTGGAAGCGCAAAACCTCATTGCACGCATGCTAGCAGACGAGGAGGAATGGAGGAAGTACTCGCAGATGCTGAGAGCTATCATGATAAGGAGAGAGGAAAGAGAACGGGCCGAAAAGAAAGAGAAAGAGAAATGAAAAATAGAAAGTCAGCACGAAGAAATGCTCTGCGGTTCCGTACTGACCGGCAGATACGAAAAAAAAAAAAAAAAAAAAAAAAGGTGAACCGATGACGTTAATAGAGTAACAGGGAACCGCTACGAGTAGATGCATGCGGCTCAGGATCGTGGTATTTGGAAATCCTACAGGAGGCCTATGTATAAAGACGTCTATTGGTTGAAAATGATGGTGATGAAGCAATGTTTCAAAGATAAGAGGTAGCGCACTAGTTCAAATAAAGCTTGCAAGTCTTGATACGTACACGTAGAATTAATTTGAAGCTTGTTAATATGATTTAATGCCGTTAAAATATCATGCAAACGGTTAGCGGTAACACATTAGGTGCGTAAACTTGACTCTACAATAATTAAGCTTTGAATTTACTTATATTTTGCAGCGTAACGTTTCGCTGTGCGGTTTATGAAAACACGCTTGGCACGTGAAGTTTCTACAGGTATGTATTACTGAGTAGTTTGCTCGGAAATAACTGCACAAAGTTATAATTTTAACCTAGTTAGAACAATATTTATAGAAACCTCGACGGCGCTCGTTCAGAGTGGGCTGAATATTGTGAAGTTATCAGGTTCTTTTTTTTATTCTCTACAAGTTCGCCCTTGACTACAATCTCACCTGATGGTAAGTGACGATGCAATCTAAGATAGAAGAGGGCTAACTTGTTAGGAGGAGAATGAAAATCCACATTCCATTCGGTTTCTACACGACATCGTACCGGAACGCTAAATCGCTTGGTAATACGTCTTTGCTAGTAGGGTGGTAATTAGCCACGGCCGAAGCCTCCCACCAGCCAGACCTGGACCAATTAAGAAAACCTTAATCGAACCCAGGACCTCTATCTTGTAAATCCACCGCGCATTCCACTGCGCCACGGAGGCCGTCTTTTATCAAAAGAAGGCCACGTTACTTAAGAGTGTCATTGGCTATATTTTGTCCCTGTATGTCCACGGGAATGGAAACTATACTGATGAAACCACGATCTCGCCTGATGGTAAGTGTAGATGTCGCCTAAAGTGGAACGTGTTTGCCTAGAACATGCCATCATCTTAATGATGCCCAGGTTGTAAGAATTAGGAAACACTGATTTCGATAGTAAGTTTCATACCCTAGGCATGTGTATATCTATGAAACGAAGAAGCAATAAAAATAATAAATAGTAATAAATAAAGAGAAACATCGTGAGGAGAGCTGAGAATTCTCTACGTGTGTGAAGTCTACCAATCCGCATTGGGGCAGCGTGGTGAGTGTGCCTAAACCCCTCTTATTCTGACAGGAGACTCGTGCTAAACGTTGAGACGAAAACGGGTTGTTAATGACGAAACAAGAGTACTGCATGTCCGGACGAGTTCTGCGCCCTACTACTACTAATCGGAAAGTACGACAAAAGAAACCGTACAATAGAATGTATTATCTACAAGTATAAAGGTGTATAGATATCCCCGTATTCAGGAGCCATTATATTAATACGCAATAAAAGCGCCTGCAAAGCGATGAGTGCGAATCCCACTTCATTAATATTCATGGATAAATTATTCCTTTCATTGTCTTTTAGGTAAATGAATTGAGATCCAAAAGGCAAATAAACTCGGATAAACTAAAACAAATACTATGTATTTGTTTCTATAAATAAATACTGCTTGTTTCGACTGACTGTATAGAGAACTGTAAACTTATGCCGCGACTACGTCCGCGTGGAATTAAGTTTTTCACAAATCTCGCGGGAACCATGGATTTTTCCGGGATGAAAAGTAGCCTATGTGTTGAGTAAAATCTATATAACTTGGTCAACCTAGGGATTTTTTTCAAAGCTTTTCAAATTAGTTTTAGATAATAAGGTGGTGTATCTACTATTTGCGTTTTATCCATTAATTACGGGACACCTTGTATACTCTGGTGTGTCTCTCTCTGTAAAAGATTTTTAGTAACACTTGATTTGATTGTAGACATCACACTAAGCTGCCGTTCCTGTGACGCTATTATGACTGAAGAGAAATAGACAATCTTTTAACAATGGCGATGCCACCGGAAATACAGCTGTCTCTTTCACTGAGTTTTTTTTATTCTTTACAAGATAGTCCTTGACTATCTTGTATCCTATCCTATCCTTGTATCCTTGACGATCTCACCTGATGGTAAGATGATGCATTATTAGGTGGAAGCTTTGGCTGGTGGGAGGCTTTGGCCGTGGCTAGTTACCACCCTACCGACAAAGACGTACCGCCAAGCGATTTAGCGTTCCGGTACAATGTCGTGTAGAATCCGAAAAGGGGTGTGGATTTTCATCCTCCTCCTAACAAGTTAGCCCTGGTCCTGGGTTCGAGTCCTAGGTCGGGCTAAGAGATACGTACCGATATTTTCTTTCTTCTAATAAAATTACAGTTAAAATTCTCAGTCTGAAGTTGCGAAGGGCCGGACATCCGGCTGTCCCGATAATTATCATTAATATCTGATGAATGAGTTTTGTTTATAAAATATTTTATCAAAAGTATTATGAATGCTATGTTTTAGAAATAAGGCACATAAGTACCTACCAAAGCCGCTGGGCACTCTCTGAATTTCTCCCGAGACATGTTTCCATAAGATGCTTACTCTCGTTGTTAGGTAAAGTAATAACCGAAATGAATAGTAAATATGTTTTAGCTTGTATTTGATGTTGAATTGAATTGATTGAATGTTTGCATGTATGCACTATTTTATGAGTGAAAGGGCTCTTCTTCCAAGCTGTATTCTTCTATTTTGGATCAATTTTTTAATCCTACTAATATTATAAAGTTTTTATGGGTGCTTGGATGTATGTTTGTTTGGATGTTTGTTACTCTTTAACGCCGCTACTACTGAAGCGATTTGGCTGAAATTTAGAATGGAAATAGATTTTACTCTTTTAAAATAGATTAACTGATAGGCTACTTTTTATCACAAAAAAATCAATGTTTTCCCGAGATTTGCGAACACTGATGATTTTGATGATATAAATGTTTGTTATTCTTTCACGCCTCGATTACTGAACCGAATTAGCTGAAATTTGGTATTAAGATATATTAGAGCCCAGGCTATAATACACATACGCTACTTTTTATCCCGGAAAAATCCATGTTTCCCGAGGGATTTGTGAAAAACTAAATTCCACGCGGACGAAGTTGCGGGCGTCCGCTAGTTGTACATAAAGTGCATACGATCTTCAGGCTAATTCACTAACTGTGATGGATGTTAGTTGACATAGACGAAATTGAGATTCTATGTAACAACTGTCCGGCGCCTGCTGACAACCCTTACATATATATCATACAGTAGGTAGATAATATTTCTCAATTGATTTGATGTTTATTTTAATAGGCTGTTATTAAAGACCAAATTAGTGAATAGGCGAGCTGGTCTGGTGATGTTTTCCGCCGTGAATAGTTTCGGCACCTAATGACAAATACATTATCATCATCATTATCACCCTACTTTAACTGACCACTACAGGTGATGATTTGCGAGCTTAGGGTGATCATTAACTACCACTATCAGATGTTAATAATAATGTTTGGGACCGACGGCTTAACTTGCTCTCCATAACTTGCTGCCTTTGAGTGACACCACCAAGAACTCGAACCCAAGACCACAGGACCAGCGAGGCAAATAAAGAAGTACCGCTATGAGATTTCTGTTTTGACATAGTGTCTAAATCTATATACAGGGTGTTTGGGAGTATTTTCCATAACTCTGGGGTTATATTCTTTACATTTTAAATTTTAAACAAAAAAAAACAAAAATGTCCAAGGAACATGTGTTCTAAAATTAATATTTTAGGGGTAAATAAAATTTATTTTGTAAATAGATCACAAAATGTTTCCCTTATCTTTATAATTATGACGTAGCCTAGTTTGACGTATTTTAAAATAGAGTGTTATATGGATACTCGGAATTATTTGAATTACTTTGTATGAAAACATAAGGAGTATTTATTTTTAAGTTAAAAAAACTATTAGTTATGTAGTTAGGCTTCTATAAGTGGACTCGTAAACACCTTGAATTTATGGAAAATACTCCCGAGCATCCTGTATATAGTATTATGGGCGATCTTAGATTTATCGTCATCCAATATCGTTTTTGGCCACCTGAAATGATTTGCGGCCTTTCCTATAATAATTGTACAAAATATAACATAAAGAATAAATATAAACGCGACGCAGACTATGAAATATTTGTGAGACGGCATGGCATTGCGTTATGAGTAAGTCGGTTGGTATGTCGCCTCTTTGTGCACAGCTCGTTTGCATACTTCCACATATTGCTTACAAATATTACGGGAACGTAAACATTTCTACTGCGGCTTATATTATGAATTGCTTTTTTTTCTCGTCACTGCATTGTCTCAATCGTATCTGAAAGGTATTTGAAAACACAAAGATCTGACTAGCTGTGTTAAGTTTTAAATGTAGATACTTTATGTTTAGTCATGACGTCACGTAAATTAGTGCTCTAACTAAGGTACTTATAGTGTAAACTATACCAAAAGGAAAAATCTATTTCCTATAATGAGTTCGTAATGAGTCCTCAGGGTAGGCAGTGTATTTTTCTTCATTTTCTCTATTGAAAGCTGTGATAGCCCAGTGGAAATGACCTCTGCCTCCAATTCCGGAGGGTGTGGGTTCGAATCCGGTTCGGGGCATGCACCTCCAACTATATATATACCAGTGAATTTTCTTAATTCTCTGCGTGTGTGAAGTCCAATCTGCATCGGGCCAGCGTGGTGGACTATTGGCCTAACCCCTCTCATTCTTAGAGGAGACTTGAGCTCAGCAGTGAGCCGAATATGGGTTGATAATGATTAATAGTTAACGGACCACTTGTTTTGTTTGAACAATACTTTGTATAACATGCATGGAACACGACCTATTAAATTCGCACTGTGTCCATCAACTTTAAGACATGGATGTTAAGTTACCTGCCTACTATGCCCTTCATATTTGAAGGCAGAATTAATTGGAGGCAGAAATAAGTATGGCGGTAGTACTTCCATGAAAGAGCTCCAAGATAAAGGGGATCTTCTTCTATTACTCAAATCTATAACAAAGTTTGCAGCATGTAGTTGTGCAGCATATCAGTTAACCGCTGACTTTCCTGATATTACTAGTAGCAATCGTTATGGAAACACTGTGTATATCTGGCTCAAGTTCGTGGCTAGGTTGAAGCCAGGTATGGATGCTCCTTTCCTCATCAGCATACAGGTACAATGATGAAGTAGTATAGTAACACAACATTCCCAAATATGGCCTGTTTTTGAAATTGTTGGAAGAGAAATTTCATATTTTTACAGGCCGAAGCAAGACTTGAACCCAGTATCTCATGAATTATCAATATTTAGGCGAAAAGGTTAAGACAAATAAAAAAATAAAAGTCTCAATAGCTCAACGATTAGAGCGGTCGGACTCATCACGGAGGGGTGGTGGTTCGATCCCCGCCCCGTTGGTCTATTGTCGTACTCACTCCTAACACAATGACAAATATTCTTTAAAAAAATAATAATAAGATAGTCGATTCCCTCAATGCGAGTAACGTTCCAATAGAACGTTTTTCTTTCACGATAACGTCATGTTATAAATTGTAAACTTTTTCAACATTTTTTAAATATAAAAATCGTTTCCAATAAGTTGCCGGTAGATGATTGACGGTTGGATTTGCTGGCGGGTGGCGAGCGAGGGCTGAGGGGTAAGTGTTTGCTGCACAAACACCGCCGCACTCGACCTGGCAAATATGCTCACTTTTAATATGCACGATAACTCGACGATAAGACATACAGATATTGCCGATCAAATCAAAAATCTTACATGACGTCACACAGCGGGCGATGGAACAAGCTATGCTCGGAGTAACTCTGAAATGAGGAGATCTGCAGAAGAACCAATGTCACCGACTTATCTAGTAATGGGCGGGGCACATAGTTTGAAAAGCCGATGGACGTTTGGGTCTCAAGGTGCTGGGATGATGACCCCGCACTAGAAAGCGCAGTGTTGATCGACCCCCCACCAGGTGGACTGACGACCTCAAACGATCCGCAGTGATTTGCTGGATGCAGGCGGCTCATGATCGTGGTGTTTGGAAGTCACTTCAAAAACCCTTTTTCTTGCAGTGGACGTCCATCAACTGATATTATGATGATGATGATGATGCTATATCATCATCATTATCAACCCATATTCGGTTCACTGCCAAGCTCGAGCCTCCTCTCAGAATGAGATATATGAACCTAATTAAAATATAGTTTGACTAAATAATATGCCACGATATCGTATATAAGGCAGGCAAGTATTTTTGTCGCGCCGATACCGTTGAGTTGAAAGGAACATTTTTAAACTAGGCGCTTTCCAACGATACGATACTCACAACCTCTGTACGTGTCCACGATAAATTATAGCTTTGCATTAATTATTATTTTATTTTTAGAACTGGCCGCAACTAACATAGAAATATTTTTAAATCGCGGAACGCTGGTAATATGTTATACCTACATTTTAACAATTTTAAAAGTATTTATTTATTTCTTGACTATCAATGTAAGTTACTGTGTTTGTTTTTTTGTAATTTGCATATTTGTAATCTAAGAAAAATTAAACGCCTTGAAAAATGCGAATTTTTTTAATGTAAAACTCTCAAATCTCTTCTTCTCCTATCTAACACGACGAGAGAGATAAAGACGAATTAAAAACTCACTGTCACCAGAAAAGTGCTACAGGTAGTTTTTTACCACTATGTATTCGTAGCACTGGCGTAGCATATCCTACGTAGACAGCTACAGACGCTACATCAGGCTGTAGCCTGCAGCACTGTTGAAACGCCTCAGCCGCAGAATAAATAAATACTAAATACGAGAATTCTACATCTTAGGTCGAGGTAGGATCGAGTGTTATACAAATTGAGTATCGGTTCTAAAGGGTACTTGAAAATCCATACCATTTTTTTTTAATGAATATTTGCTAAATGTTTTAAATATGACCAATATTACCATTTCCCTCTAACTCGCTCTAGTCGGGAAAGACTGTATTAGGAGTGGGTATGACAATAGACCAACGGGACGGGGATCGAACCGGCACCCTTTGGTGATGAGTCAGACCGCTCTTACCGTTGAGCTATTTGAGGCTCTATAATATAAATAAGCGACTTGCAGTGGAGAACTCATGACATAGGCCGAAGATGGTGATGATTATAAATGTGTAAAATGAGATTGTTCCCTTATACAGCCTAACTTTTTAACCAAAAAAAAAATATTTGCTCTTCATATTTTTTTACAAAACAGAGGTTACCTTTAATTCTGTAAGCAATATGTAGTAGTTCATAATAAACCATGGTACTATATTTTCACGAAGCTGACCATTTGAAGTGATGATTTAAGTATATTTTAAATGTATCTTTCAACTCAGTATAGATAATGATTTCATAGTAGCGTGGTGTTAAACCTCTTCATCATTATTTATTAAGATCAACGATATTAAATACTGTTAGATGTGTTACTAGCGCATGAAAAATGAGGCGCACAAAAGAGGAAGCTTTAGTCAACTCAGTGTTAGTTGTGGTCAACAATGAACGTTATTTAAACAAATAATACCTAAATGTCGTCTACTATGTCGAGTTGTGTGTTCAGGAAGTATAAAAACTATATACATAAATATATAATGGAGTTAAAGACACAATTGTGCATATCTGCTAAGTTCGGATCACTTTTTGCGGTGATTTTGTAGGGACGTAACCGATCTATAGTATAAAATTATCATTGATTGAGAAAGGGAATCCAAAACTTGATGTTTTTTTAAATACTAATAATATTTGATGACCATGTTATTGACAAAGGTTTTATAAAATATATAGAAAATGTATTTTGTTATTTAAAAAAATAATTCGCTTTGGTAACGATATTCACGCATAACATCAAAGGGTTCTCAAGGAATTCAAAAAGCCTATAAGAAAATAATATTACCTCTAGAGGAGTTGGACAATATTTTATTTACAAGTTAATGTTTTGTATTCAGGCGTTGAATGGATTTTTGTTATTTGTTTTTATAGATAAATGTAATAAACTGTTCATTTTTTAGCATAAAATTGAGCATATTTATTTTAATTGTATCAAATTGTTTTATAAATACGAGTATTATTTAGCGTATAATTGCTACGCTAATAAAATTATATTGTAGCAGTTATTTTAATTATATTTATATTTATTTTTTATTATATTTTATTTTATAATGTACGGGTTCTTAGTGCAAAAATTATTAAAATTTTAGATCCTGATAGACTATGTCTTGGATTAACACACAAATTATACAACATTCCTGCAAGATTTGTGTACAACAAAACAGCGCACGGAGCCGCAGTTTATTTACAGTCTATATAAAATTTTCATGTTAACGACGCCGTCATAGCAAAACAATTTGTAGGTCAAAGTAACAAAGTAAATCTACTAATTTTACGTAAAAATCTTGATAGCGTTTCGTCGGTGGGTAGGCTGTAATGGCTCTGGGATCTGATTTAGCGAGCTATAAATTTGGATTGCCTTTCCACATGCAACTCCTTGGGGGGCCCCGCAACTATAGAAACAGTTATTGCTTACCCTGTGGCTTCAATTAACTTTGTTTTTTTAATCGACCGCGTGCTTCTTGAGTATAGGAAACTTTTGAAATAAGTGGTATAGGAGTTGTTTGTTAATTTTCCAAAATAGTTTTCATTAATATTAATACCTACGTCATATAAATACAATTGAATTGTATGTCTGTAATTTTAAAAGCGGCTGCTGCTGGATGCTGGCGACTCGAGATCGTTGTGCTTGGAGGTCCATGCAAGAGGCTTATGTCCAGCAGTGGACGTCTATCAGCTGATAAGGAATTATAAAAGACTTTGTTCTGTCACACATATACTTCACACGTTAAGAAAACGAAGAAATGAACTTTTTTAGAATGTTTGTTGGTCTCATTGTCCATGTTAATCTCTGAAACAGCTGAACCAGTTTAATTTTATGGGACTTTCAAGCAGGTAGATATCCTGCCCCTGTAGCCAATGTATAGGAATGACATTTGCTATCGACAGGTCAGGTGATCAAGATCTGTCATTTTCATACATTTTTCTAGTTTTCGAAGCATTTGCGATCGTAGTACCTTTTTGAAAGTCTCATTAAAATTGGTTTACAGGTATTAAAGGTATATATTTTACCACGAAAACCTTCATAGTTCATGCAGGATAAGTGAAAAAGTGTATTTCACGCGGACAATGTCGTGGGCGTCCAAAAAAAACAAAATTACGCGAATTCACATTGAAAATTCAATAATTTCACTTGAATTTCCATTTAAAAAATGAATATAAAATATAACAAGGGAAAAAATTACTTTGCATCATCGAATGTTGTAATTATGCCGTCAGTTTTTTTAAATACAACAATATTACTATCCTAATACTGTACTAGGTACTTACACTATACCGTGCTTTTTCCTTTAAAAGGAAAATAATTGCAACTTGGCTTGTACGAGTACATTACAAAATTGTAAAATACTTATACCATAATTTGACCTCTTACTGCCTTTAATGCTCTTCACGAAGATGAAAGCCAACGGGGCGTTCCGTAATGTCCTAAATTTATCAGCTTGCCGGGCTCCGTTGCATTATTTCTCAGAAAATATTTTTACAATGTTGTCGTGAGTTAATAAAAATATGATCTGATGCGACTACAGCTTTCGCAATTGCAAACCGGATTATTCAAAAATAATAAGGATTATACTTGACTTTAAAAAATAAATGAACATAAAACTGAGAAATTGATCATGCCATTCCGAATATCGACTATTATTACCGGCCGAATACTGTCTGGTTGGCAATATCTCATTCAAAATTCATTTATTTAAATTAGGCTTAGTTTACAAGCACTTTTAATAAGTCAGGTTTTGTCATAATTTAATTTAATCTAATGGTGGTAATAGTCGAAAACTAAACTAACTAAGCAACAGTCGTATAATAAAGTTTAACACCTAGCTTTTTTATAATTTATATAATAATTAACATTATAATAAGACTTTCCTAAAAGCTTGCGTTTAATAAACACTTTGAAATTTTTGGGAGACATGCCAGTGGCTTTATGTGGTTTATTATAAAAACGTATGCAATAAACTAGTGTGGTGTGCAACAATTTTATTTTTATTTTTGACATTAACATCATTACAATCAAAGGCAGAAACTTAAACCTATCTTTCCGTTCGTTCGATCGTATTTAAAAATAAACTGGAGTTTTAAAATAAACGCGGTCAGTTTCAACGATTTTCCGTTGTATTGGAGCAGGTCAAATGTAAGTGTGAATATTTTTTTTTATATTTCAATGGCCTTGTGTTCCTATTATGTCAAGAGGGTAAAGACGTTGTCGGCTGGGTTCGAGGTCTAGGATTTTTCTTATCTATTCCGATGAGATGGGTCAACGTGACAATGGCGAACCGTCGAATACACTGTCGGAAGTGATTTAACATTTTGTGTAATTTTCATTTTTCTTCTTTTTAGGACAATCCAGAGTTTGGTTGACCTGGCCGTAAATGACGAATACATGATGGAGCGGTAAATTGGAATGGTTAATAGCTTGCTGAGACGTGATATGTGCCTCGTGGATATGACCTCTGCCTTCGATTCGGAGGGCGTAGGTTCGAATCTGGTCCGGGCATGCACCTCCAACTTTCAATTATGTTCATTACGGACTACGGCTTAACTCCTCTCATTCAGAGAGGAGACTCGTGCTCAACAGTGAACCGAATATGGGGTGTTAATTATGATGATGAATAGCTTGCTACGTACTATTATAGGCAATACACGAAACACTAATTTACGTACGTAAATTTTCACGGAAAAAAACAGAACACTAAAAACTGGAGCTATTTGAGAATTTATAATTGACTAGCGGACGCCCGCGACTTCGTGCGCGTGGAATTTAGTTTTTCACAAATCCCTTGGGAACCATGGATTTTTCGGAATAAAAGTAGTCTATGTGTTAATCCATGCTATAATATATCTCAATACCAAATTTCAGCTAATTCGTTTCAGTAGTCGAGGCGTGAAAGAGTAACAAACATTCATATCATCAAAATCATCAGTTTTCGCAAGTCTCGGGAAATCATGGATTTTTCGGGATAAAAATATGTGTTAATCCAGAGTAAAATCTATTTCCATTCCAATTTTCAGCCAAATCGCTTCAGTATGGCGTAAAAGAGTAACAAACACCCAAACAAACATCCATACAAACTTTCGCGTTTATAATTATATGTAGGATGACAAGGGATAATAAAAATTAGGTTATCTGCATACTATTATAGAAATGCACCAGATATCAATGCATTAAAGATAAGATCGACTATTTCAGTCAAAAATTACTATGAAAATATACGAGAATGGTAAAGTGTGGTATTAAAAATCGTTAATAAAAATAAATGAAAAATTCTTATACGGAATTCTTATTTTTATTTTATTTATTTCATTGATGAGAACCGAGAATAGAACTTAGGATATCTACATATTATTATATACATGTACCAGTAATTTTAATTACGCAATAGAGAAAAGTCGATTATTTCAGTAAAACATTAACCGTGAAAATATACGAGTATGGTAGAGTGGTATTAAAAATCGTTACTCAACGCATATTTTATAAAAAAATGAATATATCAGCATTTTTTAGCTATATTGCTGATTGTATATGTGTGTCATAAACTGTGCCGGCATCGCCAGATACTATGACACATTTAATAACGTAGCTACGGGGTTTAGCTACAGATAACGTAACTAGTAACATTAATCACCATCCTATTATTAATTGCCTTCTCCACTCTATCTCCTTAAAAAACGTCGGATGGGGTTCGTATTAGCAGCTAAATATTTAAGTTTTGCTTTGTTATTTAAACGGTATTTTTAGACGTTGTAATTAACTATGCTAATATTATACAGCTGAAGAGTTTGTTTATTTGTTTGTTTGAACGCGCTAATCTCAGGACCTCCCTACGTATTCCTATGGGAACGGGAACCACGCGGGTGAAACTGCGCGGCGTTAGCTAGTTAATATTATAAAATTGAACTTATTTAATAACAGGCTTAAGTCATTACTTAGTCTACAAGTTCCTTTCAAAACCTTTAAATGGTATACTCGTAGCTCATGTTTGCAAATAAAATACCTTGTGCTTTTAAAAGTTACTCAACTGTGTTTGCTCGTGACAGCTTTTACATTCATTTGTTTAGCGCACTAGAAAAGTAGAGGATCTGCGGGAGGACATCTGAAGCGAGCATGTCTTAAGTTGCGTCGCGACGAATGCGTGTGTGGGTGGACCCCATCGGGTGGGGTCGTAGTGTGGGCGGGGGGTATCGATCCCAGCGGGGCGCGTGCGCCGCAGCCGCAGGTGCGGGCGGATCGGCTCGCGAGTACACTCAGTGTCACCCGCGCAGTCCGCAGCTGGCCGCCAGGCGAGCGACTGCCCCACCGTCACCTCGGCCCCGCACCGCAACGTTTGACATTTCAGACGCAGCGCGCGACAACATTACAACCTCAAACCTCCTTACATGGAATTGCTTCAGTGTCACTTTGGAGCTTGTAAACGCTGAACTATGAAACGTTTTTGACTTTAACGCTCTTTGCAAAACACTTTTAGTGTAATAATAAAATTAGAAGACTATACTGATTTTCTTATGACTTATGGATTGAGTAAATAAAGGAAAATTTTTGTGAAGTGTTGACTTGAAAATGTATAAGTGTATTATTTTTTGTGATCGTGTGAGTGACTGAAAGAAAAGAGCCGAGGCGTGCTCACGAGTTCACGGCTCGTTAATTCCGAATCCGGTGGAGATCTTCGCCAGCTTCCGTTCATCGGTGATAAATTTTATGACAAACGGTAAGAAGCATGTAGTGATAAGGGCCGGGCGTGTTATCGGCGGGCGGGCGAGGGCGTATATCTTGTGGAACTCAACGTTAATTGCCTACTCCATTTAATCTACAACCTACATCTATGACATCTTCATAATTAATAATATCGGACATCTACATTTAATTGTGTTCCTATTATTTTTGATATAGATTCAGGGTTTTATGTATGTATATTTTATACGATTGTAATCAATAGTTTTTATCAGTATTATTAATGATATTTTTGTACAACTCACGTAATAATTAAGAAATGTTATTTTTGTATATTTTTCGTTCTATTAAAAATTTACATATTAACGAGGACTAGTTTGATTTGAGAGAAACATGTAAAATAAAAAAAAAACAAATTACATTATTTTTTTCTAAAAACTACGACAGAAAATGACGCCTTCAAAATAAAAAGAGACGTTATATAAAGGCGACAACGTCTGCGGGTCAAAAAGTTAAACAATTACTTCAAAGTTTCACAACTCGCGCTCCCATTGTTGATATGAAGTTCAGAATACTCAGACATAATGGTAAAATGTTCATAAATATTTTGTTCCGTTATTATTTACATAATCATAGAACTTTAGCACTACGTATGATAATATGATTTTCAGAAAATGTGCTTCGTTTAGCAATTCTATAAATGTTTATGTGGATTACATGGACACTACCTTATAGTATAGTGGTAGTTTGCTGATTTGTATCTATTTTATTTAGGAGGAAGGAGTAAATAAAATCATTTAGAGGGTATCCAATAATTTTATTTCGAAAAAGTAAAGAAATGTTGAATTGGGCCTTCAATAATTTGGTACGATATTATTACCTATTTCTTATTATATAAAATATTTACCAACACATTGTGAATCGCAGTTTTATTCGCATATATCCTATTGCTGTACGAATATCGGGATAAAAGTGCTAAACCGCACTCTCAATCTATCTTTATGTCAAATTTCATCCAAGTGAATTTTTTTACTGAAACATGGCTCAAAGCTTAATTGAGCTATGTTTTAGTAAAACACATCCTAATAGTCTTAAAATCTTACAATTTTCTACGTTCTTTCCTTAATTTTAAATTAAGGACCTCCTACGAACTCTTAGGAACATGAAAAATCGGTCAAGTCGTTCTCAAGTTATGGCGTGACCAAGTGAAATAGGGATTTATATTTAAACTAGCGGACGCCCGCGATTCCGTCGACGTAGAATTCAATTTTTCACAAATCTCGCAGGAACCATACAATTTTCCGGGATGAAAGTGTGTTAATCCATTCCAAATTTCAGACGCCGCAGCACAAAAGAGGAACAAACATATACACTTACACATAAGCTTTCGCCTTTATAATATTTGTCTAATGATTAGAATACTATCTAAAAACCACTGTCTAGTTATTACATAGTTAAATCATTGATCAGCTATTAACTGGTATTCGGACTTAATATTTTTTTATATATAGTTAAAACAAACTTTTCGTCAGAAAATTTATTACCCAGCCGTACATCTTATTGAAATATCTCAGTTGGGTTACGACTCTCACTAAGGGATAAAGGGATTTTGACCTTTTTACTGGCCCCTTTTTAAGTTTAATTTATTGGTTCTATTAAATGTTATACTCAAAGCTCAAGTAGGTCACTGGACGGTAAGCTTTGACTGGAAATCCGCAAGGACCTGATGAGTTTACTACTTGAAAGCCGCACGGTAAGATAGACTCTTAAGAGTAGAACATAGTTTTAGTAAACTAGATAAAAGGGGAAAATACATTATACTTCCCTACATTTTGCGGATTACCTCATTATTATCATCATCTTCATAATTTTCAGCGGAATACGTCAGATGGAAATAGTCCTCTTGTTATCATCACTATCACTCGATAGACGTCTACTGCTGGACATAGGCATCTTGCATGGTCTTCTAAACACAACGGTCTCGAGCAGCCAGCATCCAGCGACTCCCTGCAACCTGCTTGATATCCTCGGTCCAACTAGTAAGGAATCGACCAACTGCGCTTTCCGGTGTGGGGTCGCTATTCTAGCACCTTAGGCTCGGCAACGTCCTTCGGCTCTTCGAATCATGTGGCCTGCCCATTGCAGTCTTTTTATAAGGACTTCAAAACGCTACATCCTGTGCTGCTTGCATCCAGTGCTTCCCTGTCATCATCATCATCATCAACAGTATTTTTGGCTGGTGGGAGGCTTCGGCCGTGGCTAGTTAGTCCTACGGACAAAGACGTACCGCCAAGCGACTTAGCGTTCCGGTACGATGTCGTGTAGAAACCGAAAGGAGTGTGGATTTCATCCCACACCTAACAAGTTAGCCCGCTTCCATCTTAAACTGCATCATCACTTACCATCAGGTGAGATTGTAGTCAAGGGCTAAAGAATAAAAAAAAAAAGTTATGTAAATCATAATAAAGGTACCATAAAGACGGTTTAGTAATACCATTCATAGCTCAAGGACGACTAGACTGATTCTTATGAACTTTAACTTATTGAATTTATCTATACCTACTCCGAATTAGTTTATTCGGTTAGCAAACTTAACTCAAATCCACTGGTAGAATTCGGTCCGGTCTATTTGTATGATTTCTCAAGGTTATTCACTAATGGATTAGACCAACGGTCTCCAAACTATTTAGGTTTATTTAGGATTGTTTTTTATATATTTGCCAGATGTAAAAATACGTCAAATTATTTTCACTTTTGTTAAGTTTTTTGGTATTTTTCACCCTCCTACCCTTATCCCCCTTTTCATAATCGCGATTTCAGTATTTTTGAATGAAAGAAATTGAATAGTTAAAGTGATTTTCTGATAGCATGGGTACGGTGAAAGTCGCCTCTATGACGTTCAAAATACGTACTATTATCGTGAATCGCGGAAAACTTTTAAGAGTGAAACGAACTGTCACCCGCACCATCCTACATGAAACGATCTGTAACGGCTTTACACATTTCAGTAGGTATTTCAGAATGATGATGCAAACAGGTTATTTGGAAATAATAATTAAACACAGCGATAAAAAAAATCGAGGGTTGTCCGAGCAAATTGGCAGATTGCACAACGAACACATGAGATTGGTTTTTTAATTGAATATTGAGCCATTTACACCCGAAAAACACTTTTATGATTGAAATAAAAACTGTGGTTGATTTAGCAATTCACATAAAACCGTCCATCAAGAGTGTGCCTTTATGTGGTATGACACTGCCGTCGTAAATACCTGCAAAATACACATTGTTCCGAAAACTTTATGATTTAAACGGCAACACTGTGTTGGCACTGCCTTCAAAGTAATCAGAAGGTAGGACATACGATGTTATTTATCGCTTTTTAGTTTACTGTTGTGATTTTGAATTTTTTGTTACAAAGATTTTATTTTTCTGTGTGTCCTAGCATAGTGAACGAAAGCGCCACGTTATTTTCATCTTAACACAAAATTACAAAACTGATTTTCATGAAAATTAAATGAGACCAATCTGGAAGTATACTATTTCAAACAAAAAAAGAATTTTCAAAATTGGTTCAGAAATGACGAAGTAATGAGGTAACAAACATTAAAAAAAATACACATCAAATTAAGAACCTCCTTCTTTTTTTTGAAATTGGTTAAAAAGTACTGCTTTAGAATTTATTTCCTGTTGAATGTTTCGGTGTATATAGTTAGCTACACAAAAAGTACAAATATGTCAAAGTAATATCTTGTAGAGAACAACGACACACTACACTAGCAATACGGGTTTGATCCAAATAACTTCAAATCCACATCGGATCTAGAATGTTGGTTTTACAATCTGTAATCTAATTTCGGTTTCAAAAATGGAAAATACGAACCACAACCCCGAAAGGTAATTTTGGTTGGCGTGAAAATTTATTTCCGTCTCCTCGTTGAGATATCTCAGTACGTTTGCGGACATTCGGTTAGAGGCCGGGAATTGAGGGATTACGTCCTTTTCACTGACCTCTTTTTGCGACCAAACTTTAAATGTTCTAGATTGAAGTACATTGACTTCATAGATGTTTAAATTAAGTATTATATTTGCTTTAGAAAAAGATTGTGAGAACACTAGGTCTTTTGCACGAGAGTTTTTTTAATGGACTTTAAAATAGCGTTCAAATACAACAAACGCATTCCCAAGTAGATATATGTTCACACAGCGTTTTTAAAACATGACGCTTTTTTATCGAGCAGTGTTGCATTTTAAATTTTTTGGCGCTTCAAATAGACCCTGAATTAAACTAAGCGCCAACGCTGGGTTTTAACGTATCGCTTTGCAACTCTCGTGCGAATATTAGAATCCATTTGAACTGATTGTCTTATAATTTTGTATTAATTTATTTGGTAATTTGTACTATTACATGCCTAGAACGCTGAGCCATAAATTAGGATATTAGTACACTGAAAAAGAAAATAGATTACTTTTTGTCGCGAAAAAATTAAAGATGGTAATCGCATAAAAAAATAACCAATTAATAAATTCAAATTAAGCATACGTAACGTAACTTACCCGAGAAATATTCGTATCTTGACAATAGGTAGGCATCACAGTTTTGAAAATTAAGTTTCTTGAATTTGCGTATTAATTTATGGAAAATCGAACTCGGCGTGAATGAAATTGCTTGTAAATATAAATATAAATAAATAAATATCTAAATGAGAAAACTGAATACCGTTAAAGAATTTCAAAAAAAAAAAATCATTAAAGTACGTACAAACATTTTTTGTCCACTCTTCTGAATTTATTAGACGGTTTTTCTGTGGTTACTGAAAGATTTGAAATAGCGATAAAGAAAAATCCTTCAAACAATGGAGAGAAGCACTAGGACAGATAAAATATCTCGTTACTTTTTATAACTTCAGAAAATAAAAGGGAGAATACCCAAGGGAGCCCGGAATTTTCATCAGTACCTAGTCTTAACTAAATAGGAATAAGTACGAGGACGTTTTATCTGTAGACGAGGCCCAAACCTTGTCTGAAAAATAAATCTTTCCATAATGCGGTAAGTTCAATTTTGTGTGAGAATTAGGGGCATATTTCTTATATCTTTTCTCTGGGCCTCGCCTTGATTCATATCACGTTGCTAAACTCACAAAATAGAGAAAATTCACTGTTTTCTTTGGCATTTGTTGACCTAAATGCGGAAAAGGACGCTATCTTGTTTCAATATATCTTACATTGTGAGCCTGTGAGTATGACGTGACGTAACTGTACTTGATAGTTCACGATATTTTAGAGAAAATATTCTATAACGACATAGTAGCCACTTAATATGAGTAAGAAAAACAGTTTTCTCGTATTTTATTTAGATAAAACATTTTTGGGGAAATTTCATTTATTGGCATTCCATGCGTATTATTGTGTATTGAATTATTTCTCATGGGATTCCCGGCTGTTATATTATTCAGGCCGCAACGCGAGCTGTAGAAAGGTGTTAAAGAGTGAAACGGTGGAGTGAATGAATGGAATATGCGAACTAATCGAACTATTCAATACAGATGCCTACGTCAATAAAATTTATATGGAAAATAAATTAATAGCGAGGTAAATTTTGTTCATTATATTAATTAGGTTTCCTCAATCCCTAGGTTTTGGCATTCATTTAGCTACAAAATCTTTTAAGGAACATTTATTGATTTATGGAGATGTTTCAAATTTTAAGTCGGCTGCTTCATTAAGATTACGAGTAAATTTGTCTGTTTTATAGTTATAAACTATGAAGGATTCAAATTTTAATTGGGTGTTTTAAATTTTTTACTCACATGATACTCGTAAGTGCAACCAAATATAAGTTATATAATTTTTAGTCTTATCTACCTTATTGAATTCTGGAATTATTCAAAATGTCGTGAGAAAAAGTTTAATATGGCTCAAATTTACAATTTTAAATATTTTAACGAATATTAGGTTTACTTTTTAAAATTGCATTGTACCCAGCAAATCCCTGCGAATCGCTTCATGTCGTCTGTCCACCTGGTGATGGATTGACCAACTCTACTCTTTGTAGTGCGGGATCGTCATTTTAGAACCTTGGGACCCAATGTCCATCGGTTATTCGAACTATGTACCCCGCCCATTGCCATTATATCGGTACTTTGGTTCTTGTGCGGACTTCCTCACTTCTGATTCGATCACGCAGAGATACTCCGAGCATAGCTCGTTCCATCTCATGATCTCGTTACATATTATTGAAAATACGTACACAGAGCTAATACTTTTTGTGCGTGGAAAGTTTTGAGGGATTTTCTCGTTCAATTTTCCAGCCATCTATTCCAGTCACGCGTGTTACTTTGTTTATATACATTCGCTTTGGCGTACGCAAATAATGGGGTAACTTCTTGAATTTTCCCGAAAGGGGTACGCTTTACACGACACTCGAGTCGTTAAAATAATGTGTAATTATATCACTGGTTTCACTTCACAAAATTCATTAACTGTTCAACTTTTATGTACGCGACGTGTAATTTGGTTAATGATAATTTCCTCTTGTTTATAAACTTGATATTTCTAGGTCCCTTTTAGTATTAAAACATCTTTTAGGAAGAATTTTAATAACATATAATTTTCAGGTCTCTCTTAATACAAAAAAAGCTCAGGTAAGTATATTTTGAAAATACGCTAGGTTGTGGTTAAAGATATTTAACTAAATATTTCGATCCCCGCCCCCTTGGTCTATTGTCGTACCCACTTCTAATACAGATTTTCTCGACTAGTTGGAGGGGAATGAGAATATTGGTCATATTTAAAAGATATGGCAAATGTTCTTTTATTTTTAAATAAAGAAAGTAAATAGTTAGGAATGTAGTTTAGTGTACCTTGTTTGTCAGGCCAATAAAAGGAAATCAATGCGTTAATTCTTTCAGAAAAAAAATAAAGGATTAAAAAAGGAAGCTTGGAGTTTAGAAACAAGCAATGTTGGTGCGCTTACCCCATGCTTTAGAGAGCACGTGAAGCCATCACTTTGACTTTAGAGCTGTCTTAACTTTGGAGGTATTACCATCGGATTATGAGATTGACGGAATTGGAAATGCATCTGTTTGTTCACAAATATGTGAAATCAATGTCATTATCATTAGGTACCAGCCGATGCCAGTCCACTGTAGGACATTCCTGTGAGTAGGTCCCTTTAATACCTCTAAGTGGACTGATGACATCAAGGAGATTACGAGCATCCTCTGAATGGTAAGTACGATAGAGGCTAACCTCAGGGAGAGGGTTGGGACGGCGTTATTATTACGTTGTAGTTATGTATTTGTTCTTTACTTTTATTTCTTTTCACAATAACCCCTCAAGGGAAGGCCGTTAATTATACTAAACAGCGTTGGTCTATTTTACCCCGGCTTACTCTCGTACATTGTTAATCACTCATATAAAACTAAACAATGCTTTTGTATTGTGGTTGTTGCGGCTCTTAATACGCAGAGACCTATGATTTATTAATCGTCTGTTTGGTGTTTTGTTTACGGAGTATTTTGGTCCTCACTAATTTTAGAATAACTCACAATAAACCTTGCTTCACGGCGGGGACGGATACTAATTGTCCTAAATATACAACACAATGCGTTGCTGGAATTATTCATACCTTTACAGAGGTGTGATAAATTTTCATTAAACTTTTTTGTGTATATTCTGTCGTTGTAATAATTTGATTACACTAAAATAAATATTTTATAGGTACATAATATATTCCCTGGGAAATGGTGGCCCTAATGTGGGAAGTGTTGACAAATTAGCCATGTCATATCAGTGAGACAGAATCAAGACCGGGAGCCGCAGCAGAAAAAGCTCAAACCGGTAAGTGGTACAAGTATGCCACTATGACTGAGAGTTACATATTTGTAAAAATAAATGTATAGTAGAAACCCTTGGACCATGGAGTTGCAGTGCCAAAAAAAATTCACCGAATCATTTCACCGCGACTAGTCGCCTCGACTGGTGATAGAAGGGTTGGATTATTTTTTGCGCAAATGATCAGCCTGGCTGTCCAGCGCAGAAATGCAGTCAGTATTCTTGTCATCATTCCAAGTGGGCAAGATCTGTATAGTTATTAGGATAAGTTAGCTTAAGTTACCTATGGTATTCTTTAACAATTAAAATAAAGTTAATTAAAAAAAATTTTGGTACATTGTACAAGGTACATGGACAAGCTCCGTATGAGTTTAAACTCCGGCATCATCATCAGTAACAGCCGATGGACGTCCACTGCTGGACATACGCCTCTTGCACGGATTCTATGTTATAAAAAGGTAATCCTCGTAAATGACCACGCTGGTCATGCGGGTTGGCCATTTGCAGGACTGGACCTGGCCTGTGCCATTTAGTCGAACATACTCTGACAATAATCACGTAGGTTAAATCGTGTGTAGTTTTCACTATTGATAAAACTCTCGATATTAAATTGTAATGTTGTCATCAATTGTAAATTATAATATTGTATGATTTTTTTAAAGAGCAACTGTTGAGTTACCTGCCGGTTTCTTCTCAGCAGTACCTGCCTTCCGAACCGGTGGTAGAATCTTTACAAATATTCAACTGACGTATCAAAAGTGCTTGTAAACTGAGCCTACTTGAAATAAATGCATTTTGATTTTTTGATAGTTTAAATTCTAAAATCTACATTATTATAAAAAATAGAAGCCAAGTTTCTATAATTTAATATAGATAATTATTATCGGATCAAATATAAAATATCCAGTCGTAAGCGATTGTAATTGAATTATAATGTTACCAATGATAAACTGTAACAACTTGATTTAACTTGTAAATTAAACTACGGGTTTTAAAACTTCATTCCTCTTTTCTTTATTTCCGCGATTATTTACATGCCAATGTAAGTAAAAAAGAAATATCAATTAATACAAAGTTGGTTAGAGGCAATAGTATATGACTAATCGTGCAAATGTATTGTTTGCGGGGTAGTTGGTCGTTATTAATTTTAATAACAGTTTCACAAAAGCCCGGTTTTCGTAAAGGGGTGGATGCTAATTGCCCTTCATAATGTAGTTATACCCTCCCAGTACTATTCATTGCTTAATGAGCTTGAAAAAACTAACGATAGCTTACGAAGTGATTAGCTTATGAATATATTATTTATATAAATAACTAGCTGACGCCGCGCGGTTTCACTCGCATGGTTCCCGTTCCATTAGGAATACGGAGATAATATAGCCTTTCTCGATTAATGGGCCATCTAACACTGAAAGTATTTGTTTAAGCAAATAAACAAACAAACTCTTCTGCTTTATAATATTACTCGTAGTATAGATGAGGTGGAGTTATCTGTAAAGGCAAATCTACAATATTTAAGTGATGTGATGAACTAACTGTAATAACTTATTCATTTTTATCTAAAAATGAAAATGAAAACTATGTTAAAACAGAAATCAAAGACAAAAAGAAGAAATGCTAAATATATAACTGTCAAGTCAAGGTTCTGTTGAATTTTCTAGTGAGCGCAAATAAAGGTTGCAAAGTTCAAGAATCAATTAGTGGTGTAAAGCTTGTCGTCCATAATTCATGACTACACCGAAGTACCTGTTGCAAAGTGGCATCAACTGTCCGCAAAATAACAGGCTTTGTTAGGGATTACGTTGGCAACAATTTCTATTTATACCCAATTTTCTATCGATGGAACATTACGCAGGCACTACTAAAACTTTTTGTTTACATCATTGTTTTTAGTACTAGTAGAGCATTTTGTGATCTCGTCCGGAGAAAGTACTACTGATATGAATTCTGCGTTAAAACAGTATTGCTGTGTTCCAGTTTGAAAGGCATGGTTCATCATAATCCGGTGCCTTCCTCAAATTATAACTTCGCAATCAGGTGAAGTAAAGTTTCCGGTCATGTAAAATGATTTTCAGCTGTCTGTGGTTTAGCTCCTTGATATCGTCTATCCATTTCCTGCAATGTATCCAAGGTGCAAGTCACGAAAATCATAGAGGTATCCTCTTTGCTGATTTCAACAATGACCTCCATAGATACATAAATATGCCCATTATATGAAACAGCTCTCTCGAAACTATTTCGACAGAGCTGCCACCCAGCTCAATCAACTAGTGGTTGAGGCTTGTAATTACATTCCAAACTTAAACGCTCACTCAGAGGCGTCCCAAAAACGTCTTTTACGATCCAGACGACGACATGACGACAGACAACGCTTCTCAGGCAACACAAACACAGCGCTTTCGCGGGCGAAGCCGAGGTCCCTGAGGAGGATTTCTAACGTCACCCGGTAGTAGGTTTTCTAACTCACGATTTTGGGGACGTCCGGACTGATTCACTCAGGCCAAGAGACCCTTCCAGAACGGCCCTCGAAGTCGAGGTCCGAGTCTCACAGGAGAAGCCCTTAGTGAGTCGTTCCGTCTTCTGTCTTTCTTTCAGCCTTCGGGTCTTATCAGGCAATGCTCTTTCGCTCGCCCAAACCCGCCCGGTGATGTCACTGTGGTCACGTATGGAGCCTACGGTACTTCATCATCATCATATCAGCCGATGGACCTCCACTAGGGACTTCCAAACATCACGATCAAGAATCGCCTGCATTCAGACTTCTACGGCACTTATTCAGACAGAAAAAAAAACAATCCGCATTGGACCAGTGTTGGGCTATTAACCTAACCCCTTTCATTCTGAGAGGAGACTTGAGCTCAACAGTGAGCTGAGTATGGGTTGTTAACGGTGATGATGATTAGTTATTAGCATAATACTTTTTAGACTACCATTACCATCATCGGCTTGGCTCAATTTTGGATAGACCAAAGTCCATCAATTGTTACTTGGTACAGAAAATGAAATATTGTTAACACAATAATTAACTTAGTAACATCAGAATTTGAATTGCGGAATTATTAAAATTATATTCTAGAGTCGAGCAGGTATTACGAAGGCAATTTGTTTTGGAAGCTTTCTTCATTAACTGAAACAAAAGTGCCTACCGACCTCAAGGAAATTCCAAAATTCGTAAATCGAATGCTTGTAACATCAAACGCAAGATCAAGTTATTATTTTAATTCTGACTGCTTTCAGCTTTAATGCGATAATTAACTTCATTAACTTAATTAGATCTTATTTAAATTTTACACGCAATTTCCCTAACAAAGCAAATTTGCAAGATTCACGACAGATTTTTAAGCACTGGCCTCATTCGGAACATTTATTTGTAATTTTAGAAGTCAATTTTTGTGAAGTATTGTTGAAGTCACGACAAATAAAATAAAAGTCCATCTCTATTAGTAGAGCTTTATTGGTTTTTAATTTGTAATATGTAACTGAAAATAAGTTAGTAAATAAAATGGAATTAGGATTCCGTAGTCCACAAGTTTTTGTGATTGGTTTTTTACCTCGTTTTTTAAACAAGAATAATATTTTTAAAAAAATCAACGGTACCTTCTAATATAATTCTTAAAACAATAGCAAATAAATAATATAAACCAACCAATATACGTATAAATAGGTATATAGTAATATAAAACGTTCTCATAGATTAGAACTTTTAAAATATTGTATTATGTAATAATAACCAGTGCACAGTAAAACCAACTGTGGTTTCTGTTGCACTATGGTTAGGTTTAATTGAGATGTGTTTTTTGTTGAATAATAAATAAAACACTTTATCTAATATTTATCTAGTGTTTCCTAAAAATCGCGAAACACTTATTTTCACGAGTTTCATTCAATTCGTTCATTCGTGCTAACATATTTTCCAACTCTAGTTACTTTAGTTTGCAATACCATTTGTGTAGCATTTTCAACAAGGATAACCCTTTGTACTACAGTAGAAAATAAACAAGAGTTACCTCGTACCACTCTTTTGCTAACAACAAAGCTCTACGAATAGCAGGCAGGTTCACCTGAGTGAAACTGGTACATTATAGTCTAAGCGCCCGTGAACTCCAGACCTTCGACATTTTATAACAGCTGATAGTTTGTCAGCTCATTCTCTTACCATAAGCCAATTATAGAGTTTGGACCGTGGTGGCTTTGGGAGGTAGCAAGTTTTAAGGATCCAGATCCTTAAGATAATAGAAGACATAAAAAATTACTCTTCATACTGAGACGGTTCTCAGTATGAAGAGTAATTTTTTATGTCTTCTTCGGCATTTATGTATTCCTTCGAAACTTTAAGGGTCTCTAGCAAAGAGTTGCAAAGAAGCCAAGTGTCTAGCGAATGGGGATACCATCTTTAAACACTAATATTATAAAGCTGAAGAGTTTGTTTGTTTGATTGAACGCGCTAATCTCAGGAACTTCCGGTCCGATTTGAAAAATTCTTTCAGTGTTAGATATCCCATTTATTGAGGAAGGCTATAGGCTATATACATTTTATCCCCGTATTTCTACGGGAACGGGAACCTCACGGATGAAACCGTACGGCGTCTACTAGTTTCTTATATTATGCAGATAAAAATATAAAAAAAATACACTTGTACTTTGACGGTTGAGTGATCATGATCACTGCGATCATCCAAAGCCACTACGGACCAGACTCCATAATTGGCTACGGTAGTTATCTATGGTAGGAGCATGATCTGACAAACTACCAGCTTTTATAAATGACGAAGGTTTGGCTGTCGCTAGCTCTCCGTCTATTACGCGAGGTACTGGTACATCCTTACAACATTGTACCTATTCGTAACATCACAGTTTTTTTTTATTCTCTACAAGTTAGCCCTTGTATACATTCTCACCAGATGGAAAGTGATGATGCAATTTAAGATGGAAGCGGGCTAACTTGTTAGAAGTAAGATGTAAATCCACACCTGTTTACGGAAATATATAAGTTAAAAAAGAAAAAAAAGAACCTCTAATGAAATGAAATTAGGTGTTCTTTTTTTATCCATAAAACGTATAGTAAATGATCATAATATCAGTTCATTAGAGCAACCCGGCAAATGAACTGCCACGCCTTACCTCATGTGGCAAATATTTATTATATATCTTTGGACATCCATATACCTATTAAATAAATTTCGTATCTCCATCGAATATTAGTTGAGTGTGTGTATACGGCGAGTCTACTATCTGCGTTTCGTACAAGGTCCATTGCCAAAGCACAGGTTCCGAGTGAAGCGTACGCCATCTATTCTTGTACGAGTATATGTGAATTGACGTGTACACTCATGTCGTGTGGATAATGAAGAATGTAATTGTAACGATCGAGTGCCGTGTGGCTTTAATGAGCTAGGACCCGATTTATCCCATCAGACAAATTTATAGGTTTAAAGTTTTCTTGATTGTGTTGGATATCAGTGTATAATAAAACCAAAGATTGGTTGTCACAGCAAGCTGTGTTCGGAGATATTTAATGAACTGCCCGCGGCGAGGCAGCATCTCATCAATTGTTCCTGGCTTCATTAGTACGCAAGCCATTCTGTTCGAGGCACAACAAACACTTTTTATGGGATCTTGGAAAATTAAATTGTAAGCTTAATCACGATTTTTTGTTGTTTCTATCTAAATGAATCCGAATTGTGGTTTTGATTTTTCTGTTAGTTCTGTTATTTCTTTACTCTGAAGAAATTTAATTAGAGAAACCCAAGAAAATCCTCATCGCCTTAGGGTCTGCTTTAATTGCTCATCCTTATATTAAAATTATTATACTTTTATCTAGATTTACACAAATGAATTAGGAATTTCTAGTAATTACCTGTACACGTTTAATTAACAAGTTATTAATACTGTCTATATTCACTAATTGAATAGCGCTTCAACACTCTAGACACCTACTGATAGACACTTGTAATGGAATTATTACGAATTAACAGTAAATTAACAACGCGGCACGGAAAGCTAATTAATCTGTTTGGTCATTTAAAATGAAATACGCGAAGCGGTGATGTATGCGCTTTGAAATTAGATCAAATTGAGAATTTTAGGCTCGGTTATTCGCAAGCTGTTGCGAGCTAAATAAATGTTTAACTACGCTGAAAATTATGCTAAATTTGAGTTATATGTGCCGTAGTAATACCTAATTTATTCAGATTAATTAGACTCTTCTTGTGCGTGCGGTTTGTAAAAATATTAATTATTATTTCACAAGGTGCTGGAATGGCGACCCCCCACTAGATGGACCGAAGACATCAAGCGAATTGCAGGGAGCCGCTGGATGCTGGCAGCTCGAGACCGCTTTTTTTGGAAGTCCATGCAAGAGGCCTATGTCCAGCAGTGGACGTCCATCGGCTGATAATAATGATGATGATTATTACACACATTGGTATATGTTTATACTTGTAAAGAAAGAAAGAAAATAAATTTATTCATATCTAAAAGTTACAGACAGTCAGTACCCTATCCTTATGGAAAGCATGTCTGTCTGTAACCCTTAAAAGAAAGGGTGTACAGCTCAGCATATGCCGTGCACTACATACAAGCATAATACACGGCGTTGACTTTTGGCTGAGACGTCACAGCTAATTTAATTATATCAATACATTCAAATAAACTAAATATTAAAATAAGCAGCAAATATGTGTTACAATTTAAAAATAAATAATTACTAATTAAACTACAGATATAATGTGATATGTAATGATAAATGTATTTTCATTTATGTAATGTAATTTTAATATGAAGTGTTTTAATATTCCTTAATATATAAAATAGATATTGGTAAAAATAAAAAATCATATTAAAATTAAAACAAATAACTAAATTATTAACTAATATGTCCTAACATTTCAAACACAAAACAAGTTTACTTATATGTTAGGGTTAACTAACGTATAAAATGATGTATACCATCAAACTTATTAACATTACATTACTGGCCGGAAGCTAAGTGGCAAGTCCAACTTTACCTCCGTTCCAACCCGTCGTGCTAAGATCTAATGACGATTTTCCGATTTTTCGAAAAAAAATAATACCTACAAAAAATATTTTTGACTTCGAACACAAAGAACAAAATACCAGTTATATAGAAAACTAGAGGATGCCCGCGACTTCGTCCTCGTGGAATTCAGTTTTTCAATCCGGAAATCGGAACCCTCTCGGAAGGCTACTTTCATCCCGGAAGAAATCCGGGAACCTTGGATTTTTCCGGGATGAAAAGTAGCCTCTGTTAATCTAGAGTAAAATCTATTACCATTCCAAATTTGAACCATATCGCTTCTGTAGCCGAAGCGCAAACGAGGAACAAACATACTCACTTACACACACACACTTTCACACTAACACAAACTTTCGCCTTTATAATATTAGTGTGATATATAGCTCACCATTCCAATGTGTCACAAAGAAACAACGATATTAAAAAGTAATCAACATTCGACTAAGGAAAAAGATCTTGTAAACAACACGCCGAAGAACCAAACTCGTGGATTAGATTTTAAATATACGACTTTAATACGGTTTGCTTACTAAAACAACGCCGGAAACAGTAAGATAAACAACTGGGTAATACGGTTATCTAACTCTTACCTTGTTCGACTTGCGCCTTATAGTATTAAGACTAATCTAATCTAACCTTTCCTATAAGGTGAGTGCTACTGAAGTTAAGCAAACTTTTCGAGTTTGTACTTTTTCAAGAACATGGATGTTATTCGGAAAAACAAGGAGCGAACGTGCCTTGGCTATAACCGATAACAACAGGAAGTTCATCTGAACTAATCTAGCACAAAACCGAGATTGGTTTTGTTGTGAATTAGTCTACTTAAATGAATAGTGACAATAACGTAAGTACCAACCAGTTTTGATGATGAGAAATAAAGTAGTTGTAATGTTCGCGCACGCTTTGGTGATCAGTTTGATCACTCGGTTAATCACTTCCACTTGGTTGAGCACTGTATCTACTTAGTACCATCGTAGTATGTACTACTGTAACACCAAAGTACAACTAACCCCTCTTTACCCTATTCTTCTCTCCGGGCCCGCAAGAGCCCGGGAGGAGACGCGTACGTCGCGCGCGAGAGCGTTAGACGGCCTCCGTGGCGCAGTGGTATGCGCGATGGATTTACAAGATGGAGGTCCTGGGTTCGATCCCCGGCTGGGCAGATTGAGATTTTCTTAATTTGTCCAGGTCTGGCTGGTGGGAGGCTTCGGCCGTGGCTAGTTACCACCCTACCGGTAAAGACGTACCGCCAAGCGATTTAGCGTTCCGGTACGATGTCATGTAGAAACCGAAAGGGGTGTGGATTTTCATCCTCCTCCTAACAAGTTAGCCCGCTTCCATCTTAGACTGCAACATCACTTACCATCAGGTGAGATTGTAGTCAAGGGCTAACTTGTAAAGCATAAAAAAAGGTATGATACGTTTTTTTATTTTTGCCATTTTTTTACTTGGAAATATGTAGTTTCACTGTATTTGAAAAAAAACAGACAATTGCCTCTCATGTTGTGGCTCTAGTTGTTTACAAAAGGAAATTGATGGGCATGCAAAAAGAGGGTTCCGTAAACGACCACTATGAATATTTAAATTAAGTTCAGCTTAGCTACACATTATTCTTTATTTTTTAAATCATTTTCCATTTATCTGTATTTAAAAAGGTTTGCAATGAGTGTTATAATATTGAATGCATACCTATACATTATTTGGAAATGCTGAAGAATTAAATGCCTCTCTGACTTTATAAAATTCTCCTGGTATTAGAAAATGCCTGCGATTTCGTTTACATGAATAACAAATGTATAAACAATACATATCTATTGAATGTTTCTATCTAATAATCTGCTGCCAACACTGATGCAACTAAAACTTGATAAAATAAAATAAATAAATTAAAACGCCTTTATTTAAGTAGGTTTCTTACAATTGTATTCGTATAATTAAACAAGTTTTATAAAAATAGTCAAATTAAACGTCACAGCCTCTACGGCGTAGGCCTCGCCCGAATCTTTCCATAACTAATGTTAAGGAAAGATTCGAACTAAGCCTAAAAATGAGCCTAAAGTGACAGAAGGGCTGGTTCATTTTTTGCGCAAAGAATCAGCCTGGCTGTCCAGCGCGGAAATGCAGCCAGTATTCTTGCCACCATTTCACGTGGGCATGATTTGTATAGTTATTAGGATAAGTTAGCTTAAGTTCCTTATTGTATTCTTTCTCACTAAGCCGTAAATTGCTTTATTTCCGGCTTGGACTGTAATGTAGCGTTATGATGTTTCTCTAAATTGGCTGATTATTTTGATAGGCGCGGTGAGTTGCCGACCAGCTGAAACAGTGGGACCGCTCTTGTCTACCGGTGTCTATTGTTCTACGCCCATTGTATACCTCCAGTACAACAAACGTTACAATACAATATGAAAAATCCTTTTGTTTTCTTTTATGTGCGGTTTACTCAAATGACCCTATATAGGAGTATCAAGTAATTTTATAACTGTCGTAAACTTTAAGTAAATTCCATGTAGACCCTCGTAAAATTTTATGGTGGGATTTCCTCCATTCCTTACCGAAGCATATTAGCGATGAATTTGCCCAAATACCTAAAGTATTCATCGTCAACTTTTTAATTGTGAGGACTATAATGAATATAATGTTCAAGCTTTGGAGTTTACTCCTTAATAATCGATTTTTCATATATAGCCCCCGGTATGAAAAAAATATGAGCAGTAAAGTTCGATGAACGAATGACAGCGTTACGTTTTTTGTGCGCAACTTATTCTGCGCAGCTTTTACCGTGCGCTGAGTATTGAGGCGTACATAGTGTATGCTGCGGGGCAACATACACCTATTTAGACAGTCAAAGTCAAAGTCAAAATTCATTTATTTGAAATAGGCTTAGTTTACAAGCTCTTTCGAAACGTCATATTAAACTTAAGATAATGGTGATAATAATTATTCGAAAACTTAAAATTAAAGTTACGAGGCTTCCAAACGCACCTTGGTCTGAGAAGAGCCCACAACAAACTCAGCCAGGTTTATCCTTTTTTAGTTTATTACCATTTAACAATAGGTATATAAGTAGCCTGTCATGTTATACATTTCATTTCCAAGCAATTTTGACATTTACGTAATCATTGACACTATAATAGGACTTTTCTGTAAGCTTACGTTAAATAAAGTCGATCTGAAAGAGTAAACTCCATTCGTGCGTCGGTGACACACACTTTTTTTTTGTCTTTGACAAGAAAGCCCCTGATCAAAAGTGATGATGCAGTCTAAGATGGAAGCGGACTTACTTGGAAGAGGCACAAGTATATTCAACCCATGCCTCCGATGGTTTCTACACGATATCGTACCAGAACGCTAAATCGCTTGACGGTACGTCTTTACCTATGTAACCTAGCTCCAATTCTAAGCTTCTAAGCGATTGTAGAGTATGTTATAGATATTCTATTTTCAACCTATGAAAGACAGAGAGAAAGTTAATAATTCGACGTGTATATATTTTTTATGTTGCTCAATAACCTCCTCCGTACCAAACATTAGTCCGGACAAATAAACAGATAGACAGACGGACAAGAATTTAAAAAGCTTGTGTTTTAGTATCTTAGAAATAACTACAAGCACTTAAGAAAACTTAGTTATTAAATTTTATTTATATGTATTGATATCTTTGTAGGTTATTAGTACAAATTGGTTACATAGTTGCAAAAGATACTAGAGTGGGCTGCGTTTAATGTGGCAGGCCGCAGCTCGCAGTGGGTGATGGCAGTAGAGAGCCGCAGAGAAATGTCCCGTGTCTCTTTGTTTCGCGACTTTGATCGCACTTTACTAGCAGACACCCGCGACTTTGTTCAGTTTAGAGTTCCGTACTCGGAGGATAAAACAGTACCCTATTACTAAGACTCTGCTGTCCGTCCATCCGTCTGATACCAGGCTGACTCATGAACCGTAATAGACGTTTGAAATTTTCATAGATCATGTATTTCTGTAGCCGGCTTAGCCGCTATACATATTTATACTAAAAAGTAAATAAAATTGGCCAGATAAAGCTTGGTTAGTTTGTTGATGACATTCCCATAATATGCAGGCGACGGGGCGGGAAGGACTGCGCGGGTATGAAGTCGGGCGTGCGGGTGCATCGCTACCCCCTCCCGGCCCGCGCTGACCATCATGAGTGTTACGAACGAAATTGCCAAGTTATAGTCTTAATTACGTTCACCTAGCAATTTTATCTATTTAAGAGGCACAATTCCGTCGAACATGATTTTATCTTAATCCTTCACACAGGGCATACAACGAAAGCGTTCAAAAGGAATTATATTTACCGTTTTTGCTACATTTTTTTGAGCATCTGTATGCTCCGCTCTTATTTGTCATAACTTGATGTTATATAGCCGTGATAGCCCAGTAAATATGACCACTGTCTCCAATTCCGAAGGGTGGCATGCATTTCCTACTTTACAGTTGTGTGCATTTTAAGAAACTAAATATCACGTGTCTCAAACGGTGAAGGAAAACATCGTGAGGATGCATGAGGAGGAGCCTGATAGATGTAGTTAAAGAATATTTTTATTGCACGTTATAAAAATAAAGAAGATATACGCAAATAACAAATTATGTGTTTCCGCAAGGGGGTTACGGGTTAAAGTTATCTCCAGACAACCCACAGCAGAGGCCGGAAATAAAGCAATTCACGACCGAGTAATATTGGAAGAAAACGAGGCTTCAGCGCGTCTTACCAAAGTGATTTTAAAAGGATGAAGTGCCAACCTAAGTCTGTACAACTAAACCTGGCAGCTAATTGCCATTTCAACCGAGACTAACAAAGTTTATTATTATTAGATTTACAATATTTTATTATGTTATGAAGAAAGTCAAAGTCTTATAATGCTCGTAGGCAAAATTTTCATTATTACAACCGAATATTAAATTGCGATTATATTTCGTCGCTTCATTCTTCAGATACAATTTTACCAAGTAGTTTCCTTTAACGTACAAGCAACAACGCTTGTAAACTTGTTTGGTAAAATTATACCTTCGAATGAAGTGACTCACATAATTATGATTGACTTCACTTATAGGTAAGTTTGTTTAATCACTAAATATAACGACGATATTGTTGACTTTGACAAAGTTATTGGCTCATATGATATATTTTCATCATTATCAACTAATCCTCTACAGGGCCAGGCTCTCTTTTTTACCGAGACTTAATGTGCTCTCCGAGGCAAGGGAGTGTAACACTAAGCAACTTCCTAAAAGTTTCTAAAAACTGAAAATTTCTTAAAAGAAAGACTTTTTAAAGTCTGTTTTCATTTGCTTTCAGTTATCTATACTTTGTAAAAGCTATATCGGCAATGCGAGCAGAACCTATATGAGGAACTTATAAAAATACCAGATCATAAAATATTAGCGAATACAAGAAACTGGTCATAATAATTTCACTAACAGCGTGCGAACACAAGAACTGCGAATAAGGTTCTTGGACTGTACAAATAATTACAATAATATTACTTTAGTAGAAGTACGTAGTAAATTAGCAGTATAGTCAACAAAATATGCGTAGTTTGCACTTAAGTGACTAATTTCGAGTAACATTTGTATCTTAGTGCTAAAACTGTGATTCAGCTCAAGATGAATTTGCCCACAACCGGAACCTAGACTAATCATTTTCTCGATACCAAGTCCCGAAACCATAAATTTAGAGAAAATCGTTTGCTGCGGTAGTTTAATTATCTATACAACGTTGCCGGTTTATGGAAATGGACAAGATTGTGTACGTATTTTCTGCTTCGCTGTGTTTGTCGATGATAAACTATACAAGCCAGAAGTCCGAGCACACACGTTCATGTACTTTGCTAACGAGGGCGGACCTTACAGAAGAATAGATCACCCAGTGCATTGTTAATTATGCTAAACTCTATTATTACATTATTAAATTCTAGTTTTAATCTAATAAACAATGGATGTTGCCTATATTAAAATCCTTATAAATAAATCAAAGAATTGGGAATAGGTATCGGTATCGGAGGGTTTTATACCTAATAGAGGGTTCTTTGATGGCAAATAGATTGGCAATAGTAATATTATAACTATTAGATAAACATGTCAAATATTAATTATCTATGCTGATTGTTATATTGAAATCGTAAAATTATTAATACCGTTGGATTATAATCTAACTCGCGAGATTATGAACTGTCGAAAGATTGTGAATCGCAACGTACAGCTTGCAAATTAACGTTATTATTTGGTAGATTAAAATGATTTATTTTCATTTGTGAAAAATTATAAATACAGAAACCAATGGTTAGATAAGGTCAGGTCCGATTAGGTTCGGGCAAGTTAGGTATTTTTTATTTGTACGTTATTCCTTACGTAAAAATACCTCTTAAATACACCCGAAAGGCTCAAATATTATGTAACTAGTTGAAAAACGATCTCTTTCATCATGTATTAGCTGGTAAACAAATGTCTTCATTTAAATCCAATAATCTACTAAACTAGAAGAACTTAGTACTTTAGATGTTCAGTGTTATTTACTATGACGCTGCGCTTTTAGTATCGATAAAATATACATTGAGTACGTATATACACGTATCCATTTCTATTTACATTCCATGGGTATTAGTTTCCCAACTGAAAGGCGTTCACTAGGAAGTAAATTTGTATCTAAGTACGGACCAGCCACTGTTGACTTCACATTTTCAGCAGCCATTTTCAAATAGTCTCATTGTCGAGTACTGTGTGATCGACCAACCGTAATCGAAGGCACGGCTTTTAATCGAGCAGCGTATAAATGGCCGCTTTCAACACTCTTTTGTTCTCTACAAACAAAAGATTTCAGGATTTTCAACTTACTAAGGAATACGAATGACAAAGAGGCAAAGAAAGTAATGAGACACCACCCGCTATCATGCAGGGGACTATTTTGTTCTACTAATTTATTTAACTAGTTAGAATAATTTTCTTTCTTTAAAAACGTAACTACTGCTTTTATTATACTTTCAGTATGGTAATTTAGTGGAATAAAAAGGTAGTTTTAATTTTAGAGGGATAGAATGAAATACAGAATAGAATACATTTTCAGTGCTGAAATTTCTGGAACAAAATATTTATTCATGAACATACTGCTTAAACTTTATGAATGTATATGTAATGGATCAAGGATGGAATGGATATACCTATTCATGGAAATAATGGAAGATGGCTTGGAAGGAAAGCACCCCACCACCATGATTCACTATGTTCTTAATTTTGTTGACTAATGCCCTTTCATAAATAGTTTATAACTGGACTCAAAGAGAACACAATAGTCCAGTTAGTATATATGAGTTACAGTACATTTGGAAATGCAAATTAACCAAGAAATCTCAATTTTGAATATGACATGGAAGGAGTCTAGACAAGATTAACTAAATTCTCGACCAAGATTTCTTATTTTCATTTTCCGCCATTATAATTATAATAAATTTTTAATTTCTAAGCCCAATTTTCCGACAGGACAGTAGTACAAAAGAAACAAATAATTTAACACCCAAGTATTAGTTAGTACCTTTCGTTTGAATTTCACTAAAAAACAATTATCGCTATAAATACAAGACACATTCCAGCGTGGATGACTAATTTTCTATTGCTTTGTGTTGTACAAAGAAAGCTGTGAGGGAAAGCATTACTTGTTTTTTATTGAAACCAATGCGATGTTTTCCGTTTCCGATTGTAAAAAATTTCATTTTCTGTTCCATTAATAAGATTTACACTTATTAGAACGGAGAAAAAGAAAAGCAATATCCGGTAGATCTTGTAGCGAGTGGCCGTGAGCTGTCTTTGGCGACGCCTCCGCTGAGTGCCATGAAAAATTCCTCCTCTTTAAATACTAACGGGTTTTACGAATAATTTATAAAGACTGTTAAAGTTTGCGGACGTATTATTCATGAAGCAGAAATGGTACTGGTATGTCGGCTTATTATTCATTTGTCTTTATAAAGTATAATGAGTCGACTACATCGGGAACTTTTCCTACAGTCTCTGCCAATTGGATGTACTCGTATGATAATGTGTATACTGTATTGCAAGTTAACTGAGTTCAATTGTATAATTTTCGTTCATTCCATGGACATATTGTGGCAGTTCGACATTTTGAAACTTACTTACTTATGTGCCCTATGTAGTCGCACTTTTATGGCCAACATAGGGTACACCAGGAAACTATCCATCCGAGTTCCTTAGGCAGACTTGAGGAGTCAGAAGCTTTGCTGTAGCCGAAGTTGGCCTTGAGGCATCATCCGAGCTAACGAGTGCTAATATAAATAAAAATATTAAAATTAATACAGTCGTTTTCCGAAACCGAATGCATAAAATCAATATAAAATATGTACATTAAATGACGCTTATGTACGTTTTTTTCCGAACGGAACAAAAATCAGTAGAGATGTTAACTATAGATTTGATAACGATTTTTTCAGTTAGGATGTTTTATCGTAAAAGACTAAGAAATTTATATACCATGAAAATAGGACTTTGGAGGCATTACATTGCGTCAATGTTTACAAAATTTGAGAATATAATTTATTTTCAAAATTGGCATTAACTTCTCACTGAATACCTAAAGAAATCTCGTTTTTATTTTCATTAAAAAAATGTCTCGTAAAAAGACCGAGTATTTTCGCTATATAAAAGGAAATGGTGTGATACTTTTATTTGAGGCCAAATAAGAAAATTTATTTCATCCTTCCTGCTGTGGGCATTTCACATTATTTATCAGTTATTACATTATTGTTAAAGGAAGCTAATGTAAACGGATAGGTAAGTGTTATCCTTCTATGAAATGGTTTCATGCGGTTTCCACATATTTTAATTAGGCTTGAGGAAATATACATTATATTTAATTGAGAGAAGACAGAAGGGTTTTAATATCCAAAATACAATTAACATTCCAGTTCTAGCAAACTAGCAGATACTCGCGGCTTCGTTCGTAAGAAAATCAATGTAAAACTTTCAACGTCTTTTCAACTTTATTAAATACTAGCTGACGCCGCGCGGTGAAGCGCTATCTAACACTGAACAAAAATTTTCAAATTGGACCAGTAGTTCCTGAGATAAGCTCGTTCAATCAAACAAACAAACTCTGCAGCTTTATGATATTAGTATAAGATTACATTTTAACAATGGTCCTTGTATCAATTTTTTCAAATGTAACTTGAAAAAGAAAGGACTTTCCCATAAAATACTCGTATAAGATCGTTGCTTTCCTACATACTTTCACTACTTATATATTATTCGACAAAAAGTAATGTATTTTTTTGTTATAAAATCTAATTTATCTCTATGCTAATATTTATCAAAATCGCTTCAGCGGTCTAGGCGTAACAGACAGATCCGCATTACTGTATTTGTAACGATAAAAATAATAAATAATATTACCGATACATACGTACAACATTAAAAATTTATAGCAGTCATCTGCTTAACGAGCCATGACGTCGCATCGTTAAAAGATAACGCGGTACACAGGGTGTATTGAAAAAACCTTCATTAGCTATTAAATGGCATTCAGAAGAACGGCATGTTACACATTCAGGTCATTTATCACGACCTGGTGCTCTCTCATTCATACAGTAAAAGTTCCCGTTCGAGTAGCACATTCGGATTTATACTGATAAGGCATTTGCTTAACGAGCGAGCCGATTATCCTTACAGATAGCGATGTATCGGGGAAAGGGTGCCGGATTACAAAGGGGGTAAATGTGGGGCGTTTTGTTTGGCCTATACTTATACCGTACGGGCGCTCTTTGAACTAAATCTGACTATTTCTAGCGTGGAGCTCCGATATCAAATATTCAGCTTTTATAACAGAGATAGAGCTAGTGCACTGTTTGTGTTCGGATTTTAAGGTTGAATTGAAAGTCACGGATCACCGCCGGGGCTGCGTTGGCGTTTGATATTCACTTTGGAATATGAAATATTTTTGTATATTGGTATTTTTGTATCAATTAACGTAGACGCAAATGAATTTATATGCTGTGTGTGCATATACGACTACGAGTATGTTATTGAATGTAGGTATATTATTTTAAGCATTGTTTTATTGAAAGTCAAACATTATATTGAATTTCAAAAAATATAATGATAGTAAAATATCGTTTGGAACCCTCTTCACGCGAGTTCAACTCGCACTTGTCCGGTTTTTTCATTAATATTTAGTTAATATTCTATTATTAGGATTTTCTTTCTATTTTTAAATTGTTAATTTTGAATGGTGTACAAATCTATATTCGTAATGAGGGAAGAGCGATAGAACGCGACACGGTTTATACTAATGCAACTTCCATCACATTAATTTTTGGATTTACACATATGTATATATTAATTATGCATGTACATAATACTGTAGTAAGTATGCATGCATACTACAAAGTATATAGTACTATGTACTACGAGTACATAGTATTATATACTTTGTAGTATCTTTTATTATTAAGACTATTGATTAATTTTTTATGTGTATTTTTTTCTTTAATAAAAATCATTATTATTATTTATTCAATTAAATCCGTAAAGAATATTTTGTATCGTCAATAAATAATGTTTAAATTATATTTTTTTACATAATAGCAATGATGATCATTAGTCGTAAAGCTATGAGGGTACAATGTGGGTTCTAAACACGTCCCTGTCTTATACGAGATCCACAACAAACGTAGCTGGTCATTTTTTGTTATCATATTAATTATGTTTTGATGAATATAAATTTGAGTAACCATGGTTTGTTTACAAAGAAAAGGAAATAATGAAGGGTTGTTTTGTCAGATAATTGACACAAAGAGATTGTGCTTATTAAATTTTGTTTGCTTTCGTAAACATTGTTGTTTTCCATTTCATTAATGAAATTAGATTTTGTCAGAACAGAAAAAGTGCAATATCCGGTAAGAATTCTTGTAATGAACGCCTGCGATTTTCCGTCGCTTTAAACTTAAGTGGCAATGAAAATTTCCTTCCATTTAACCAGTTTTTAAGAATAATTGAATTTAAAAATTGCGGATTAAAATTGTTCTTCAAGAATATCATTCCTTGTTCCCTAATAACTTTCACCTCTTTTCACCAGACTGCAAGAAGGGTTATGTTTTCGACAAAAGCCTTTGTCTAAAAGAATTTATTTATTTCGTCAAGTCTTACTTTTAACACGTTCAGTGCCACCGACTCGCCCGGAGAGTCCACGTAAATTTTATTCCAGCGCCGTAGACTCGCCTCGCGAGTTCAATGTTTTTGCAATTTTTTTTCAAAATGCATGTGTATTTTCTGCTTAAAATAATACTGAAGACTAAATATACACTAATCTAATGAATAACGTGGTGGGCCGGGTGTGCAGACCCAGTTTATAATCGAAAGAAAATAAACTATTCTGCAATGCCTTGAACTCGCTAGGCGAGTTCACTAACATAGATTCTCAAACTTTTATAAATGAAATATATAAAAGGTAGATACTTTTATTTTCATTTTACCAAAAGTCACATTCACTCGTAAAACAACGGCGGATTGTGTTCGACACCTTGTAGGGGCTCGAATTTGGTGTTCACCAAATGGGTACTTCTAAGTTTTTGAGTCTGTCCTTGCGTTTTTGTTAAACGAACGGTGCAGAAAACACAAACTCAACTCTCGGTCTATTACTTTAAGAGTTACAACTGAAAGAGGATCCCTTCGCATTGTTAAAAATTGCCGGCAAAACAAAAGGAACCGGTATTTTTTAACATGAACGCTCTGGTTAGTAAGCAATAAAAGCACTGATAACATTGTTTTTGCCAAGCTCTCATTGGTCAATCTCGAGTGAAGTGTTGTAACAAACCCGACTTTCTTTATATATAGATTAGTGTTAAGCACGACCCTTTCCTTATCGCACGCGTATATTTGTTTTCTATCATTGTGACTTGGCTTTCGATTACTGGACCTGTTGGAGTACCTAGCTACTGTTTTAACCCCTGGCAAACGTTTTCTGGACTTTGAGATTCTTGTGTTCTATGTTATTGTGTTTTGTGGTGGCCTGAAAATTTCGAAAGTAATTAAAATGTAACTTTACTCAAAACATCTATACATATAATAAGAAAATCTGTTTATAAAAACAATATAAGATATCAACAATAATCAGTATTTGTAAGATTGAGAGCCACTGCATAAATTACGAAACAAACTTACCTTTTCGTTTATTTATAGTGTTTCTTGCCATTTTCTTTTTGTTAAATTACACCATATACTAGTTAATTGCTTTAAACACGTAACGTACACTGTCACGGCCACAAAAATAACAGAACATAGTTTTTACCCTAACGCAATGCCACTGAACTCGCGTGGCGAGTCGAATGATTCGTATCGCAGCGCCGGCGACTCACCTAGCGAGTCCAACGTAAAATGTAGGCGGCTCCCGAGAAAACATCGTGAAAATCGTAGCGGTAATGAAAGTGTTAAGGTACGTGCTATATTTTAAAGTCTACTTAAATATTAATTATATTTACCTATATCAGGATTTGTTGTAGGTAAGTACATCGTGCGGTAGTTAATTTAAAGATAAATTGTGATATCATCATCATCATCTGCTCAGGTTTTGTCCTATAAACTTATACTTTAGAATTACGTATGCAACAATAACGTCAAAAAATCAATGTTGAATATGCAAAATCTGTACTAATATTATAGGGGTGTAAGGGGGAGGCTAGTACCAGTCAGTCTCCCCAACTGCCAACCTCACCTGCTCGTGGTGCACCCTGCAGATGGACCGACGAGGCTCTGGCGACCGACGAATGGCGGTATATCCATTCCCACAGGCTAGATTACGAAATGCCTCAGGCCGGTGTCGGGCAGCAGCGACACCGGCGCGAGTAATCTAGCACTGCGCTGACCAACCCGCATGCCCAGCGTGGTCAGTACTGGGCAAAACTTTGTATGGACGGCAAAAACAAAACACAGCCCCTAGTCCCCGGCAGCCCCGCTATTCCTGGCTCTGGCAGCGGTTATGGTAACGGCGGGGCAAGGGGTGTTAAGAATCTCCGGCAGAGATTCCGCTGCCAACCCCGACGACTAGACCTGGCAACATACAACGCACGCACTTTGAGGTCCGACGAAAAGGTCATCGAGCTGGAAGAAGTTATGAGCAAGTTGCACTGGGATATCATAGGATTGTCTGAAGTCCGAAGAGAGGGGGAGGGCTCGATAATCCTTGAATCCGGCAACATGCTCTACTACCGGGAGGGCGACCAACAGTCCCAGGGTGGTGTCGGATTTATCGTTCACAAGTCCCTCGTGAACAATGTTGTAAAAGTCGAGAGTGTGTCGAGCAGGGTAGCGTTCCTGGTCCTCCGAATTACCAAACGGTATTCGTTGAAGGTTATACAGGTTTACGCACCGACCTCGACACATCCCGACGAGGAGGTAGAGGTATTGTATGAGGATATTTCTAAAGCCATACATGCCTCAAACTCTTATTACAATGTTGTGATGGGGGATTTTAACGCAAAGCTGGGCGAACGTAGCGGTTCAGAGTTGAAAGTGGGACGATTTGGATATGGGCAACGGAACGATAGGGGCCAAATGTTGGCTGACTTCATGGAGAAGGAGGGCCTCTTTATGATGAACTCCTTCTTCAAGAAGCCACCACACAGGAAATGGACCTGGATGAGCCCCGATGGTTCCACGAAAAACGAGATCGACTTCATCTTGTCTACCAGACGGCAAATATTCAACGATGTTTCTGTGATCCATAGGGTGAAAACCGGTAGCGATCACCGAATGGTTAGAGGCACGTTGAATATCAACATTCAGCTGGAACGGTATCGACTGGTGAAGTCTACGCTCCGACCTACTCGTGCCCATATTCAAAACCCCGAGTCCTTTCAACTAGAACTGCAGAACCGCTTTGATTGCCTAGCAAATTGCGAAACTGTGGACGATCTGAACAACAGGTTCGTGGAAACTGTCCATTCCGTTGGGTCTAAGTTCTATAAGACCCACCGTGCGAAAAGAACCAAAAAGTTCTCGGACCAAACACTTAAACTCATGGAAGAAAGGCAAGAAATGAGATTACAGTCTTCAGCAGATGCGTCAAAATACCGACAAATCAGTAGACAGATCTCTAAGTCGCAAACCAGCGACTTGCGAAATTTCAATACCGAGCGTATTAAAAATGCGATTGAAAATAATCGAGGCTCGAAAGTTTTCGCCAGAGATCTGTCTATTGGACAGAGGCAGCTGACGCGTTTGAAGACCGAACACGGTAATCTAATTTCTTCCAAGCCCGAGTTATTAAGTGAGGTCGAGAAGTTCTATGGACAGCTATACACGACTACTCAGCAGCCTGTTGCCAATTTGGCTAAAGACCCCAGAGCCAAGTTGACCCGACACTATACCGAAGATATCCCGGACGTCAGCCTATACGAGATTAGTGTGGCTCTCAAACACCTGAAGAACAATAAGGCGCCAGGTGAGGACGGAATCACAGCAGAACTCCTGAAAGCGGGTGGAAAACCGATACTTAAAGTCCTTCAGCGATTGTTCAATTCCGTCATTCACGAGGGCACGACGCCTGAGGCGTGGCATAGGAGCGTGGTGGTTCTGTTCTTCAAAAAAGGTGACAACACCTTGCTGAAGAATTACAGACCCATCTCGCTGCTAAGCCATGTTTACAAATTGTTCTCGAGAGTCATTACGAATCGTCTCGCTAATAGGTTTGACGACTTCCAGCCTCCCGAACAAGCCGGTTTCCGAAAAGGCTTTAGTACCATAGACCACATCCATACGCTGCGGCAGGTTATACAGAAGACTCACGAGTATAACCAGCCACTTTGCTTAGCGTTTGTGGACTATGAGAAAGCCTTCGATTCGGTGGAAACCTGGGCTGTGCTAAGGTCATTGCAGAGATGCCGAATTGATTACAGGTATATCCAAGCGTTGAAGTGCTTGTACGAAAACGCCACTATGTCAGTCCGTATTCAGGATCAGACTACGAGGCCAATCCAGTTGCAGCGAGGAGTGCGTCAGGGAGATGTGATCTCTCCGAAGCTATTTACCGCCGCACTGGAAGACGTCTTTAAGCTTCTGGACTGGAGCGGACTTGGCATCAACATCAATGGCGAGTACATCACTCAACTGCGGTTCGCGGATGATGTAGTCATCATGGCACAGACTCTGGATGACCTTAGTACCATGCTCAATGACCTCAGCAGCGTTTCTCAACAGGTGGGCCTGAAAATGAACATGGGCAAAACAAAAATAATGTGTAATGCTCATGTATCGCTCCACCCAGTTATAGTTGAGAACGCTGCACTCGAAATTGTAGACGAATACATATACCTAGGACATATGATCCAGTTAGGTAGGTCCAATTTCGAGAAAGAGGTGAACCGTCGAATTCAACTCGGCTGGGCTGCATTCGGGAAGCTTCGCGACATCTTTTCGTCCGAAATTCCTCAGTGCCTGAAGACAAAAGTCTTCGAACAGTGCGTGTTGCCAGTGATGACCTATGGTTCCGAGACTTGGTCGCTAACTATGGGCCTCATAAGAAGGCTTAGAGTCACACAGCGGGCGATGGAACGAGCTATGTTAGGAGTATCTCTGCGTGATCGAATCAGAAATGAGGAGATCCGCAGAAGAACCAAAGTCACCGACATAGCTCAACGAGTTGCGAAGCTGAAGTGGCAATGGGCGGGGCACATAGTTCGAAGAGCCGATGGACGTTGGGGTCCCAAAGTGCTGGAATGGCGACCCCGCACTAGTAAGCGCAGTGTTGGCCGACCCCCCACCAGGTGGACTGACGACATCAAGCGAGTCGCAGGGATTCGCTGGATGCAGGCGGCTCAGTATCGTGATGTTTGGAAGTCCCTACAAAAGGCCTATGTCCTGCAGTGGACGTCCATCGGCTGATATGATGATGATGATGATGATGATGATGTACTAATATTATAAAGCTGAAGAGTTTGTTTGTTTGATTCAACGCGCTAATCTCAGGAACTACTAGTCCAATTTGAAAAATGATTTCAGTGTTAGATAGCCTTTTTATCGAGGAAGGCTATAGGCTATATATTATCTCCGTATTCCTACGGGAATGGGTATCACGCAAGTAAAACTGCGCGGCGTCAACTAG
Source organism: Bicyclus anynana (assembly GCF_947172395.1). Taxonomy (NCBI): domain Eukaryota; kingdom Metazoa; phylum Arthropoda; class Insecta; order Lepidoptera; family Nymphalidae; genus Bicyclus; species Bicyclus anynana. The sequence continues at coordinate 11,446,877 of NC_069085.1, read as the reverse complement.
TTATTTAATTTACCTGCATGAAATATATACACGAGTACATTGATATTTACAGGTCTTGTCTGTTTAAGAATATCGACAACCTCTGTCATCGCTTTATTACAAACCTTGTAACTGGGGTCTCAATGAAAGATATATATATACGAAATAATTTAGCGAGCACTTGAGTGTAGTGCATAGATAACGTTGCTGCCCTTTATAGGTCTGTGGATATTGGGTCAATTGAGAGTGAGTGGCTGTACTCGGTTGTTTGCCAGCGCTCTGTAATCTAGTCGGATGGGCACATAGGCTGGCATGCTGTGTTGACTTCAGTATAGGTCCCGTAGAATTGCCGGGATAAAAATAGTCTATGTTTTTTTTTTAATTTTTATTCTTTACAAGTTAGCCCTTGACTACAATCGGTCTCAGCTGGAAATCAGCGCTTGGCATTGCTTTTCTGCGATGAACGGCTAATGCTGAGCAGCTGTAAACCCTTTCTGTTTGGTGTCACAGACAGTCATATAATATCTTAGATAGGATGTACTGTTTGTGACACTATAAATGAATAAACTTCTTTTCTTTCTTTTTTCAATAACGTATTTTTTTTTTTGATTTGGGGTTCTGACCTCATTGTTCGTTGCCAAGTACCAACGAGGCAGTTATTAATACTAGGAGTAGTGGTACAGATACTAGTTACTACAAACGGACATATCTGACGTTTCAAAAGTGCTTGTCAACTAAGCTTTAGATTTTTTTCGAGAAAATGACCTATTTTTATATCCTTGTTTAGCCGATCTACGGTTATATTCGTATATTGTGTAACTAACCCGACTTTAAAAGCGCTAGAGTGAACGAAAATAACGACCCAGATTTCCGTAAATTATAACCCTTTATTTAAACAAGACACGTTTCTGTGTTTGACATCGTTGGTAAAAAGGGGAAGGATATAGAAAAAAATATTTATTCTCATCCGAGACCTTTATTTCGCTGAATGGTTCAGGTGGCTCGCGGCAGATAATCGCAAACGTTTAATAAAAGCATCACTCACAGGTGTCACGTGTAACATATACGTTTCACTCGGGGCTATATATAAATTGTTCGCCTACCAAGGAGAATCACAATGAGATAATAGTACCTTCCAATTTTATATACGCATTAGCAGACGCCTCGTGGTTTTATCCGCAAGGTCCTCGTACCTGAAGAGGTCTAAATGCTTAAAACACTCACAAATAACATGGCTTTATAGTTCAAAGTAGCGAGTAGCAGGACGTGTTCGTAGCAAATATGCTTTCCAAAATATATAGGCAACTTTTTGAAATGAAATGAAATAAAATGAAATTTATTGTTAAAATAACCTTATATCATTATTTTTTTTTTATTCGGTACAAGTTATCCCTTGACTACAGTATTACCTGAATGGTTAGTGATGATGCAGTCTAAGATGGAAGCGGGCTAACTTGTTAGGAGAAGGAGGGTGAATATCCACACTACTTTCAGTTTCTACATGACATCGTATCGGAACGCTAAATCGCTTGGCGGTGCATCTTTGCCTAACTGGCGGTAACTAGCCACGGCGAAGGCTGCCCAGCCGGGGATTGAACCCAGGACCTCCGTTATGTAAATCCACCGCGCATACCAATGCGCCACGGAGGCCGTCAAATCATATCTGTATATACCAGCAAATATTTATAATAATTATATAAAAAAATATCAATAATATACTTGTAAAGAAATCGGATTTTCAACCTGAATACCTCAACGGTTAAATAGGTGAGCCGATAGATTCTATGATCAATCGTTGCAACATTGTCGTAGATTACGAGTGTATTGAACGCTAATGACCATAGCACGGGCAAAGGATGTTCAAAATAGCATTACCTACTTATAATCCAGGATCCGGGGAGAATTTTTACAATTGTTTACTATCAAGTTAATTTTCCGTGTGCAGCTTCATCTTGATGAGGATTCTGGACTGTTAGCAATTACAATATATTAGAGTTATTTGTGTAGAACTCGTTCAGTGTATATACAATACATACATTGGAATATAGAACTTTATGTATTAAATAATAGATTTTTTACAAAAATTTTGTTATTATATTATGACTGTCGTTAAAATCATTAAGAACCGCACCGTTTGATGTTGCGGCTCAGCGATGTGGTCACGTATTAACGTAACGGATACATGAGTACATTTCAACCATGCATCAACCAAATAACAGATAATGGGGATGATGACTTGGTTTGAATATATTGATTTTTATGATACATTCGGGTAAATAAGGTCAATGTTAACTAATTTATACATAAAAAGCAAAGATTGTCTGGATATTTGTAAAATAAATGAGATTATAAAATTTCAAAATCTATTAAAAATCTTTTATCGTAATTAGATGAAAATTCATACAGTTTTAGCTTCCTTACATTGAATGTGACATTTTTTAATAAATTAACTACAAACATAAACGCACAAATAACAAATATATTAGTAGTTTTGTTTGAGCGCACATACAAATCTAACGATCATTACATTACCAACGACGTCATTAGTTCGTGCCATTTTGTATGGGGCGTTTTTCAGGGATCCGCGGCAGCGCCGCAAATCTGACCTTTTAAATGCCTGTAGCTCCGAAATTAATGATCGCAGATACCCTGTTCCTTTTACAAAATTGCTTTACTATTAGCATACTCTTAATTTATATACAATTTAAAAAACTGTCATCATCCCTATTGTCATTATTATTGATTTATACTGACAATTAATTATAACCTCTACAAAGAACAAACTGAATGTTTTTTTTTATTCTTTCCAAGTCAACCCTTCAATACAATCTCACCTGACTGTAAATGATAATGCAATCTAAGATGGAATCAGGCTAACTTATTAGGAGGAGGATGAAAATCCACACCCGTTTCGGAAATGTATAAGTTTCATTTCATTAGGGGTTCTTTCTTATCCATAAAAATAGTAAATGATCATAATATCATAGTCCATTAGAGCAACCTGGCAATTGACCTGCATCGCCTTACCTCATGTGGCAAATATTTTTTATATTTATATTCTTTGGTTTCGTAACCACGGCTGAAGCCTCCCACCAGCAAGCCACGGCCGAAGCCTCCCACCAGCAAGCCATGGCCGAAGCCTCCCACCAGCAAAAACAAACAGATGTAAACATTTTAAATTTATTTATTTAAAATTAAACAACGATACAGAAAATGCTTTACTTTCATATTTCTAAGATAGATAGTAGTAAATGGTACGGTAATTATACTTGTGTAAGAGTAGCAGGTACCACGCGATTTCACCCGCTTAGTTTCCACTTTTTTACTCGCTGATAATGTAGGTTCTATTGAAATGGTTAAAATCAGTCCAGAAGTTAAAATCGTTAAAATCTTAGCCTTTTCGCTACAACTAATAAAAATGTGTAGATATCATGTTATTATTTTTTGTAATTAAAAGTTGACTTTTTTATTTATTAGTTGTAAAATTTTATGAAGACTTTTTATTGCGTTCGAGCTTTTATTTTTTATTACCTTTTTAATTAGACCATTTACTTTAAGGTAAGTAATAATTTTAATGTAGTTTTTTCTTTTTTCTTTTACTTTGCTATTTAAGAATTAAATAATGATAATCATAGATGGGCGCTATAGTATAAAAAATAATTTAAATAGTTCGATATTAGTGTATTGTCACTATCTGCACTCTACAGGTGTTATTTTGTTTTAAACTTAGATTACATCATAAGTAGGTCGGTTTAATATAAAACCTCGATCGTAGTAAGTTTAAAATTGCTGTATTACGGTGGAAATATCAAGAAAGTTAACAAATTGCAATCAGGAAACGCCGTGAAAGAATTTCTGCTCCAGCTTAACGTTTAAGAACCGAGGAAGTTAACTACCTACCTACTTCGCGTGGATTGTTGAAATGTTAACTATAATAAAGCCTCACAAAGTACTATGATAGCTTTCATTTTCAGAATGAAATCGTAAGAGTTCTAGGTTTATCTCTAATTAGCTGACGCCGCGCGGTTTCACCGGCGTGGTTCTCGTTTCTGTAGGAGTACGGGGATAATATATAAACTATAGCCTCGATAACCTTTCTCGATAAATGGGTTATCTAACACTAAAAGAATTTTTTAAATCGGACTAGTAGTTCCTGAGATTAGCGCGTTCAATCAAACAATCAAACAAACAAACAAACTCTTCAGCTTTATGTATAAGTATAGATATAGATTAAGCGATAAGCTTGTTTAAAAAGGGAGAGTGTGACAAAAGTCCAAAGATCAATAAAACTTTAGTCCTCTCGAATTTAACGGCGTCCTAACCGTGGAACTGTTAATGTCATTATATTTCTTTTTAACCCCCAACGCAAAAAGGTGATGAAAATCGGTTGAGCCGTTTAAAAGCTTTGGGGGTTGAAAGTGGGGAAGAAGTATTCGAGTGGGGTCTCATATGAGAGCACTCTGAAAGAGAATATTGATGACTTGATCGCGAGTGTAATTATTAATATCCTAACTCGTTCAAAATTTTCTATTTTTAAATCATTTTCTGACCAATATTCCTCATTTCCTTCTTTATACGAAGATATATATGGATACGACATTAGTCCAACACGAGGGGATCGACCCTATTGGTGTTGTGTCTGGTCCCTTAACCAACGAAGGATATAACCTATAGTGAACTAAGGCTTAGGAGTATCCATCATTTACCATCATGTATGTAAGTTTATGACTGTCCTTGTTTAACGAGCTGTTTGCAAATAAGACTAGTTTTAGTTGTTACAGCTTTTAATTGTCGAACCGCAGTTTGGAGTAGTTGTAGCGAGTTGGAGAATGTTATTAGTTGAATTATATGAACCTCAGTGTACCATAGGTCTCATTTGTCTAATTTTATTACATGACACTAACGAGAATTCGCAATGCGTAATGTATTGCAGATGTTACAAATAATAATTTCATTATACAGCAATTTCTAAAATTAGGTTAATTCTATACTTGTGGGATATTATGGAGACTGTCGCTTAGTTGTTTGTCTATCGTTTTATAAAAGGAAATTTTGGGTTCAATTCTAAACATTTTGTCTAATTGAAGATTTTTTCCTATACGATCGTTTCAGGTTGGCTTTATTCGTAGCTCCGTATTATCTATGACGTGCTTTCAAGCTCTTTTGCCTTCTGGTATGTCTTTATACCATTATACGAATTTACCATTACGATTATACCAGGGATATAGATTGAATAAACTATACCCCAATAAATTGTCTCAAGATAGCGTGCTTCACACCTTAAACCACATCCTTACTAGATCAATCTCTGCATTCTGTAAAGTTACAGCGCTGTGACTTCGTTCATTTCCATGGCAACTTTGTTGTTAGTAACTTTTTAATTTTGGCATCCTATAAACAAACAAGTTCAAAATCGAATAAAACCTGTTATACTCGTCGGTGAAAAGTTCGTCAACTAATGTAAAATAGCGGAATCGCATCCCAAATGACAACGCAGTCAAGCGATAACTTAAATGTCAAGCGTTGAAAAAATTGAGCTTATTAATGAGTCAACTGCCACTTGGGCCAGTGTTTAGATTGTGTGGGTTCGAATTCAGGGTCGGGCTATATTTTAGTTAGGAATCTCAGCCCGGAGTTGGATATGGTGGTGTTACACCCCGTGTCTCGGAGAGTGCCTACTCTTGGTCCCGGTCATTATTATTATTATTCGGTCATTATTTAGACGGCTGCGTGGCGCAGTGGGTAGTGCTTGCTGCTTTCTGCATCCACGGCCGTGGGTTCGATTCCCACAACTGGAAAATATTTGTGTGATGAGCATTGGTGTTTTCCAGTGTCTGTGTGTATTTATACATTATATAAGTATTTATATGTAGTATATATCTATATATTAATATTATAATATCAACTATCTTAGCACCCATAACACAAGCATAACAGCATACATAACTGTATGCTTACTTTGGGGCTAGATAGTGATGTGTATTGTTTAAGTATATTATCTGATAGTGCGATCGTTAATTATCAACCCACCTATAAGCCCACCAACTTGCTTTGGAGCAGCGTTGTGAGTCTAAGTCTCAATTTTTATTTTTAAATTTTTTAAATTTCCCATTCAAATAGTCGGGAAAGGCTGTGCTAGGAGTGGGTGAGGATTCAACCACCCCCCCTCGGTGATGAGTCCAACCGCTCTGAACGTTGAGCTATTGAGGTTCAAATCTCATCTATAAGAAAGAATATTGCGTGACCCTGTAGCTGATAGTGATGATAATAATTTGCTTGTGTTGTAGTATGTTGATTGGAAGCGATACAAATTCAGATGATCTATCCTCCAGAAATAGGTTATGCCTCGACATACATATTATGATAAGCGAACCGTTTGATGCCAATAGTCGGTTTGCGGTTTCAGTTTACACCTGTGGTAAATACCAGAATGTATAATATATTATGTTTGCTACATACACGTTACCTATATAATACTGTACATCATTGTCCATAAAGTAAAACACTGTAGGCAGTACAGTGGATTTGACCTCTGCCTTCGATTTGGAGGACGTAGGTTCGAATCCGGTCCGGGGCATGCACGTCCAACGGTTCATTTATGTGCATTTTAATATTTTTTTGGCTGGTGGGAGGCTTCGGCCGTGGCTAGTTACGTTAGCCGACAAAGACGTACGCCAAGCGATTTAGCGTTCCGGTACGATGTTGTGTAGAAACCGAAAGGGGTGTGGATCTTTATCCTATTCTTATCAAGCTAGCCCGCTTCTTTTTTAAATTGCACCATCACCTACCATTAGGTGAGATTGTAGGCAAGGGCTAACTTGTATATAATAAAAAAAGTAATTGAGCGCTATTATTACCTATACTAATATTATAAAGCTGAAGAGTTTGTTTGTTTGATTAAACGTGCTAATCTCAGGAACTACTGATCCGATTTCAAAAATTCTTTCAGTGTTAGATAGGCCATTTATCGCGGAAGGCTAAAGACTATATATTATCTCCGTATTCCTGCGGGAACGGGAACCACGCGGGTGAAACTGCGCGGCGTCACATACCAGTTATAAATTTGCTAACACCGTTAGGTAAGTATTCCTACAACGTAGTTCCTCGTGATCCGCACACGAATGGCAACAATTGAATTCGTAAATAAACGTTCAGTACCTAATCAGTGATATTCATTAATCCTTGTGATTTAAACTTCACTCCGCAGCCACTTTATATGTTGATTGGGTAATTTTACCAAAGCGTTCCCTCACTCGAAACGATTAGTGATTCGAATTACCATCTCCCTTTTTTCGCCGTTTGCTTTTTACCGGAATTTTTCGCCGCAAGAATTAAAAGTTTCTCGGGCGTTTTATTGCAGGTAAAACGTTTCTGACTAAGAAACGTTTGACTGGTGCTTTGAAAATATTAACTTTAAAATAAAAAACAATAAAAAAATAAAAAGCATATGAAATTTACATCTTTACTAGACGATAGGTCGACTCAGCTAACGAGCGCATTATTTATATTGGATTTGGTAATTATAAACAGTGAAATAGCGCATAAAGCGTTAAAAGCTTTATTAGTTAAAACTAGCTGACACCACGCGGTTTTACCCGCGTGGTTCCTGTTCCTGTAAGAATACAGGGATTAAATATAGCCTTTAGCCTTCCTCGATAAATGGGCTATCTAACACTGAAATAATTTTTTAAATCGTACCTGCCTACCTTTAGTAGTTCCTGAGATTAGCGCGTTTAATTAAACAAACAAACTCTTCAGCTTTATAATACTAGTATAGATTCATATTTAATCTTTACAACTTACTAACATTTTTCAAATATTAAAGCAATATTGAGATAGGTACAACAAAAACAAACATAACATAAACTGAGTACCTACGATTAGCCGAAACATAGCTACATAGTTGTAAAGTATTATTTTGCGAATACTCAAAAGAGTGGCTTAAGATAGATCTCTTTGATGTTGCCCGGTTACAGCGGACGGTCTTTGAACATCATCGGTCAAAGGTAGAAAGGGTCGCAGACGTCAAAGATAGCCAAGGACTCATTGCAAGATTTAACCCAACAAATTGTAGCACTAAATGAAACAAGCATACATACTCTGTACTTAAGTAAAATTGAGATATAGGGACTGCGAGATCCCTAGCTAGTTAATTGCTCACTTACCCTGTTAACTACGGCTCTCGCCGTATTAGAGCCATTTCCAGAGCAATTACTTCTTTATGTACCACAAATAGTAATTGTATGATAATTAATTTGCTTATACGACTGTGAGTAAATGTCACAACTTGCATACTTAACGTTTATTGAATGTAAATATGCCGTTAAGTATTCGAACCTCGAAGGCACCGATTTTATTTTTAATTCTAATTTATAATATTTTCAGTGTAGACTTTTTTTTAATTTTTTTTATTCTTTACAAGTTAGCCCTTGACTGCAATCTCACCTGATGGTATGTGATGATGCAATCTAAGATGAGATAAGACTAACTTGTTAGGAGGAGGATGACAATCCACACCCCTTTCGGTTTCTATAGAACATCGTGCTGGAACGCTAAATTGCTTAGCGGTACGTCTTTGTTGGTAGGGTAGTAGCTAGCCACGGCCAAAGCGTCCCACCAGTCAGACCTGGACCAATTAAGAAAACCTCAATTGGTCCAGCCGGGGATCGAATCCAGGACCTCCGTCTTGTAAATCCACCGTACATACCACTGCGCCACGGAGGTCGTCAATACCTTATAGACTCATTTATTTCCGAATTTTGATGTTCTTCGCGTTAATTTTCGAAAATAAAGTGTAGTAACCAAATCGTGATCCCTGAACTAATTAATTTAATTATTAATAGTGATGAAATCATAACAATTTAAGTTTAATTGTTTCAATACAGTTAAGGTTAAACGGGTCGTTTAAAGCTTTAACGATATTGTTACCCGATGCAGTGAAGGATTAAAGTTGTAATTGTTTAAATATAAATCCATATTGGATTTATATTTTTGCAATTTGTAGTTCGTCGTTAAGGTGGGTACAGATTGGTGCAATGCAACATGTAATGCAACATGCAATGCAAGAATTTGACGTCCACATTGCTGCAATGTATCACGAATGCTCGTGGTTTGGACGCCTCGCGCGCACGAACTGCGCCTGGGTCGCGCACGCTCCGAGCGTTACAACTCGTGCGCGGTTCGATCCGAGATTTGTCGGTTTTTGGTACGAACACAAAGGGGCGCGCAGTTTGCGCAGGACTGAGCCGACTGATTCGTAGTCAATGCGCGTACCGCGCGCGCCACACGTCCAAGGCAGCAGGGAACATGCAATGTAAGGCAGAATATTACATTACATGTTGCATTGCACCAATCTGTACCTACCCACCTTTATCAGTACTAGACGAGTCATCTGTGTTTGTTACTGCTTCACGCAGTAACTAACTAATGAATTGTTTTGGTTGATATTTAGAATGGACACATTACATATACTACCCAGGATTAGGATAGTCTATTTTGAAGCCTGGATAAACTACATTGAATCTCGTAAAGTCCATGATTTCTGCATAATTTTTGAAAAGAATAGAAGTTCACGGGAACAAAGGTCACTGGCGTTTTTGGTGTATAATAGAGTATTCTACACTGATTTTAAAGTAAGTGTATTAAGTAAAATACTTACTACATTTACTTTACTAGTAGTTCTTACAGTAAGTAAGTATTACTTATGTACACCCTCGCCTATATCTTTATAATTTTTATTATTAGAGTCTTCGTTAGGTTGCCTGGAAGAGATCGCTTTTTAGCGATAAGGCCGCCTATTGTGCATTTTCTTTTTTATTTACCATTATTTTTCTGTATTGTATGTTTCTTTGTGGTGTACAATAAAGTGTATTTTCATTTCATTTCATTAAGTAAGAATGGTTACTCAAAAAAGAAGCCAATAAAACCTCGATAAAATAATATACGTTATTTTTACAGCTAGAAATTCTGAAGTAGTTTATATTCTGCAACAGTTAATGGTTGGCAGTTTGCACGAAATAAAAAGCTAGGACAAACATTATACAAGTTAGAGACGCCGCAACTTGAGGGGTAAGAAAAAAGTTCGACGTAAAAGATGGAGCGAAGGATTTCAGCCGAGCAACGCTGTTGGGAGGGAAAAGAATAATAAGCTACTTACTTCAAGTTCCTTGTACTTGTTAAAATATAAAAACACTTGGTGTATTCAACAAGCAGTGCGATTTTTACTATTTCAGTTATTTAGAATTCAACATTCATTTATTTCAAGTAGGCTCAGTTTACAAGAACTACGTCATGTGTCAGTTGACTATTTGTAAAGATTCTACCACCGGTTCGGAAGGCAGGTTCTACTGAGAAGAAACCGACAAGAACTTGCTCTTTAAAAAAATCATACAACATTATAATGTACAATTGAAGACAACATTACAATTTCTTATAGTTTTTACTTACTGTGTGAATGTGGAAGCTGATCCAACGGCTTCCAAGCATCTTTATCTTTATAATCTTTATTTTTTAACACATTACTTAAAGCTATGCATTGGCAGGTCCATCACAGTCTTGGGGATCTTGTTATAGTACACCCAAACCTACAAAAAATTTTATTACTTTTTGGAGACGATATGCAGAAATAACTAACTTATGCCCGTGTCTAGGAAGACGTTATTTCTATTGATTGATACGAGAAACGACATTTTATATTATTACGTGCCTACAAATTCACCGCAAAAGTGATCCAAATTTAGGTACTCTACTGTGCGCAAGCATGCAAATTTTTGCGTTTAACTCTATTTGTATATTTATGTAAATACCGTTTCTACACTTCCTGAACATACAACTCGATATTGTAGACAATTGTTTACAATGGTCAACCATAATGAAATTAAGACAAAAGAAATTGAATCCATTTGCGACAAGAAACAAGCACACCCATAACATTAATATTATAAAGATATTTCATTTGGTATCTTATGTGCTACCTTTTATTAAAATAAAAACCTTTTTTTCTTCAACAGTCAAATTATTTTTTTGGGGGGAGGGGGGGGGGTTCCCCCATTAGTTAGTAAGGGGTTCGCTGTCACTTGGAAATTTTAACAGGGGTTCGTGGAGCCGAAACTTTGAGAAACCCTATCCAAAGATTTTATACTGTAGAATTTCTATAGTATAAAATCTTTGGATACGAGTACATTTACGAACGTACATAAACGACGACTGAAAGGATATTTCTAGAGACAATCTGTTTAGCACGTATCAAGCCACATCGCAGCAATAATATACTTACAAAATAATCAATATGTTTAACTATCCGCTAGTGGTTTTTTCTTATTTGTTTTTGATTTAAGTTAAATATAACTTGTACACAGGACCAACTGTAGTTCATGTTTATTTATTTATTTAAGGACAACCAACAGCTGATACATTGTTACATGTTAATAATTTACATTAATTATAGGATATCAGAGCATACACTGAATAATATGTCAAATGTAAAAATACAAATGTTGTACTATGATTAGGCTTTTATGCACTATGGTTAGATATGATATAAAACCATGAATATATTTTATTGGTGCCTTTTACAATTGTGTGCATGTACACAGATACACAATCTCTTATTATAACACGAGTAACATGGTTCGATGAGATGAGTCCATAGGTTCTGTACATGCCTTAGAAGCATGCTTCGTACAAATTTGTGTATTGTGAATAATTTCAAACTGTTACAGAAATGTAATTGGATTTTTCTACTATATATGAACCTTGCAATACGTAGTAAAATTAGTCCACCGTTAATTAAAATGATTATGTATGTACCATACCATATTGTATATTATATTTAACAATGTCCAGATATCTGGACTGCTGCTACAGATTCCATAGAGGAGACCGATTTGTTGTTTGTAGCTAAATATTTGATCTGAAATCTTTCATTGTAATTACGGGATGTAACAAACGACAAATAATAAGAATACTTTGAAAACTTACACTGCCCCTGTGGGACATTATGTAACTGTAATAAATACTCAAAAATAAATCAATAAACTACGCCGCACCTACTGTACTGAGTTCATAATTTACAGATAGCAAAAATACTTATTAATTTTCCATCGAAAATTTGTAACATGTACAAATACAATATACATATTTTATTTCACAAATTTTACGAGTTGTACTTGTATTGAGATGAAATGTCAAAGCAATAAACTTCGCCGCACTGGTGAATTTACGCAAATGTGGAATAAATATTTACGTTACAGAAATGTTCAGGGAACCAGGGCAATCAGTTGTTGGTGTCTGATTAAGTACTTTCCAAACAAGGGCCCCGTACATGATTCGGGCGGGGTCTGAAAAGGAAATCCACCGTAATTTCAAGTGATTTCAGAAATGATGAACTATATGTAACGAATGAATTTGAATGAAATAAATGAATGAATGAAATATACTTTATTGTACACCAAAAAGAATAATAACAAGCAAGAAATTAACTTAAAAACTAATGTACAATTTGCGGCCTTATCGCTAATGAGCGATCTCTTCCAGACAACCAATCGAAAAATAAAAAAGGAATAATGAATAATGACGGGTAAAGAAAAAGTAGGAGATACCACTTATATAATAATATATTATCTCAAAATCTACTATATAAAAATAAGTCGGGTTTTCCTTCCTGACTCTATAATTCCAGAACAGAGTTAGGGTAGGGGTTGGGTAGGGGTAGTTGAAAGTTTACATCGAGTTTCAAGCGGACGAAGTTGCGGGCGTCCGCTAGTATATATATATAAACACATACGATTATACATACATACCTACCACAAATTACATATATACCTACATAGATATATATACCTACATAGATGTATATATATATACAAATAAATATATGTGTAACATAAACATACATAGGAAAATTTATTTAATTAATTTAGATGTTAATGTAAGAAACAAGACAACAAACACAACAACTTTACTTTATTACTTTCTGCTAAAACTTCATTAATTTTTCTGTATAATAAATACTGCTGATAAACAAATTTATCTATTATATCTATATATAATAATATTGAATTTTGTACTTTTTTAATTTTTAAATATAATTATAGGTCTTTGAGATTTCAGATTTAAACGCCATGGCACTGTGGATTACGAAATATAGATGCTAAAATATATAACTACGAGTATATTAATTCATGTTGGCAGTTCTACTTAGGATGTTGAATAAACATTGTAATGGCTTTTCCGTGAACCATTTATCGGCTTAAGTTACTTGGAGGATAATAGTTACGAGGATATAGTATTATAACTATTACCAGAGGAGCATACATTAATATGAAATAACTAACAATGGGTCTTCTGTATAACCTGCCCAGCGTATGGATGGTGAAAAGAGCTATGCTCGGAGTATCTCTGTGTGATCGAATAAGAAATGAGGAGATCTGCAGAAGAACCAAAGTCATCGACATAGCTCAACGAGTCGTGAAGCTAAATTGGCAATGGGCGGGCCATATAGTTGGGGTCCCAAAGTGCTGAAATGGCGACCCCGCACTAGAAAGCGTTTACTCACCAGGTGGATTGAGCACTGATTTACTGACATCAAGCAGGGATTTGCTGTCGGCTCAGGATTGTGATGTTTGGAAGTCTCTATAAAATACCTATGTATTGCACTAGAGGTCCATCGGCTGATATGAGAATGATGATGCACTAATGTATAATTATTTAGAAGACGAGATTTTTGAAGAACAAGTTTTTACTACAAAATAACTATTATTTCACTTGTTGTTAATTATGTTGTTGACAATTCAGTCTAATTGTAATTCGAGTATTACGTAAGCCGAGTGGTTTTATAGACTTGGAATCTTTTTTTCTTATTTTTCAGCGCAGGAAAAAATTCAAGGAACCCCGTATGAATATTTAATAAGCTTTAAGTACAGTTGTTCACGTCTGATAAAGATTTTATGTTACTAAATTCAAACGCGGGCTTTTTAATGGTTCAAGCGTGGTTTGAGAATTGCGCGAAGAAAAGATTTTTGAAATTTTAGCTTTAAGGTGGGACATGGAAAGGATTTTTTTTTTAAATGTTTGTTTTTTAAAAGTAGAGACATGAAATATTGAATGACGACCACTGAGTACAAATACATAATGACGTGTTTCTGGGTTTTTATATTTTCGGGTTTAAAAGGGTGGATAGCAAAGTGAAATTAAACATAGGATTAAAGATAATTTCATTGAGACCGGAAGGAGAAAAAAAAAATATATGAAAAAATATGCATTTTAATGTAGAGACGAAAATCTTAGTGTTCCATGGATTCACCGTGCAAGTGCCGAGTACATCGTGTGGTAGAGAGAAAAACCCCAAACAGTTTCCCAGACTTGTGACCGATGGTGTAGGGATAAGGACATCCTTGACAGTTAACTAACTTTCCCCTTCTCCGCTCGTGTAGTTCTTCCTGCCAAGCCAAATTTGGTAAGATACTACTAGAGCAGCTCTGGATAACCCTTTTTAATATTGAACTTGCTGCCTTTCTAGTGAGGCCAAGGTCTTTAAGCAAGTTAAAGAGAGATTTTGCTGGTAGACGAAGCTGCGAATTTAACCAGTAAGAATACAAATTCATGAATGACTAGTTACTTAATGAAATGTAAAGAATTTTGTATTGATTTTCAACGTTCGTCAAAGTTTCTGTTGCAAACACAAAAAGTAATATATTTTTCGTAGTGTGATTCACTGTTTTATTGTCAGATATATACATGTTATGATAATATTACGTAGATATATCCGCGTTTTATATCACAAGTTTTACGAGTTGGGCCGAGATGAAATCGCACAGCAATAAATTTTGGCAAACTGGAAAATCTATGTATGAAAATATGAAGCAAAATATTTTCCGTAATTCGGTAAAAAGACTTAAAGTTATTTAATATTAGCTTTAATAAACAGATTTTTAAAATCAAAATATGTAGTTTGTTTACAGTAAATTTTGAAACGTAAATTTGTAGAGACTACCACCGTCCACCGATTCGGAAGGAAGGTTTTGCTGAGAAGCGGCGACAGTAAATTCAATAGTTTTACATGGTTTACAATATTTTTACTATTTCTAAAATGGGAAATTCCTCCTTCAATACAGGTACGTAATAAATCCTCAGGGTATGCATTGCATTTATGCATCTATCAAAAGCATGCCACTGAATGTATCCCTCGTTTAGTCAGCATATGAATTGTATAAACCACATCCATTACAAGTTGTGCGCTGACCATCTAAGACTGTACTATTGTTTAGTTATTATCAGAATCACCTTTTCCATTCATAAAAATCTACTAGTGTATTACAAAAATAAGCAACCAATAAGTTTGCTCTTATATTTCTATAGTAACACAAAATGGTGGGCGTAGTTTGTACATCCTATTTTCTGGTGTTTATTGCCTTTGTTAGCAGCTACGATATTAGAACGTTGAATAAACATTAAATGGCTTGTGCGTGAACTGAAAATTTATCGTTTACTGATACTGTATCTGGCATTTATTTTGATGTCCTCTCTTGTTTTTGTTTTCCTGCCTCAATTCTATCGTTTAGCTAACAAGATTATGCTTATGAGGCTTATCTAATTATGGATAATTACGAAGATTAATTTATATTGTCTCTTAGTCTGGGAGCTCGTTATACGGCTGCGACTATGAATGACCAAGGTGTTGTTTTTTTTTACAAGTTAGCCCTTGACCACAATCTCACCTGATGGTAAATGATGATGCAATCTAAGATGGAGTCAGGCTAACTTGTAAGGAGGAGGATCAAAATCCACACCCCTTCGTTTGAAAGATTTGATGTTGAAATAAAATTACAGCACATCTTCCTCCATAACGGAAAAATTATCTATAAGGTGGATCTTTAGTTTATGCCCTCAAAAAGTAGTATTTATCAAAAAGCTACGAGTTGACTAAATAAATATACTTAGTTAATCGTGAGAATAATTATTGTTTAATATCGGAAGCCCGTTCCTTTTGCGTTAATTGCGAAATTCTGTTATTTTACAAATCCTGCGGGACTTACTTATACTAATATTATAAAGCTGAAGAGTTTGTTTGATTGAACGCGCTAATCTCAAGAACAATTGGTCCGATTTGAAAAATTCTTTCAGTGTTAGATAGCCCAGTTATCGAGGAATGCTATAGGATATATATTATTCCCTTATTCCTACGGGAACAGGAACCTCGCGGATGAAACCGCGCAGCGTCAGCTATAAAAAAAAAAAGTCTCTATATCTATAACAAAGGATATGTCCGAAATTGAGTCCACTTCTAAGAACGATACAGAAATGAAAAAAAATGTTCTGAAAATCATGTATATTTTACATATTTTACTCCATTAGAGTCTTAACTGAAATAATATTTGCCAACAGGAAAAATAAGTTGATTTCAATATGTTCAACACCAAGCGTAGTGATTTTTATATTCTCTTTGATTAAGAGTATCTATGGTATTTCACTGATTGTCACTTGTCTGATGTCAGTTGTATTTGCTAGCGCAGTCTGTCAATGTCAAAGTCAATTTATGAATGAGATGTCATTGTCAAATATCATTATTATGTTAATTTGATTAGATCTGTCAAGTTAATGTCAAATCCAAAATAAAACTGTCGCCTGTCAGTTAGACACAGATAATGCAAAGAATTTTATGTCAAAGGGATACGAATTATTTCCCTCCTATAACAAGTAATTCAACTGATTGACAAACATAGTTTTTTTTTAAGTTGGCCTTATAAGTAATTTATGACCAATTTTCAGCTCATTATCATTTGTGTAATTTAGTTTCTTTTTTTTATTCTTTACAAGTTAGCCCTTGACTACAATCTCAGCTGATGTGAGTGATGATGCAATCTAAGATGGAAGCGGGCTAACTTGTTAGGCGTAGGATGAAAATCACATAAATTTCGGTTTCTACACAACATCGTACCAGAACGCTAAATCGCTTGGCGGTACGTCGTTGCCGTACGTCTAAGCCTCCCACCAACTAAATCCAAATCAGTTCAGTGGACTACCCATGAAAAAGTAACAGATAGACAGCCAGACAGACTTACTTTCGCGTTTATATTATTAGTATGGTAGTATGGATTACAATTGTCACTATGATGGAGAGTGTTGTAGAATGTAGCTAATTCTATCTTTTAAATCTCGAGAATAGTGCTCTCGTTCTATATTTGAACTAGACGGCGCTGTGTCAAGATGCATTAACCGGGGTTACTGAAATAGGCACATTCTCTAGAACGTTTCATAAACGACATCTATCGACCCACAACCACGATGTCTGTAGTCTTTGGAATGTATTTTTACCCGACTACGGCGAAGCCAAAAGGAATAGTAATGATTATGGCAGTCTATGTATGTATGAACTTTTGTTCCACCGTAGCGCCTAAACTATTGAACCGATTTTAATAAATGAGGTGTCAAAAGATTTCTAATAATTCAAATTGAGACATAGGCTATATAAATTTTATAAAAAAATTATATGACGGAATTTAAACCTGATATTCTAACCTCGTAAAAAATTAAATCGAGATAGTCACTATGTGTTTGGTATCAAACGAAAGGTCTCGGCGAGCACATTACAAATATGTATATATATCATATTGTATAAGTCAAAATGTATCTTTAAAATTCGATCGTAAAGTTCTCGCGGTCCAGTCGTTTCATTTATGACATTTTTCTATTTCAATCTGAAATATTTTCTTGTTTCGTTCTTTTGAGACCCTTTTTTACGTAGTCGGGTTATAGTTTTTAAACTTTATTTTTTGTATATCTACACTATAGTTAGTGTATTGTATTAACAGTTTTCACAAAGTCAGAGACATAACTTATTGATTTGGGCTTAGTTTACAAGCACTTTTGATGGTAATGGTAATAAAAAAGTCGAAACACAATAACTGTCATCTGAGTCTTCCAACATACATAATAGCAGGTTTAAGTCAAATAACCATTTGTTTATCTTAAAAATATTCTGGCAAAACTGTATTTAAGTAATTTATTTTCCTGTTTATTATATTTTTTTATTTGGTTGTCAAACTATGTCGTTATATGTATCTATACTAATATATAAAGCTAAAAAGTTTGTTTGTTTGAACGCGCGATTTAAAAAATCTTTAAGTGTTACATAGCCCATTTATCGAGAAAGGATATATAGGCTATATTTTATCCCCGTATTCCTACGGGAACGGGAACCACGCGGGTGAAACCGCGCGGCGTCTACTAGTATTTCATAAAAGCTGAAAGTTGTTTCATGAAGCTCATGCTTTAACCATAGGTAAGTAGCGTTGGCAATTATGGAGTTTCGACCGTGGTAGCTTTAAAAGGTCCAGATCAACTGTCTAAGCAACGGCTGAAAAACTATCAGCTTTTATAAAATAAAATGGTCCGGTGGTAGAGACTTTACAAATAGTCAACCTTGATATTTCAAAACTGCTTGTAAGCTAAGCCTACTTGAAATAAATGAATTTTGATTTGACGGTTTGATCATACAGGCTCTTAATAGTACATTATGATATAAGTGCGGTAAGTTGAAAATTACAGTCGAGGCGATATTGCAGCTCGAGCCTTGGTGAGTGCTATAGTAAGGAAGCAGAGGCTGTAATTATCAAAGCGCACGTATGTCATACGACGTTTTTTTAACACATTTGCGAGGAAACAGTTTCTGAAAATAAACTTGCATCCTATGCCTGTTTTCCATTTGATGACATTTTGACACGCTTGTCAACGAATTGCGATCACCAGCGTTTTTTTAGGCAAATGCACCAAAAACAGCCAGTATTACTAATAAAGTAAATTAATATTTTTGTGTTTCTGCTACAGATAAATGGTTGTCATTTATTGACAAAATTATTAAAACGAAAGAATTAAATGTTTATTTATTATATTTTATCTCACAAAGTTAATTTTATTCTTAAAATGTTGTGCACTTTTCTGACATAAAAACTTTTTGCTAAGGTTTAAAAAAGTACCGTTCGTTTTTAGACGGATGATGAAGTTTTTATATTACATTACAGCACATGTGCATTTTACTTTACATTACAGCACATGTGCTTAATGAGATACATTACAATATTTAAATTGTTGAAATAACAGATGTGTTTTAAAATAATTTGTTAAAATCGAAGAGGAACTAAATTAAAAAAAAAAACTGAATACTTCTACTAGTTTAATGAATACATGTTCTATCTCCATCTTCAGTGTTCTCGTTTGCTCAAGGACTAACTCCTTGCAGTTTATTTTTTCATTCCCCCGTACATTATGGCAACTAATTATAGTTTTAATTTGTAGAACGATCGAAACGTCATTCTCTTAAAAGCATACAGATAAAGTGGAGCGAACCCGAGGAGTGCTCCTTCATTATGTTTTATTCCGTTCTCGAGTAGTAAAGTAATAGTTTTTCCATTAGAGGGAGGCGAAAAAAGCTGATTAGTTCGAACGTAGGACGTAGCGGATGTCTTTAATTGGAGGAGGGAATACTCTTGTATTTTGCTGTATTTAGGTATTATATATAGTACTAGCTGACGCCATGCGGTTTCAACCGTCGTGGTTTCCGTTCTTGTAGGAATACGGGGATAATATATAGTCTATAGCCGACCTCCATAAATGGGCTATATAACACTGAAAGAATTTTTCAAAACGGACCATTAGTTCCTGAGATTATCGCGTTCTTTCAAACAAACAAACTCTTCAGCTTTATAATATTAAAGTACTACAGTGTACTATAATATTGTAGATTTTTGTATACGTATGCGAGTAATTTTAAATCATTGCAACTTCTATAGAAATCGAAGAAGTATTTTATTTTAGAAATTATCGAATATTATAATCGTCGTATGGTAAGATAAATTTAATTTTCAGTCTTTTAAGCTTAGGTATGTATTTTTCATTATAAATTGGTTTATATATTAGTCATTTATATAAGTAATTATAACGATGGGTAACATTGTTCCACCTTGAAAAAACGCCATTAAATTAACTAATGACGGCCTCCATGGCGCAGTGGTATGCGCGGTGAATTTACAAGACGGAGGTTCTGGGTTCGATCCCCAGCTGGGATTGAGATTTTCTTAATTGGTCCAGGTCTGGCTGGTGGCAGGCTTCGGCCGTGGCTAGTTACCACCCTACCGACAAAGACGTGTAGAAACCGAAAGGGGTGTGGATTTTCATCCTTCTCTTAACAAGTTAGCCCGCTTCCATCCTAGATTGCATCGTCACTTACCATCAAGTGAGATTGTAGTCAAGGGCTAACTTGTAAAGAATAAAAAAAAAACTAATACTTTTATTATTAGAGAATATGCACAATTTTGGGCAAAACTCCAAGGACCAAGTGTTTGATTAGAGCGCGCAAACATGTAGTGAAACTGCCATCACTCTTAACCACATCAAACGTAGTTGACAAGTAGAGCACACATGATCGTGCGCGTCCAACGCACGTCCGTAGAGTGGTCCAAGAGCTGGCACATATTTTTGGGTATGTATTTGAGCCATGCTGAAAACTTGACCCGAAAATTGAAAACTGAGATGCATCTCATGTGCTACCCTAATATAGAATTTGAGTCTTGGTTGGAAAATGGTGTGGCTTTTTTGCAAACAATATCTTTGAGATTTTTTTGCAAAAAAATAACGATAGTTATAAATTTTGATATCTTTAAATTGATTTTATTTAAATACTAAAAAAATCGGTTGTCAGTAAAGTCGGTTTATTGACTATAGTTGAACGCGACAACGTCATAAGAAAATACTGATGGAATGGTTGCATTTTTCAAAAGAAAATTTCGTTTTTAAAATACTGTTTAATAATCTTCATAGACCAGAATATACTTTATTTCTTGTAAAAAAAGTTGGTAACTCTAGAGCGAGGGAAGGATTTTTTTTCGAGTGTGCAGCCGGCTCCATCGAACATCGAATTATAAGACGTTGTCACGTCAAAAATAAATTGATCAATTAATCGGTAATTTCTTAAATTTATTAAACAATTAATTTCTTAGCTAAATAGTTTTGCAAGTGTCTGCAAAGTTCAAGACCCTTCTGAATAATTTTGAGTTATTTAACTATTATTCCCTAGTTATTGCAAGAAAAATAAAGAAGCTCATTATAATATATGATATGATATAGATAGTTTCTGGACACCCATTACTCCCAGCTAGATATTCAGTTCCATGTAATACTAATAGAAGAGTTACAGGACAAATCTTGAGCTTGCTTTAAATACCCCCAAAAATGTTCGCCAGCTCTCAGACCACAGTGACGTGCGCTCGAGTTATTTATCATCCATCAAAGCAACGTGAGAGGGTTCACTTCGGACACAATAGTTCTTATACATCCAACAAAGAATTACGGCCGGAGCAATTACTACACTAGCAGGATGTGTTACCTATCCATTGTCATTTATCACAGTAAGTTGATTTTAAGTAAATGTCCTACGAGGTGGACAGTGCGTTATTGCTTTCCTTTATTTAATTTATGTGTAACTAGATATTGTCTGCGGTTTCGCCTGTGTATAAATGGTTTTGCTGTTCCTCTAATATTTTACGTTTACGCTTTGTTTTTTTGAATAACAATCTTTCATCCATTTGCTTACCTTTCACTTATTCTTATATTTTTCTGAATATCAGACAATGTGTTTGCAGAATTTAAAATTTATCGATAGATAGCAATGTTATAACTTAATAAACAACAAATTTAAAATATTATTAGTAAGGTCTTTGATTAAAATGACAAAAAAAAATGGGGCGACAACAAAGCGAGGCCTACTTATTCAACAGATTTCCATGTGGCTTTAGACAGAGAGAGATAGCAGGATCATGGAGCATGGACTGATAAACTTTCAGTCTTCATAAAATAAGGTATGTCTGGCTGTTACAGGCCCTCGTTCTAATATCTTACGGCCTTATTTATAACATGGTTTAGGATTTAAACCTGAATTTTTATTAAAGTAAAGTGAAATTTAAATTTTTAACAGTTGTGATTAGGTCCACTTTACTTTGAAGACAAATTGACGTTTAAATGTTTATGAAAGGGGTAAGGGTAAAATAGAGGCTGCAGTCATATTGGACTTATTGATAAAAATTATCAAACTTACATGTACACTACACATTTTTTATTTAATATTATTTTTTGTAAACTCGTTGAAAAATAAAGCAAAAAGAAATAGTAGATAACAGAATAAGGTACCTAATTTAAGTTGAGCATCCTAAAGCTCGCACCAAAAGTAGAATGAAGAAGATATTCTAGTGCTACACTTCGTAAGTCGCGATTCTTTTACATCTTTACTTCTAAGGGTCAGAACGGTTTAGAATAGCTTTGCTAAATTGATTTTATGTGTATTGCAGACTTTAGTCGGTCCCCGCTGTGTTGGTGTCCGAGCGCTGGGAATATTTCGACTTTAGTGAAATAGCTTTAGTTTCAGATAAACTGCTCACTATTTGCTGGCTCGTAACATAAGCCTGCGACTTTATCTTTTATCTGCCCGTATTTCTGTCTACTGGAACGATTAATGGTAAAGTGCACCAATACGAACTTTATTCATGCATCTATTGTTTTTTTATTCAATGGTAAGACACTACCCCAGCGCAGGACAGCAAGCAATTGCAGTCCACATGGCACCTGCAGGGTTATTATGTAACTCGGTGTACCATTCATATAATCAGTCACTACATCGTTTTTCATCGTATTTTCTTTTATGCATATATCTAACAATGTTTTTTTAATGAAATTACTTAATTATTGTAATTTTACGAAAAATTACATTAGTATTGTAGTGGAAGTAGCAAGTTATTATAACAAAAAACTGGTATTTATTTCATTTTGTTGAAATATTAATGTTGGATGATTGTTAAAACAAAACATCATTGCCATTTGATGTAAAATGGTTTTTTAAGTTCATAATCATGCAAAACTACATCTTTCTAGTAGTAATAGTCTCTGTGCTAAACCGCGGGCAGACGAACGGTCGGACAGACAGACGGACATGGCGAAACTTTAAGGGACTTAAACTTTGCGGACCACGGAACCCTAAATGTCAAATGTTAAATGACAAAAATAGCATTATTTTTGTCCAAACAATATGATCCTTATTTTATGTTTTCGTGGAACATTGACAGGTCAATAGACAAAGTTGTAGTCAATTACAAGACACTTTTACACTGACCGTCTTCGGAAAGTAAATAAAATACCTTTTAGGAAACCAATAAAAGAGAGAACTATTGAAACAAATAATATCTGTATCGCGTATGATACACGATACCGGTCTCATGAGGTCAGTGTAATACAACTTAGTAACGTCTGTGCACAAACAGTGTTATGATTTTTAACCGACTGTCAACGGGTCAGTTTTTTTTGTTTAACAGAGTATACTTTCAGATTGGTCATATTTAATTTTCATGAAAATCGGTTCAGTAATTTGGTGTTAAAATGAAAATAACGAAACTGCCCGCACTGTGGCGCTTTCGTTACTTAAACTAAAAACAGAAAAGTAAAATCTTTTTATCAAAAATATTCAACTGACTTCAAAATCACAAATTAAAACTAAAAAGTGAAAAATAACATCGTATGTTACTTAAATGCTGTCTTCTGATTACTTTGAAGGCGGTGCCAACACAGTGATGAAGTTTAAATCATGAAGTTTTAGGATTTTCAGACAGTTCTTTCCTGTGGTTCTTTCAAAAACGGCTTTAATTAATACGGCTTGACACCGCATTCAAAGTGATCACAAGGTAGCACATACGATGTTTTTTAGTTTTTTTTCTTTTGTGATTTTAAAGTCGTTTGAATTCTCTCTTTTTTTTAATATAAACTTACTTTATGATTTTTATGATAATAACGAAAATAATGCTGTGTAATTAAAAAAGTGCCAGTCCATTTTCTATGTGGTTAAAAACAAGCAAGTACCCAACTTAACGTGTACTGAAAATCCAATCAAGTACCTACCAAATCAGAATTTCCAGTGACTATAGGTTAATCGTCTGGCTTGCCTTTAAGGGATAAAGGATCACTGCCATCTGTCAGAATGAGTGGCTTCCACAAAGAAATGTAGGGCCATTAATACCGGTTCGACCGCCACACCGACCTCTCCCAGACGTTCTCTGCAATAAACAAGACTATCTCGCCTTGAGCTCACTTCACAAGTCCTTGTGTTCCGTTTCATCCCTCTAGCAGTTCAATACATAACATCGCAGGCTTACAAAGATTACAGGTACATGGATTTTCAAATGAACAGCCCCTGTAGCCAGCTGGCACGTCGATTCTCTTTCTACGATCGCAAACGCTTCGGAAACTAGATAAATGTAACTATGTATGATGTTTTCGAAGAGATAGCGGGTATACTTTACACCTTTGTTTTCCGCTACTTCCGAAAACCACAATTAACGCCAGATCTGTTGTTTGATGAATAGTTTACATTATCCATCCATTTTTGCGATCCTCAGAGATGTAATCCCTAGGATTTAGTTATCTGTAGCCACATAAGCTAGCCACTGGACCAATGAGGCGGTGGTATGCGCGGTGGATTTACAAAAAAGAGGTGCTGGGTACGATCCCAGGCTGGGCTGATTGAGATTTTCCAGTCTCCAGGTCTGGCTGGTGGGTGGCTTCGGCCGTGGCTAGTTACCACCCTACCGGCAAAGACGTACCGCCAAGCGATTTAGCGTTCCGGTACGATGTCGTGTAGAAACCGAAAGATGTGTGGACTTTCATCCTCCTCCTAGTTTCATCCCGCCCACTTAAATCTTAGACTGTATCATCAGTTACCATCAGGTGAGGATGTAGTCAAGGGCTAAGTTGTCACACTTTACACTAATATTATGAAGGCGAAAGTTGGTGTGTAAGTGTGTAAGTATGTTTGTTCCTCTTTTACGCTGCGGCTACTGAAGCGATTTGGCTGAAATTTGGAATGGAAATAGAATTTACTCTGGATTAACACATAAGCTACTTTTTATCCCGGAAAAATCCATGGTTCCCGCGGGATTTGTAAAAAATTGTAATGAATTTCACGCGGACGAAGTCGCGGGCGTCCGCTTGTTTATTATACAATTTAGTTTGTTTATTATGTAATCAGGTGAGATTGTAGTCAAGGGCTAAGTTGTAAAGAATTAAAAAAAAATGTACTTACTTCATAATAAAAAAAAATTGTTAAAATGGAGCTTCAATGTAAAAAATAAGTATAGTAATAAATAGAAATAGTGTCATGAAATACACCAATTCATAGTACGTCAAAAGCTTTAAGTAGTTCTGGGTCGGATGTCACCGCCTCGAGCGCAGACATTCCGTGCTATAAACTAGATTATCTCGCCAACCGCTCTCATCACCGAGCCCTCTGTTCGATTTCCCTCACTTTATGAAGATTGCCCGACTTAATGTAACGTCGCAAAATAAAATATTATTACACTCGATAACTAATACCTTTCACTTATGTACCTATATCCGTAAAATTTTATTTGTTATCATGGGAATATCAACTAGGAAGCTAGAGCGTTTGCACATTATCCGACCCAGTACACTGAAAATGAGTATCCGTTATCGTTGTGGACAATATTGTAACGCATTTTCATTATTGTTTCATTTTACGTGCGTATGGCCTAGCAATTGCCCGGCCGTGAAGCCATTCTATACATACTATATATACCTATTTGTTATTTCCCAAAGTTTAGAATCTAAAACATTTTTTTTTGTGATCGTGATCGAAATAAATTTGGAAATTAATGCACGTTGTAGAGACAACATCTCTTGAGGATGCTCTGGTTTCGGGGTGAAACGTATTTTGTCAGATCTGGGTGACGTTGTCGCATGGGTTTCTCGGCTTTTCGCGGATAATAGCAAAATAAATAAATTATTATATATTCATGATAAACTTCCGCAAAGTAACGCCTGCTTCTATCCAAAACTATAGTAGGTAATTAGTTTAACATTATAAGTAATTAACTGCCTAACTAAACCGTAAAGTTACTAACAACAGTTAAATCTCTATTACAATATAATACGCGTTCTACCTACTTCGAGTAGGTATACAAAAGCACTTTAGCGTTTGTTCAGTTCTAATTCAATTATAATTGTACTACAAACTTTAATAATATGCGTAATATTTGCATATTATTAAAGTTTGCAGTACAATTATAACATAATATAAATTCTATAATAGAGTAGTTAATACTCAATTTTCGAAATTTCACGATCGTTACTCAACTCAGAGCCTCAATAACTTAACGGTAAGCGCGGTCGGACTCATCACCGAGGGGTGGTGGTTCGATCCCCGCCCCGTTGGTCTATTGTCGTACCCACTTCTAACACAGTCTTTCCCAACTATTTGGAGGGAATATTGGTCATATTTAAAAGATATGTGGCACATATTCTTAAAAAAAAAACTAGAACCTAAATTCTCATAATCCGTAACTAAACAGTACGTACAGCAGTAGAACAAAAATGTATACTTGAACAAGTAATCGGAGTTATAGTTATGATTCATCTGCTTCGATTTTACGAGTCACCGTGGCAATTGAATGGCTTATTTTTGCGTGAACAAATAAAAGTTATTTCACAAAAGAGCGCTTGATTGATGGCCTGTCGATGGCCAATCGTTAATTATTTGAAGAGAAACTGACTGGTTTACGCTTATGAAAATTGCTTTTAGTTATAAAGAGCGATGAAAATGTAGATTATAAAAAACGTAATTTGGTTCTGTAATGAAAATCTACCAGTTAAGTTTTCAGCGCAATTAATCAAAGTTAAATTAAATTATTTTGAAAATATTGTATCGTATCTAACGGCAAGAGTTTGCCCATATTTAATACCTACAATTAGGTTCTTTTAAGGGTTATGTAGTCCACTAGAAACTTTTATAGTTTCGTCATATCGTATTATAATAGCTAAAACGGTATTTAATTTCAGCTTAACTCTTATCAATAATAAAATACATGACTAAATTAAAGTTCCACTGAACATTATGATCAAAATCTCTTTGAAAACTATAAGTCGTTATAATACTTAACGAAAGCTAAACGCTTACATTCTATGATAGCGCGATTTGAAACTTGGTAAACGTGATTATAATAGGAAAACATTAAACTTTAAGATAAGCTAACGACAAGGTAGGTACTATGAACGATTTAAATTCTACAGAGAAAGCTATTCGTAGAGATTTAGCACTGACGTGTTTTAGACTGATATTACATTGAAAACTTGAACGAACATGAATAGTTTCATTCATCTGTTTTAGTTAGAACTAGCGGACGCCCGCGACTTCGTCCGCGTGGAAATCAATGTAAACTTTTAAGTCCTATTTCACCCCCTTCTCATTTTATTTTTGCAATAAAAATATCCTATAACTTTCTTCGTATTATGGTTTTAAACTGTGCCAAATTTCATTTGAATTCATTTAGTAGTTTCAGCGTGATTCCCGAATAACAAAAAAACACGGACAGACAGACAAAAAAATTAAAACAAATATTTTTAGCTTTAATATCGATTATATAATTTTCAACAAGAATTTTCAAAATATCTTAAATGTACAGAATGTGCAAAATGTACAGAATTCGTATAATAAGTATAGAATCTAGATGGTGCTGGCATCCGTTATGTCACGGTAACGTTTGGTGTTACAAATGGTATAGTAAAATCCCAAATTGCATTTATAGAATTCGACCAGTTTTATTATAGATATAGATATAGATAATGTAATAATTATTACTATTGAGAATTGAGAATATTTTAAACTAGATTCTTAAAATGTATTCGTTAATGTTTTTTTAATTGTCTTTTCTATTTAATGTAAATGAATATAACATGTCATTCAAGTCACTTTTCAGTGAGAAATCACATATTTTGCTTCGAAAGCACCCGTGAGATGCCATTAAAAAAAATGACTATTTATCACATATGTCTACCTATCTACCTAGTTTTTTTCGATTTCAAGGTAATCTATATTTTGATGTTATAAAGCTGAAATGTATGTCTGTCTGGACGAGCTAATGTTTGCAACTACAAACCAGATTGTAATAAAACAAAGAAATAACGGGGCATAGATAGCAGAAAATAAAGGCAATGAATCATCATTAATTACGTCTAATTGGAATAATATTTACATGAAAATTAAAACCGGTTAACTAAGTCATATGGATGACGTAATTATTATCGTATTTTGCTCTACAGTCATTAGTTCACCAAACTTAGTTGTAACTAATGTCAATGGCTTGTCTTAATGTCAACAGTCATTACTCATGTCCGGAACAGTACGTTAAACCGCTCTCATCTCGTAGGACATCGTAACGTATGTTACTAAAATCATTAACGTCGAGTGCACTGGTTTATACGACATTCGCTTTAGGTGCAAATTAATAATCTGTGCTTAAACTAATTGCACATTTAAATTATCCGCCTTATGCTGGACGACAGCAGTGTCAAATTAGTAAAGTAGATCTGAAAGTTTTTTAAAGCTATTATTAACTAGCAGACGCCCGCGATTCGTCCGCGTGGAATTCAGTTTTTTTATAAATCCCGAGGGAACCATGGATTTTTCCGGGATGAAAAGTAGCCTATGTGTTAATCTAGAGTAAAATCTACTTCCATTTTAAATTTCAGCCAAATCGCTTCAGTAGCCGCAGCGTAAAAGAGGAATAAACATAATTACACACTTACACATTTACACACTTTCACACTTACACACAAACTTTCGCTTTATAATATTAGTGTGATGTAATATTGTAGGAGACTAGTATTTGAGTAGTATTGCTGCTACAAATAATATTTGGTTCTTAGTTGTAACTTAAGAGTTCTCTAATTTTATTATTGACAATTATGTAGGTAAAGGTTTCTCTTATAAAAACATGGTAGTACTGCCGAAGTGTGACATTATGTACTCTGTTGTACGACGTATACTGTGGCAATACTTTAAGACAACCTTCATCATTATCATAATCATATCAGCCGATGGACGTCTACTGCAGGACATAAGCCTTTTGTAGGGACTTCCAAACATCACTATCCTGAGCCGACTGCATCTGGTGAATTCCTGGGACTAGCTTGATGTCGTCAGTCCACCTGGTGGAGGGTTGGCCAAAACTGCGTCTTATAGTGCGGGATTGCCATTCCAGCACCTTGGGACCCCAACATACATCGGCTGTCCATACTGACCGTTACACAAACATTAATATTCTTTTACAATTATCTAAACGTAATCTTGTTCTTTTGTTACGTAAACGTAAGCACAAGATTATACTGTAAGTAGAAGGTACTGTATAATACATTAAAATTTAAAAATAATATTGGAACAGTGAGAATGTTGCAGTCAACGCTGAATCTGAAAAGCTACTTATGCATCACAATAAAATCCTCTTAAACGGGTTTACAGAGACTTCAGACAGAGTTCGACTACAATTCATAACATTAAAATCGTTTTATCCAAACACGCCGTATTTTTGCACCTAACGTTTACGTAACTTACATCTTAATGCTATTCCAGAGTTTAAAGCCGTAGTGAGTCTTAAGTCTCTACTATCTTATTTAGTACATAATACTTTTGTTTTTCAAAATTTCAAAAATTCAAAATTCTTTTATTTCAAGTAGGCTCAGTTTACAAGCACTTTTGATACGTCAGTTGACTATTTGTAAAGATTCTACCACCAGTTCGGAACGCAGGTTTTAAAAAAGTATCGTAATTTGTTTTGGTGTGAAACCCATAATAGAAATGAAATTATATATAAACCCCTTTGAACTGACAAAACACGGTAAAAAGATTAAATATATTGATATATATGTATATTTATAATTTATATGATGATTAATAAAAATTATCAAGACATAAAAATATTTTATAGGCTCAAACATTAAACAGTAAATTACAAATTTACTTATTTTTATTCATGGCATTGTTATTTGTTAAAAGAAAGATTTATTTCCCCTGAAAATAAAAATTATGGTAAGGAAAAAGCAATTCAATTTTTTCTTACCATTTTAAACAGCATTTCTTTTTTAATTGAAAATATTTTTGTGAATAGTTTGTGCTAAGAAGTAAACTAAGAAGTGTAATCTTTATCAATCTTCTTTTTTTTTTTTTTAGATTATTGTGAGTAAACTTTGAATTCAAAACATTCAGAAATATTTTTTCAATATTTTAGTAAATATTTCTGAATATTTAGAATTATATAGCACAATAGTTAGTACACTTACCTTACAGTTGTTGTAAAAGAGCTACTAAAGTAATTTC
This sequence comes from Bicyclus anynana, assembly GCF_947172395.1. Taxonomy (NCBI): domain Eukaryota; kingdom Metazoa; phylum Arthropoda; class Insecta; order Lepidoptera; family Nymphalidae; genus Bicyclus; species Bicyclus anynana. Next base: position 11,416,699 of record NC_069085.1, on the reverse strand, counting down.
GTAAAAAGTAAGATGTTATATTGACTATGACTTTCAAATAAATGAGGACAAACAAACAAATTCTAGGACCCTGAAATTTCCTTTAAAATAACTGCCTTTAAAATAGCAAATTTAGTGAACCAAGAGGATTATATAATCAATTTCAATCTTATAAAGCATTCTATATTCCAATTCAATTTTACGAGTCACCGAAGGAATTGAATAGCTTATTTTCTCGCGAATAAATTAAAGTTTTTCTGCTAGAGGGCATGTCTACGAACGAAATACGATGATCAATTGTTGAGTATTTGCCGAATAAATGGAATTTATATAATGGATATAAGGAGGAAATTCGACGCTAACAGGTTTAAATTAAATAAACAATAGATTTTGTTTCTTCAGCATCATTTTAGATCCATGAACTATTTATTATTCAAAACTAATAATAATAATTTTGGTCAGAGAGCTGTGTAGCGCAACAGAGTTAGACTCAAATTCCGCTTAATCTACCTCTGTCTAACCCCATACTATAGATAGAGAAAGATGGAAACTCCTAAATTACACTGTCGAGTTACGAGTATATTATTTGACTGCGCTAAATAAAAAAATAAAAATCTAGTCCTTCGAATTTGTTTTTGTACTTTTTAAATATTTTAATTTAAATGTACTAACTATCAACAAGGATATTTTTTGCAAAACAATCCTCACTTTGAAGGAATACAGGTACAGGTTGGTGTTGCATTTGGCCCTACTACTAGTCAGGTATTATGCGTGATGTGATAGCCCGGTGGATATGACCTCTGCCTCCGATTCCGGAGGGGTTCGAATCCGGTCCGGGGCATACACCTCCAATTTATCAGATGTGTGCATTTTAAGAAATTAAATATTACGTGTCTCAAACAGTTATGGAAAACATCGTGAGGAAACCTGCATACCAGAGAATTTTCTTAATTCTCTGGTATGCAGATTTCTGTCTGCCAATCCGCATTGGACCAGCGTGGTGGACTATTGGCCTAACCCCTCTCATTCTGAGATGAGACTCGCGCTTACAGTGAGCCGCATATGGGTTGATAACGAACTAGTCTACTACTAATAGAATGCCTTAAATGTCTATCCAAAAATGTCGATCAGCTATTTCTTGTATATCAAACGGTCCGCTATCCTATCAAATAACAAATAGGCTATTATAACAGCAAGACATTGAGTAGACTGAAATCCTTAGATATACCCTGCCTAAATAGGCAAAATCTAGAAATACTTGTCCATTATTTATTTTACTATATGGAAAATTACTTATAAAATCCGTGTATTTTAATAAAAGCTATCAAAGTTTAATCTAAAATGCGTGATAATACATTAAAATGATGCGAATACATTAAGCTTTGAGATACGTTGACGAGAAGCAATGTACACAGCTAAGCTGCTGAGATAAGCTACCGAGGCAATCATTAAGGGTGAGATCGTTGCTCAACCAACGACGTCAAATCAGCCAAATGTTTGGAATAATATTACATTCATACTATTTTTATTATGATTTTAAGGCCCCTAAATTGCTAATACAAATAAAAGTTACTATATTCTTGTACTATTTTATATGAAATATATAGTTTTCTTTCTTTCATAGCTCTAAAAAAAATTAAGGAATATGATTTTTCCGTTGTTACTTAATGATGATAGTTTTACTTATTTGTAAAGCTGTTGTATGAGTGTTATACAAGTAACCCGCTGGGATATTTGGTCCCTAGATTACTTTCAGAAAGGGCATTCCATTAATTGAGATTTGCTACAAAATATTTTTTTTATATATCGTATTTTTTAGACTGTGCTAGGAGTGGGTACGACAATAGACCAACGGGGCGGGGATCGAACCACCACCCCTCGGTGATGAGTCCGACCGCTCTTACCGTTGAGCTATTGATTTGGTTGGCATTGACAACTATTTTTTGAAAGACTAAAGCCAGCCTAACGTAGGAATAAAAATAGTTTGAGGGATATCCTAATTTCATGTAAATTCGATGAACTTTTAAATTAAATAGAAAATGAAAAAAAAATATCATCAAATTTGTAAAAACTGAATAGTTGGAAGCAATTCCAAAATGTAAACGCAAGAAATGCAAATCCCAAGTTTTATGGAGATTTTTAGGATTTCGTAGTAGATGTCAATATAAATAGGAACATTCATTAATCTTGATTCCATTGACTGCATGACTATAAAGGCAAGTTCAGTGTGAAGATTTGCGTCCGTGTAGTGTGGATATATCGCTTGTCCCAATGTGAAGACCGAACTTCTGTCTCTGCCATGCTTTAAAGCGTCGGTTTAACCGCTAATCTCTCAGGACATCTTAGCTTACCGAGCCATTAAGCTTATGGCCTATGCAATTTGAACGTTTACTGAAACTAAGCAGGTATATTCTTTGGAATTCAAAAGCGGAATCTTTAAAATATCTCTTGGTTGTATATGTGTTTATCCAATGATTTCTTCTGAATAATCGTGTTATAAGAACCGATATCTTATATAAGAATTCATTTTCTATAATTATTGATATTTAAGAAAACCTTCGTTTATTTACAATGATAAAATAAATAAAAAAAATTATAAAACGACTGTATAACACTTTATAAATAAAGAAAATTTATAAAACGACTGCATAATTTGACTACAGAAAATCATTAAAACATACGGAATTTATGTAAATTATAATAATTAATCGATAGATATCCTATATGTACTAATATTATAAAGCTGAAAGGTTTGTTTGTTTATTTGTTTGATTGAACGCGCTAATCTCAGGAACTACTGGTCCGACTTAAAAAATTCTTTAAGTGTTAGACAGCCCATTTATCGAGATAAGCTATAGGCTATTATCTGTACCTAACCGCTATCGGCGACACGTTTTATACTAACCCCGTAACCTACTGGAACGGGAATCACGCAGGTGGTCAGCTAGTTCATCATAACCAGCTGGAAAGTTTAGGCGGTACGAAGAAAATACGTCATTACAAACATACATTCATATATAGACTGCTAAAATCACAACCCTTCCTTTTAGCGTTGCCATAGTCGGGTAAAAATGGATCGAAGTTAACGTGGGTATATCTGTGTAAGGGTTATAAAGCTTTTATAGAAACTTTGTTAAATTGATTTTATGTGTATTACAGGATTAGTCAGTGGAGAGTTGGAAATATTCTGGCTTTAGTGAAATAGTTTTACATTGTGTCCGGCTATACAAAATGTACAGGGATCTCAATTCGATGCGTATTTTTAGTTAAACTGTTTACTGCTTTCAGGCTCGTAATGTAAACTTATAGCTGCGAGTATATCTGTTCTGGATTTACTCTTTGTGCTCGATTGGTTGCGGTTTGTAGAAAAAACCCCATTACGAATGTAATTTAAACACACCTTCTATGTTACGAGTATGAAAATCTGTGTACAGGGACCCAGAAATTCCTTACATTGTTTTTTCAGTTCTTTCTATTTAATTAATAGATTTATATTGGTTATTAATGTGTACCTTTGTCATTTCAAAATACGCCGCCCTTTTTTTTCTCTCTCTCTCAACTCGCACTGATTTTGATACTCGCACGTAGACACATTTATACACACAAACACACACATTATAGAACGATACAGAGGATGTAACGCTTATTCTTTACGTGTGTTCAGTTCGCTTTACTGTAAGCCACGTGATGTAACGAATTTTCTTTACGTAACGATTCCTGTCAGTTCGCTCAACTGAAAGCCACGAGATGTAAAGAATTTTGTTTACGTGACGATTTCTGTCAGTTCGCTCTACTATAAGTCACATGGTGTAACGAATTTTCTTTACGTGACCATTTCTGTCAGTTCGCTATACTGCAAGCCACGTGATGAAACGAATATTCTTTACGTGACGATTTCTGTCAGATCGCTCTACTATAAGCCACATGGTGTAACGAATTTTCTTTACGTGACCAATTCTGACAGTTCGCTATACTGTAAGATACATGATGAAACGAATTTTCTTGATGTGACCATTTCTGTCAGTTCTCTACTGAAAGCTACGTGAAATAACTGATTTTCTTTACGTGACGATTTCTATCAATTCGCTCTACTGCAATGCTTACTTTACTAACTAAACTTATCTATAAAGTGATAAAATTATTTATTGCTACAGAAGATTGCGATGCGATAGCCAAAGTAAAATCAAAAATTGTTTGTTCACAAAGATTGTTATACAATGTGCGGAACAAACAGCTGTGACACTATTTTTGTATACCGACGACCTTCAAACAAAACCTTTGCTAACGTACGTTACTTTTAGTGTCGAATTTCCTCGACCAATCTCGCAACATCCACGTCATAATATACATGAAAGCTGAATATGTTCTTTTCATGTGTATATTTCAGTTTAGCAATTGTAATTCTATTTTCATATGATCGTTAGATAAATCATAATGAAATTCTAAAATTAATATTCACGTTTTAGTGGAGTTTGCAATACCACTCGTATTTGAGTATTAGTGATATACATACATATAAGTTCCTAGCACACGCCCCGCGGTTTCATCCGCGTAGATCACGTTCGAGTAAAATACAGGGATAAAAATTAGCATATGACACTCGCAATTTCTTTCGCCTTTCTATTGGTAAAATATTTTTTATAATAGGTTCTGTAGATCATAAGATTACAACCTCACAAACTTCACTAAAACGAAGATTCCGACGAATTGGGAACCTCCTCCTTTTTATTAGTCGTATATAACAAAGTAAATAATTTTTGTTGCTTCTGTCACTAAGTTCCAGATTTTTATGAGGTGAAACTTAATGACCCTACTTTTACGTGTTAACTTTTTTTGACGAAAACACTGGTGAATAAAGTTAAAGTGGAAGGTATAATCAGATTATTAAGATATTAAAAATTAATATTCATTTGATAAATGGGAAATAATAAAATTATTAACAAAGCCCGCATTAAAGTACCCGGTTGAAGTAGAGAATGATGATGATGATGATGATGATGATGATGTTGATCATCATCATCATTAACAGCCTATGGACGTCCACTGCTGGACTTAGTCCTCTTGCATGAACTTCCAAACAAAACGGCCTCGAGCCGCCAGCATCCAGCGGCTTCCTGCAACCCGCTTGATGTCTTCGGTCCACCTAGTGGGGGGTCCACCAACACTGCGTTTTACGGTGCAGGGTCACCCTTCCAACACCTTGGGACTCCAACGAGTTGAATCACCGAATCCAGATCGGCTGGGTAGCGTTTGGGAAACTGCGCGACATCTTTTCGTCCGAAATTCCTTAGTGCCTGAAGACGAAAGTCTTCGATCAGTGCGTGTTGCCAGTGATGACCTACGGATCCGAGACTTGGTCGCTAGGCTCAAAGTCACTCAGCGGGCGATGGAGCGAGCTATGCTTGGGGTTTCTCTGCGTGATCGAATCAGAAATGAGGAGACCCGCAGTCGAACCAAAGTCACTGACGTAGCTCAGCGAATCGCGAAGCTGAAATAGCAATGGGCAGGCCACATAGTTCGAAAAGAAAGCATACGAGTAGATAATACACATAATTTGTAATATACAAAATGTGTAGTACCTATTACATACATAATTACACAATGGTGACGAGAACACTAAACAATAATAATAATTATTATTTTTTCAAAAACCAATGACTCAAAACTATGTCACTGACAATAACCGGAGTATTTCCAATATAATTCCAACTGATACTATAATAGAGATTTGAAACGACGACATTTTCAATTACTGTGTATACAGTTGAGGCTGCTATGAAATTGCTAACCATTTTTATTCTTAAGTGAGCATACATATTTAACAAGAATATCGAAGGCTTAGAGAAAAGTTCAGACCGCCATTTTATAAGACTCCGTTGAAAAATGTTTAAGCCTCGCGATTATGGAAAGGGCCGTATTCAAAAGCGATAACTTTGAGTTCGAGAGAACTTTTATTTACCAATATTTTTATATGAAAATCAGTATCGGTTACAGGGTCAAAGGGATGCGGTACGACAACAAAGATTCTGCGTGTCACGCGCGTGATTGATGTTCTGGCTCCCATCCCCTTTGTGAGCCGCGCGCGTAACCAAATAAGCCTGTAAATACCGCAACCAGCCGTAATAAAAATAAGTGTCAAACACAAGGATTCTATCACAATCGAGTCAAAAACTTTGGAATAATTTTTTTTTCGTTTCCACATTATAAGAGTACTATACCGTACGATCTTATTGATTGATTATGGAACACGGCTAAAACACACGTGACACAACGAATGCCCGACCAGTTTGGAACCCATCCGGGGCCCTTAGTCATGAGCTGGTTCTTGCAACGCGGCACGATTTAAAATGTGTTACATTTGGGGATTTTTATACTTAAAATAGTTTTTTATTTTAGAAAGTTTTTGGTCTTGATTATGAAAATTTTTTTAGCTCTAAATCATCATCACTATCAACCCGTATTCGGCTCACTGCTGAGCACGAATTTCCTGAAAATGAAAGGGGTTAGGCCAATAGTCCATCACGCTGGCCCAATGCGGATTAGTAGACTTCTCATACATAGAGAATTAAGAAAATTCTCAGTTATGCAGGTTTCCTCACGATGTTTTTCCTCCACCGTTTGAGATACGTGATATATAATTTCTTAAAATGCACATAATGCCGTTCCCGGGGAATAAAATTGTAATTGCAAAAGGCTTATTTTTCAGGAAAAATAAATAACTGAATTTTGGAGATTGTTGGCAAAGTAATAGAATTAGATAAAAGTGAGAAAGCTCGAACGAAAGCTAATTTTTATAGCTTTTGTAAAGCTTAATTGATAAAAGCCTAGATGTAATAATAAAGCCATAATTTTAAAAAATGAAATGTTACCGAAAATAAAACATCATTGTATTTTCAATTTCATATTTTAAGTCCATTACCATTTTATTAGCCGTACAGAAACCAATATTGTACTCTGCCGTCTAACCAGAAGCCAATATTGTACTCTTCACTTACCGTTTTTATCTGTAGGTTAAAAACCTAAAGAATAAAACGGTAACTGCAAGTGATGATGAATTACGCGCCCGACCGGAAGATTTTGAACGAGAATAAAATGGTAACTGATTATATCATAATTAAATCTTAAATTTGAGAACCGGAAGACAATAATTATAAAGTAAGAAGTAGAAATACATAATGGTAATATATATTAGCATTTTATTCTCATACTTTTCTGCCAGAGGCTATATCTTGGCTATTGTAATATTTTGTAACTTCGTTAATAACTGCATGAACATTAAAAAAATTTTCGTATTAATGATGATTATATATCCCAAAATCTATAAATCCCAAAAATGAATACTAAAACACGTGTTATGGCTCTTACCATTTTATTCTCCAGGAAATGCGATAACTGAAAAGTCGGAGGTGCATGCCCCGGATCGGTATTGAACCTACACCCTCCAGAATCGGTGGCAGAGGTCATATCCGCTGGGTTATCACTCTGAATATTATTTTATTGGACGAAAATTTATGAAATTAGAATGTTTTCATCCCATTCTGATTCTATATTATGATAACAATAATAATTAATTAATAGAAACCTTCAATACAATACGATATAAATCTTATTCAATTACAGTTTGAATGGCTGTTAGTATAATTTTGTCCAAATTTACGAATAATATAGCCGGAAATTTCGCGTATCAAATTTAGAGGCTCGGGCCGCATACTTTCGGCCCATCCGGGATATTTCATACATTATGTAACCACGAGTTCATTTGGCGATGGAGTAATACTCGCTTAAGCTTCCGACAAACAAAATAATAAAATATCTAGAAACAATTGCTTGAGGAGGCTGTTGTAGACTCTTGATATTAGTACAGTGCATGTGCCAATTAATGACTTTTACTGTATGATATTTTATCATAGAAAATCTCAATAACGAACCTGTTTGCCTAGATTTCAAATAATCTTGAACCTCGTTTGGCTTTCTCAGCTGATTAAAAGTTAAATAGATAATAAATTTAGTCGAAGTCTGTTATTGTTTATGTCTACCTACTCTTTGTCATGCAATTTCACCCGACTACAGCTCATTTATTTATGAACTAGCGGAGACTTCGTCCGCGTGGAAATCAATGTAAACTTTCAAGCCCTATTTCACCCCCTTCTGATTTTATTTTCGCTATAAAAAGTATCCTATAACCTTCTCCGTATGGTCTTAACAAGTGTCCGTGACAAGTTTCATTTGAATTCATTCAGTAGTTTCAGTGTGTTGCCCGAATAACAAAGAAACACGGAGAGACTGACAGACAGAAAGATAAAAAATCGAAAAAAAAAATATTTTTAGCTTCAGTATCGATTATATAATGCCCACCAACATTTTTTTTTAAATATATACAATGTACAGAATTGGACCTGCTACAGTTTTATTAGGTATATAGATATAGATATCGATAGAATAATAATAGCCTAAGTTACTTTTTGTAACGTCAGATATCTGTGTGTCTCTCCAAAATCGCTCCAGCAGTTTCATAAAGTATCCGGAACAGACACTGTCTATTCTCCTAATGAAAGAAAGCGTTTCACTTTTACTACATAGTTCGTGAAAAAAATATAAAACTATGCGCTCTGTCCGCGCGGTGCAAATTAAGTTAGTAAACTTTATTCTGTTAAAAATTTATAAGTCTCTTTGCAGAATCGTCGTCTGTGGTTGAACATGAAACAGTACGTTACCATAATCAATTTTTATTAATCTTGCAGCCGAATAATACCGAAAAATTATAAAAGTAGGTTATTAGTCCCTTACTAAAATGTTGTTGTTAGGACTAAAGACACTAAGTCTAATTGAGTTCTACTCTTTCTAAACTTTATCAGTTCTCAGGTTAAGAGAACTGATAAACTATTATGTATATTTATTTATTTAGGTATATATGTAAGTTGTGGTAGGTATGTATGTATATTCTTATGTATTTATTTATATATTTTTTGATTTAATATATTACTATCTAAGTGTAATGTATCTTCTACTTTTTCTTTTTATGTGTACACGCGTCATTATTCATTATTCTTTGTATTTATTTTCTCTATTTCGATTGGTTGTCTGGAAGAGATCGCTCATTAGCGATAAGGCCGCCAATTGTACATTAGTTTTTAAGTTAATTTCTTGCTTTTTATTATTCTTTTTTGGTGTACAATAAAGTATATTTCATTCATTAATTCATTCAAAGTTTAGTACAATTTATGTTAAAATCATTAAAGTATACGTTACATTATCCCATCCATCTTGAAACCGAGTATAATCCAATCGTTTTATCTAAATAGCTTAGAACACTTACCAGAAGGTAGTCGTAATTTAGTAAAGTTCTCACCTACGTTGCGTTCGCCGGAATGTGTAAAGGATAATCCAACTGGTGTACGAGTAACTCAGCGCTCGTGTGTCTGAAAGTCTTCATTAATTACGCGAGAGCGGAAACTTCACTTACTTATATGTTGTGTAACATAATTGGTAAATAACAACAGACTTGTTACGTCGCCTCGATTTCATTAAGGGAGTGTGTACGCGTGTTCTACCTAACCAATTAATTTAATGAGTAGGCGCTACACTAGAGTGTGTTTGACAAATTAAGAAGTACGACGCGGTGGAGCCTGAAATACGTAAGTAGTATCGTTGGTAGCATCAGCTTAATTAATATTTTCACTACAGGCGGGCATGAAACTGCGCATGCTTGGCTGAAGTGAAAATAACTCTCATCCCAGCCGGGCATGAATCGAACATCAAAAGATCCATTATAGTTTCAATATTTCCGCGGGCGCCTTTGGTAACGACTTTGTCATTTATAACAGCAAGCACAAGATTCAAGATGTGCGTATAGTAATATAATTTTAAAGAGTGAATGAAAAAACAATTGAAAAGTGATCATCCGAGGACGGTGAATAACATGAATTTTTAGCTTAGCTTTGTGTTTGTGTATAGTTGGGAAAGAATTCCATTAATTCATAACAGACGAATAAAATAAAAAAACAAGTCTTTAAAACTGTTTATTACACATAAAGATTGTATATCTGTGTATTTTGCGTGTACATATCTCTAATATTTTTATTATCACCCGATTCACCCAGTTAGTTCCTGTAAGAATATGGGAATAAAATATAGCCTATGACACTTACAAAAAGTAATAACAGAATTTTCAAAATCGATTCAGAATATCCAGAGATTACCCCCTACTACACCTCAAACTTTAACTTTACTTCATAATATTCGTATAGATCAATTATTAAACTATTAGTTTCTTATAAAGCACAGACTTGTTAACGCAAATCATATTTACAAAAACGTGTTTAAGAGCGCGCAGCGCGTCGGTATGATATGGATAAAATTGGAAGCGCAAACGAGACGCCGAATTATGACTTTCACGTGAGTGAAAAGCACGGACCGATTGACGCGCGACGCAAATTTTATGACGTGAGCGCCAAAACTATTTTTACCTAATTGCAAGTAAATTAAACAACATAACGAAAAACAAAATGGCCATGTTCAAGATATATACCTAATATTCTATACAAAACAAAAATTTAAAAAATAAGTTTGCTTTTCCTGAGATTGAAAGCAAAATGTGAGCAAAACATGTATTTTTCAAAAAAATAAACTATCGAGAAAAGTTTTACAAATTGTGTATTTTGTATAGTCATAACGAAGCTAACACTTTGAAATATAATTTACCCAAATATCAGGCTCCTAACTTTTCCAGAATCTGAGACCCAGAACCATTTGTAACCACCAAATTACATATTGCACACTCTTAATACGATTACCTAAAGTGTGAAAACACCATTGCATACTTGAGTTTTGCTTGAAACCTGTATATTCGAATTACGCAAACATAATGAATTGTTTTAAAAGTGGTAATTAATGATGAAGGAACAAGGATGTACCTACCTACTTTAAGTTACTTAATAAATACAAACATGCGAAGGTGTAGGCGAGGCTGTGTTCTGTAAAAAGAGGAACTTTAGAGGTGAAGCGATGCATTGTTTCTTATTATATGAAATGATGAGCTGTATAATTAATTACCAAGTTAAAATTATTAAGATTTGAAAAACTCTCTTTGGAAAACTCATGAATAATGTTAAAGATTTTATGTCAGAAATTTCTTTAACCTGACATATAAATACTAAAGTAATTGAACTTTTTGTTTTATTGATTATTTGTCGTACTTAAACGAGATTTCTTTGAAAAAAAGAAAAGAAGTATTTTTCGGACAAAATCACTTAATTATGTTATGAAATATATCTTTAGCAAATAAATATATTTCCACTAACCAAATATTTTCGCAATAAAAAAATATACAAACATTATGTATTGGTCCAAAAAAGGCCGTTAGAATAACTAAAAACTTTATCGCTTTTTCCATCCAAGTTGCTTCTATCAAAAGCGAATGTATTTGGAAAAGAAATTCTCAAGTTATCTACTCTGTTTTTATGGATCGAATGCTTGAGTGGAGTATAATAATATATCAAACTGTCATAAGAAATCCCAGATCCGATGCTCATATTTGCGAGGAAAATTAGACACCTTACGACTGACATTAATACAGGAGATTATTTTTCTTGTTTTGATTTATTACAGAGTTTTGGTGTTGCTAAGGTTTTGAAGCCTTATATAATATTCAAGTTTAATGAATATTTTTTCATGTTAGCCTATACCACTAGATTTATTTCACGGCCTCGTCTGGGATTTTGTTTACACGTATACTATTTCTAGTTTTACTACACTGAAATAGATATTATAACCGTTAATGAGTTGTCTTTGAAGTTACACGTTATGTGTATTTTTTGATACAAGAAATCCATGAAAAAAATGAATAAAAAAAAAAAAATGGATTTTATGTTTAGGTTGATATCTTTGTAATCCTGATATGAATTAGTTTCTTTTTTTCATCGATTTACATCATTACTCGTGATCAATTATAAAATTCATACGAGCGTTAGGATGTAACTCTCATAAAAAAATAAACGATTTGAAATGAAACTTTACATAATGTAGTAAGGTAAAACTAAGGTTATTTAATTATAAACAACACAGTTAGGTAGTTTTCCAAATTGTATTTGGAGGGAATTAATTACAAGGACTAGGTTTACTTGGTGTCTGTAATAATATACTCGTATCTGTTCGAATTAAACTTCTAACATCAGACAAACTGAAGTAATATTTTGCGGCAAGATTCAGAGCTCGATCAATCCTGAAAAGATTAACATATTGCCCACAATTTGCTGCTGACACTTTAGCTAATCCCGTCTATTAATTTTAACCGGGTACTGTTAAAATAAATTGAAGCAATTGTTAATAAACACAAATATTCTACATCTATCTAGTATGTAGAATATTTGTGTTTATTAACATTACTGCTTCAATTTATTTTAGTTAACAAATAGAAGAAGAAAAATTAATGCTAATGATATAAAGAGGTAAAGTTTTTAGCATTGAGGAGGAATAATAATGCGACCAATGAATTTTTTGAATTTTCAAAATATAACTAGCTCTTAAATCTGGGGTTGGTTTCGAAATCTTAATAAATCACGTTATAGTCTTATTCTAAACATTGTCAATTTGTAAATGAGAAAAAAGCTATTCGGAATGGAGTTAAATTGAATATTTTGTATCATACTAAATGACACGACTTCGTATACGTTGATTTCTGTTTTTCCCGTCCAGTAAATTATCGCGACAAAAATAAGCTATGTCTTATATGTATGTCTGTCTTCAAGGTCACGCTTGTCTCTGTACCAAACATAACCATATATATATTCAGTATAGTCTTTGTTTAGTGAAAGGGTTAACCGCATACAAGATTTCTTTTCGTAATTATATTATTAGTATGTTGTGTGCGTTTAAGTTGTTAAGGTTCTAGATAAAGGTCTGAAGACGTTTTCTAACTTAATTGTCATTAGTATGTGAACTTTGTAATGAGTAGCCTGTACTCACTTTAAAATTGGCTACGGTGGAGAGTTGCGAGGTGAATGCCTCTTTGTTTCACGTACTTTGAAGTGAATTAGCTCGCGTCTTTATTCTCCTAAAAAGAGAATTACTAGAGAAAGCTTTTAAAACATTTTAGCCGCTACGAAAAGAGTATAAAGAGTAGAGAGTAGTAGAGTTTAGGCGGTCTATTTTGTTAGTATAACTTGTATTATTATTATTATTACTAAAATACTAATTATATTTTGACATTCCGTTACCAACTGACGTACGAGTAGCTATATGAGTAAAATTATTCAGCACTTTGAATTAAGCGCTTTCTATGTCTAGAATAAATTCATGATAAGTAAATTAATATTTTTGTGTTTTTGTTATAGATTTAATTTATTGTCAAAATTAATTACGTAAAAAAAATGTTTATTTATTAATCTCCTAGTTAATTTTATGCATAAAAACTCTTTGCTAAGATTTAAAAATGTGCTGTTCGTTTGTAAACGGAGCATTTGCTCTTAATCTTGAACCGTGCGTTTTACTTTATTAAAAAAAAAACTGGTGCATTTTTATATTACTAAAACGCACAAGTAATGAGATATAATATTGAAATTGTTGAAATAAGTGACCCTTTATGAGCAAATGTGCTGTTTAGATACATTACAAATTTACGAGTATATTTACTCGGGATATTATTATTAAGAGCGAATATTGGTTATGCTCACAAATAATAACGTATAAACAATCCTATTATGAGTTATGCGAGAATATTTCCGTGTGGTAAAATAGAGTGGATCTACTATTTAATTGCAAAAGTTTTGATCGTGCATGCATTGTTTTCATTTTGTTTTAAGGTAGGTACTTATACGACAAAGTTTATTATTAGTGAGTGATATATACTCGTAGGTATGTTTATTTTAAATGTAGTAGAGGTTTAGTAGACAGAACATATGAAGGTAGGGAAGTCTATGATGCTAAACGTGTTCTTATTCGAGCTTCACGCGGACATATTATTAGATTTTATAAACAACTAGCTGAAGTCTCGCGGTCTTACTCGTGTAGTTCTCGTTTCCTTGATAGTAACGTCGCCTTTTAGTGATATAAGAATTATCAAAAACAGTTTAATAGATCCAGAGATTACCTCCTACAATACCACAAACTTTACCTTTTTATAATGTTAGTATATACTATTGTTTATCTATACTTCTATACTAATACTATAAAGCTGAAGAGTTAGTTAGTTTGTTTGTTTGTATGATTGAACGCGCTAATCTAAGGAACTACTGGTCCGATTTGAAAAATTATTTCAGTGTTAGATAGTCCATTTATCGAGGAAGGATATAGGCTATATATTATCCCCGTATTCCTACGGGAACGGGAACCACGTGGATGAAACCGGCGTCAGTTAGTAGATCAATATAAAAAGAAGGTATTAAACTGGTATTTAAGTACGAGAACCTGTAAATCTTTCACGCAAAATTAATTTCTGGTATTGTGCGCGAAGACTAAAGACGGTTAATTTTCGGGGAGTATGATTTGAATATCTGGTTCTAACAATGGCACAGAACGGAACGCCATTTACGCCCGTCTTTCCTAAGTTTGTTAGGGAAACTGGGAAATTTTGTTTAAAATTGTAAAGTTGTTGTTGTGTTTGTGTTCCATTAAATTATACGAACGGCAGGTTAAGTTTGTCAACATCAACATTTCCTCTTACCTACGCTACGCCATTGTCGCTCGTCTCTCGGCGTACTCCAATGATATTTGATTAAAATGGAAATGATACGAATATTTACATATTAATTTACTTGCCAGTTTCAGAACGCGGTAGGTACCTACATATTTTTATAACTACAGTAGTCTATTTGTAGGAATCCAAATTAGTTATCATAATTAATCAGTGCCGTATTTATAGTCTTGGCCGCCCTAGACCCCAAAGTACCAGCCACCCCCTTTCTCAACGCCTTAGATCCCTAGGTAATAAATGTATTTGCATTGAATGCAATAATTATTTATATTAAACATATTTAATTAAATTTATATTAAAGAAATTTAATTAAATTTATATTAAAGAAATTTAATTAAATTTATATTAAAGAAATTTAATTAAATTTATATTAAAGAAATTTAAAATATTTTCAAATATTATATTATCATAGATTTTGCAATATTTGCCAAAGTTTCGAGAATAATTGCATATTTAAATTCAAAACGGTTTGTAAGTTGTAAGAAAAAAGATAGAAATAGAATTCAAAATTATTATTATTACAGCAATAGGTGAAATTTGGTTATTTTTCATTGCTTATTCCTACATTTTTTGTCATGAATGGTCGTCCTACCCGTAGGCTCGGGTCTACTGGACGCTAGAGTAAATCGGCCCCTGATTATTACGCTTCGTAAAAAATGCCAAAAATTTACTTATTTTAAATTGAATTCATAGTTTCCTTTTTTTTGTTTTTAATGTAGGTTTTTAGGTATTAGGTACTACGAAGATTTTGCAACATTTAATGATGGAATCCCTGAAAAAAATCAAATTACTACAAATCGTATTAGCAGTACTTTCATAGTTAGTGACTTTATTTACTTGTCATTCTCATTTTAAACAGAATTTTCTTTGTTCCAGATTAAACCAATGGTTGGGTTTTTGGCACATGACGGCAGCCAGTCGAAAACATGACTTGGGTAAGATTAACCTGTTTCACTATATATATTACACTGCGTATATAAATGTTTTTGTTTGGAAAACCACTTGTATTCTCAACGAGGCATCGTTGACCCAAGTCAACAATGAGAATGACCTATTCGTTCAATATCGAGCCTCTTGTTGAAGGGACGATGAGAGATTGCAGCATTTCAAAAATAATGAGTTCATTGCGAGTTAGAGTATGCAATCAAGGGTACTTCTGGCTAGACGAAAAATGAGGCATAAGCTTTCAACGTTCCACTGAACTTGAATAGAATGCTTTACTTCCTTGTATTGTTCATTTATTTCTTATCTTTAATAACTCATATTTATTCACCGACTTAAAAAAGGAGGAGCTTCTCAATTTAAAAATAAATTTAAATAATCTAATTTTTTTTTAATATTTGGTACCTACTTAATAACTTCGTAATTTATTAACCAATTTTGATAATTATTTTTTGTTTTAAAGAGAGTTTACTTCCAGATTGGTCCTATTTTATTTTAATGAAAATCTAATTAAAAAAAAAATATCTGATATACGTCTTTGAAGTAGGTTCTATTTTTATTTTAAAAGATTATTATAATGTTATCCTGCTTCTTATTTCATTTTGTAGTAAACTTCCAATAATTTTTTGTTGAAAATTATTTTACATAATTATGAATTAAAAATTTATATATAAATAAAGGTCATAAATCCAGGAAAAGTTAAGGATTGTGTTTTAATTTAAAAAAAAACATAATATTATTTAACCAATTAATTATTTAACCAGACCCTTATTTATACATTATGATGTGTAAATAAGGGTCTGGTTAAATATATTATCATCTTCGTGTAAGGGGGTACTTATACCTGGGTCCCCGATGCCAACGGTCGGCCGTTGTATTGGCCGGTAAGGCTCAGTCCAGAAAGGGCGAATTCGCCACGATTCTCTCGCGCGTATTACGCGCAACCGTTGCGTCCACAAGGCGCGTACCAACGCGCGAGCTTTTGGGAAGGAATTCAGTACGAAACATGGAGTTGAATGTCTGGCGTAGTTCACGCGATTTTTGCGCGTATTTTGAATTCGCGCGATGCTTGTGGACGCGATGTATTGATGTCTAGTGCTTCGCGCTTCGCGACGCGATACGATTTGCGACGAATTCGCCACGTCTGGACAAGGTCTAAGCATTCCCCTTTCGACCTTTAAAAATAAAATTGTATGTGACAGTGGCCGCGGGCGCGCGAGAAGGCAGTGTCCGGATGAGCGCGCGAGCGGGGCGGGGCGCGCGGGCCGCGTGATGCGCGGGAGCGCGCGCGTAGCCGGCGGCGCGTCGCTCGCGCCCGCGCCCGCGAGCGCGTGATGCGCGCGCCGCTCGCCGCGCTGTACGCGTGGCTCGTGTGTTGCGCCGCAGCGCTTTCGACGCACAAGTACAGCACGCGCGTCATACGCACCAAGTACGGGCCGCTGCGCGGGATCGTCGTGCACTCGCACCCGCAGGTGGAGGCGTACCTCGGCGTCCCGTACGCGACACCGCCGCTTGGAAGTTTAAGGTTTATATTTCAGTATAAAACCCACTAGTACCCATTTGCCGCTAGACATAAATAATGTAACTAGCCGACGCAACGCGGTTTTCCCCACGTATTTGCCATACCCGTGATACGAGGACAAAATACCTATAGCATATGACACTTACAAATAGCGTTACTTTCTAGCAGTAAATTAATTTTCAACATCGGTTTAGTAGATCCAGATATACTACACAACAATACCACAAACTTTAACTCTGAATAATATTAGTATAGATTTATGAAACAGAAAAAAGCAATACTCACGTAAGTACCTAATTATTGTCAGATGCCCGATTAGTTTCAAACTCATACGGGGCCCTTAGTCATGAACTTGTTCTCGCAAAATGGCTTGAACGTGATTAAGTGACCTTAGTTGTGTTCATATTTCAGTATTATTGAAAACACTTATGATAGTTTTACTTCTAAAATGGCTTTGATTTGTAATAAGGTTAAAATTTACGTGTCTGAGTGTCTACTTCGAGTAGTGTTTCCGATAAGTAAAAATCCTTAAAATTAGAACTAATTTGTGAAATTAGTATATATATCCCCATATATATCCGAACTGCCTAGTGTAACAATCTTATTCTTATTCTTAATGCCTAAATCTAAATCCTATGTACTATAAAGTCCAGATTTCACATCACACGACGCTAATTAAAGGCAAACAATTAAACAAATGGATATCTGGCTAATGCAAACACTAATAGTAATTCTTGTAACAGATACATGCCGCCCGTGACGCCATCGCAGTGGCGCACGACGCGCCTGGCCGACGCCGCGGGGCCGGCGTGTCCGCAGGTCAGTGTTGCCAACCATAAAAACAAAAAAGAAGTTTTCAAAAAAAAAAAAAAAACAGTAGAAAGATAAAGGTAAAAAGGCAGATTTCGTACTTTTCTCTTAATAATTAAAACAATCACCTGCTTTTATTAGGTATCAGTAAACCTAACATCCGACTTACGACATAAATAAAAATAAGAGAAAAATATATATTCGACGAATCACAGACGAGCAGCACTAATAAAAAAATCAAAAAAAAATATTTGCCACTACCATCCTCTGCAAAATGTTAAATGTTTCTTTTTGTTCGTGTGCCTCTCCGTGGATTCAAATTAGTTGCTATTTGCATAGTGTAATCGGTGGTGTTAAACGCTAATTAGTAATGAAACAGAAAACAGGGTCTAATCTAATGTTAAAACAGTAGGCTGCTTGCTTGTGGGTCACCTCTTCCCGAGTGAGTCGGTTGGGGTACGTGCCTCAAGGTCATGTCTCCTAGCCCGGGTATATAGTGGGGTTATTTAAAGGTAACATTGCCGCAGGTGCCGCCCGCCGCCACGCCACGTGAGGAGGCTCTGTTGCTGCACCCCCGCGCGCGCATCCGGCAGCTCGAGCGGTTGCTGCCCGTGCTCGCCAACCAGAGCGAGGACTGCCTTTATGTCAACCTTTATGTGCCAGTCAACGGTATGTAGAACGATTGCCTTACTAGGCTTAGCATTGCGTTTCGTAGTTGTAGAGTCGAATCTGACGTTTTCCTTATGTGAAAATCCGTTTTTCATTTAAATGACACGCCAAATAGTGTTGCATCGTCGTTTCATCGGATCATCAGATGAGTGACAAAGCAGGGAGAAAAGTGATGCGCTGTCGCTGTCTAGCTCAAATTTGTAGGTACTAGTGACAGTGTTTCTTCGATAAATTGTTGAGACCGCACTGCGCACCGTTGTCTTGCACTGCAATTCATCATCATCATCAGTTGTGCATCATCGCAACTCAGCGATGGCATACAATGCCTTATCCGTTGCGACGATACAACGCAATGCACTAATAAAAAGTCTCCCTTACCTGTATCTATCTACACCTTATATAGGTAGAGAGAGACTGAGTCGAATTCAAAACTCACTCACTGTCGAGTTTTAAAAACATCGTTACAGAATAGCGATAAATTTCTAGTAGTTTGGTTTTTGCTGCGTTGTATGAACAAGTTCGTGACTAAGTAATACGGGTTCAAAAGTAGTCGGGGATATCCCAGCAAAAAATACGGAAATGTAAGCCGTTACGGGAGTTTTAGCTGTTAGTTCTGTTTTTGAAGTCCTAGGCTCTGATTGGAGTTTTTCTCTCTGCCACACGATGGACCTAGTCAGTTAATACATGGAATGTGAGATATTCGTCTCAATGAAAGACAATGTTAGTTTATTATTATATAGTTAATTATTCATCAATATAGATATTTTTATTAATAAAATGAACAATAAAGTTAAAAACCGGTTACCATCTAGTATCAAAGTACTCGTCAAGACAAATTAAACGAGCCTAAACTCGATGGGGTTGCATCGTTCAATTACGGAGTTTCTATGGCCACCTTCCAGCTCCATCATCAGACTCTGATTACCATCTAGTATCAAAGTACTCGTCAAAACAAATTAAACGAGCCCAAACTCGATGGGGTTGCGTCGTTCAATTACGGAGTTCCTATGGCCATCTTCCAGCTCCATCATCAGACCCTGATTACCATCTAGTATCAAAGTACTCATCAAAACAAATTAAATGAACCCAAACTCAATGGGGTTGCGTCGTTTAATTACGGAGTTCCTTTAGCCACCTTCCAGCTCCATCATCAGATCAACTCTATGTTATAATAATATTGCGTTGTCATAAGAAACATGATTGAGAAATTTTCAGCTTAAAAGGAAACTGTAAAGAATGAAGAAAGACAACAGTATAGGTGGAACTAAATAAAAGGTTGTCAAAAGACAATGACACAGTCATGTTAGTCAGGTCGTACGTACCTGTTTTGCGTTTTATACTTGTAGCAAATAGTTTTTTTTCTACAAAAACTTCGAGTAAAGTATGATAAATGTATTGCATTTGTTTTTAGGTGCCACTTATTAGCGGTCAAAGCCAAAAAAACAATAGGTAATATGCAATATTCGCTTAATTGCACTTCCAATATCCAACTGAAAGTATTTACTGCTAGGTTCAGCTAGTAATATCGTATTCGGCAGCAGCCTCCCTTGATACAGCTTTTAACGGAATTTGTGAATATTGCAAATTGAACGCCTATTTCTGAATTGCCTCTGGCAAATGTGTTCCTAATTTAAACTGCTCACTTAGCAATATTAAGTTTAATAAGTGCGACATACGTAATTAGTGATAGTTTTGACATGACATTTTGATACGTGTAGTTAGGTTGTACAAATATTTCAATTTGTTGTTGGTTTATTTATTTGAAAAGCTTATGATTAAATTATTTTAGTCTTTGATTTGATTTGATTTGATAAGCGTTTGGTGATTCTACTCTTAGATTTTGTCAGAAGTTATCATATAAAAAATCGATAAGCAAATTCAACATTGTTATTATTGTGCGTGAGACTCACAAAAGCGTTAGTTTTAGCGATGTCTGTTCTGTGGTGAGGCCAATGGTTATGGATACATTTGTTTAGATTTCTAGTCTAGTGACCAGTGACCAGTGACCAATTCCTTTTTTTTTTCTTTCGCTAATTCTTTTTAGCAGTCACGGAAAAATATGTTCGTTCGTTTATATTTGATTCGGACTAACGTATACCTAGATGGTTTTTCTTAACAAGTAATGTTCCCATCGCAAATAGGCAATTACTAAAAAAAACTTTACGATTTCTGTTAAAAAAATATATTTGTATTGTTGACATGAAAGAAATTTCTTTGCATCTTGAATTTATTAATTTTTTTGTATTTCTAATAGATATAATATTATTATATTTTGTGTTTTTGTTAGATAATCTCGTCATTTTGTCGCATGTAAAAGATTTTGGAATTTCAATTTACTGTTGGTATGAAAAGGTCCCGGAACCTTTATCCATGTCATTATTCTTACGATACTGCAATACGACAATCCAAACGACAAAATTACTTGACTTTCGGACTTTTAATTTTACTTTAATGATTATGCCTAATGATTACTGACCTAATATGTGGGCCACTTAATAGTTGATCCTCTGTTAACTTCGTCAATCAAAATAACTGAAATACGTGTTTGAAGTCTGTTCAATTTTTATGTTAAAAAGATTATATAACACAATAAAGACGACTTTCTGAAGGCTTTATGACGTTTTACAAACAAGCTGCGGCTGTCGCTAAACATAAATCGTTCATAAAGTATGGTGCGCGTGGTGATGACTGCCGCCGCGCAACTGCGTTACCGGTGATACCTAAAATCTTGTTCCGAAACGTCATAAAGAATACAGTGACTATCAAGGCTGTCGTTCTATTTTATGAATTCGAATTTACAATGCATACGTAATTTGTTATTTTGTTACTTTGTAAAAAGATTGTAAAGAAAATTATTCTAAGACATTAGTTAGTATTAATAAGTAGAATAGAACCCTTTAACAAAGAGCGAGCCTTAACGATTGAGCAACTGAATTTGATTGTGAAAGAGCATGTCTATAATGGAACAATCATATTGTAATGGAGTGGCGCTGTTTCGGTTTAGGGTGGCGATTCCGAGTTTTTGGGGAGCGCCCTTTAATCCGCGCCGGTTATTCATTATTTATTCGGACCATTTCGCCGCAAATTCGCTATCCGTTAAATAAGCCGCTTTTCAATTATGTATCACTACAAATGCGTAAGGCTTCGCGAATCATAAAGCATATTCTAACGTTGCGGAAACAGAAACGCTTAATATTTACGACTTGTGCTGTGTATTGGGATATTTTATATTTACACTTATATATTGTAAAGCTGAAGTGTTTGTTTTGTTTGTCTAATGGTCTTAAACGCGCTAGTACTATTGATTTGAATTGAATAATTATTTTTGTTCATTTAATTTATCGAGAAAAGCTGTAATATCACGCCACAAACAATACAAGCGGAGCATCAAAGAAAAATGGCAAAAAAGGGAAAAATATTTCAGTAATTTTCACAAGATTGTAAATTAAAACAGATAAGAAGGAACGGACGAATTTCTTGTCGGCTTTTCAGTAGATTATGCTTGTATGTACTGTTTTGTATTCAGTGCTTAATAACGTAAACCTCAAATGTACACATTTTACATATGAAATGATAAAAACTGAAATGGTCTGTACGTATAGCATGTTTTAGTTTTTATGTAAAGTAGTAAAAACTTTTGAGAAAACCATTTTCTCGAACCAAATGTTGCCATAGAGAATATTGTGAATGTCTACAATTTGCTTTTATAAGGTTCTATTCGGAGGCGCGTTTACTTTATTTATGCCAAAGTACAAAGTAGGCTATTATGGTCGACTGTGCAGTAATATTTTCTTGCCTACAAGTTACCTACTTGTAGCGTACATTTTCTTGAAGTTGTAAGAACTTAACTTAAATTAGTACTGTAACTCGTAAATAGGTTAAAATAAAGAATCGGTAAACAATTCTGGCTGGTGCGAGGCTTCGGCCGTAGCTAGTTACCACTCTACGGCAAAGACGTACAGCCAAGCGATTTAGCGTTCAGCGTTCAGATAGCCTAGTGGCAGTTTAATACTGTTACTATCGCGCTAACGTGAACGCGAATTTCTAAGGAATTGAAACAGCGCCATGTAGTGGCACTACTGCACAACTGTTTGAATTCCATATAAATTCGAGTTTACGTCAACGCGATAGTAACAGTATGAAAATATTGAAAACTCCCATTGGGCACACTGGTACGATGTCGTGTAGAAACCGAAAGGGATGTTAGCCCGCTTCCATCTTAGACTGCATCATCACTTACCATCAGGTGAGATTGTAGTCGAGGGCGAACTTGTAAGGAATAAAAAAAAAAATACATATATCTGTATTTTTTTTTTATTCTTTACAAGTTCGCCCTCAATCGGAACATAAAAAAACATGTATAATAAATAGCCGTTCTCCTACGTTTTGACAGTCAGTAAAAAATAAAAACCATCATATTTATACTCTTATAATAGGTAAACTTCGGTATTACCCGCTCATTGATTACATAATCTCATCTTTAACCTCGAGGCGAGATAGTTTTAGCTTGATCGCTCTTTTTTCTGTCTCTCACGATAATAGGAAAGCTTAAAAAGGAGGAGGCAATTTATAAAATGGATGTTTTTACGTTGCTACTTTTTTCCGCCACTTAAGAAACGTCTTGTACATTTTTCTTCTCCTTTTTTGTGTACGTATTTTCTGAAAAATTTGTTTAATATAGACGGTCCTAATTAAAATTAATCCACTTTAGATTAGTCTCGGCTTAGCTAAGTACCTAATAGCTTATGTTTCCATTTTTATCGCAGCCTCCGAACGTTATTTTAAGTAAATATCGTAGGCAGTTATTGTTTTTCTATTAAAAGACGATTTAACGATTTTGTAGATATCTTATTGAACCCTTCATTACTCGCACGAATCAACTTATGATAAAATCACTAGCAGCTCGCATGTGGTCACAAGAGACCACAAGTAATATGATTAAACAAATAAATAGGTATTGTATAACTTTGTAATATTAAAGTAGTTTAATTTCATTATAATTAAAAAACAACATGTATTAGAAATAGTTAGAAAAAAAACTATAGTGAAATTTAATCAAAAAAGTTCGAGACCAAAATAATATTACTATACCTAATATATTATAACGTATATTATGATACAAATGCATAAAAATATTTTATACATGAATTGCATACAAATTTTTCAGATTTTTAAAAATTTTGCTGCTTCTTCGTATTCTTAAACCTAAGAGATTAGTGCAGAAAAGTTTCCTTCAGCTCCTGTTATTTGATCACTTATTTTTATAATTCCAAAGTGCTTTCTTTACCCCATGCGAGTATTTAAGGGTTAAGTAGATAAGTAGATAAGTGTGTTGTGTTTTTCAAGAAACGATAAAAAAAATATAAAGGAAGAAAAGCAAGCTGCGGGTTATTGAAGAATACAATTGGAAGGGAAAACCGGAAGAGAACGCAAAGGGTGTCGAGGCCTCAATTCCGTAGTGCATTGCAGTGCATACAGCCCCCTGCAAGCAGTGCGGAAGTGAGGCTGAGGTCTCCTTAGGCAACGAAACCTCGCCGCCGTGGGAGATGAGAAGATCTACTGCTGTGAAGAGGAATCCAGTGATATCCATTATGCCATCTATTTGTTGATATCGCTTACAATAACTATTTTTTTTCTGTCATATTTTTATATATTTTTTTAATTTAACAATATCAATAATATAGAAAATAAATATAAAATACACTATTAAAAATTAAAAAAATATATAAATTATTAAAATCTTTATAGAATCCGAATATAAGACGACCATTACCGACTTATCGTATCCTTGACTGAATTTTTTTTTTGGCAACTCATCGGCAATATATTTACTGATATATTTAATTTTATAAAAAAAAGTGTTCATCCGGTAGACAGATTGGTGAAGCTCATGTTATATACGGGATCTTAGACTATTAGACTTGTTATAAGTTTAGGTATTACTTTATTTATATCAAAAATCTATAATTGATAAGATAATATTTTTTTATAATTGATAAAATAATATTTATTTATTAATAAGCAAAAATCTGTAATTGATAAAATAATGCATAGCTGAGTCGAAGCCGAGTATCAAGTAATTCAAGATCAAGTTATCTTAGAATTGAATAAAGAAAAAGAGGGAGGCCTAATTTAATTATTAATAATTAAAAAACAGTTTGTTTATATCGTTTATTTATAAAGGGTTTGTTCATTCAATCCTGAGCATACTCTCATTGGATCCACATTATAAATTAACATGCGTTAACTACTATGTATCCGCTATCTTACATAAATCGAATATCTAGCCTCGTTAGACAAGGGTTGGGCTAGGACACTGTTACGTTTTACAACAGTATATTTGTTATTCCAGCCAAGACTTGAACTGTATTGTTTTTTTAAGATGCAAGGAAATTTTAAAACATAAAACGATACTTTAAAAATACACAGAGTTCTTTTTAAAAAATAAAAACTGCAGATTCAAAAAATCTAACATCGTTTTAACAACAAACTACTTCTAGTTTTTGTAAGCTATCAAAATGCATAGTTGCGAAAAACCGTTATTCGATAGAACAAACGAATAATTTTCATCCGTGCACACACACGGGCGTATAGGATAGACGTACAGTTGAGCTCACGCCGGTCAACTAACAAATCCTCTTACATGCCTCGAAGAACACCCCAATTTCAGAGATTTAGTTTACTCTTTGTATTAGAAGCAAACTAGTCGACGTTTACTGGGCGTTACAAGCTCAGTCAATATTTGATCTGTAATTTTTTTATCGAATTTTCTAATATAGAAGGAGGTCTGCGATAGCCAGACATACCTCATTTTATGTAGGTTGAAAGTTCTCAGACCTGGGAATGTAGCCGAGTGGCTCGTCGATTCTCTTTCTATGATCGCTTAGAAAACTAGAAAAATGTATAGAAAAGACATTTGCTATCGGCAGGTCACGTGTTCAAGTTGTCGATCGGATCTGTCATTTCCAAACATTTTTCTAATTTTCGAAGCGTTTACGATCGTAGAAAGAAAATCGACTTGCCACTTGGCAACAGGCCCTACAGGCCAATTCACTAACTTTAACGTTTTAAATGAGTACAAGTTTATACGAAATTTACTAACTAGGTTCCTACCTTTAGGCATTGTACCGGGATCGATTGGGGATAGTCTTTGCTCGTTGGGTGGTAAGTAGCCACATTGCCGAAGCCTACCACCAGACTATACCTGAGCCAATAGGCTAGTTGACACTTTTTTTAATTTGATATGAGTCAACTACCTTAGAAAATATTAAATCCAAAAGTGAGCCGTGCTGGAAATCGAACTAAAGACCTTTCTGTTGAGAGCCACAGCTCTACTAACTGCGCCAGAAAGGTCGTCAAATATTTATAGCTTGGCAAGTTCGTTGATGACATGATATGCGGGTGACAGGGGGAAAGGACTGCGCGGGTGTGAAGTCGTACGCGCGGGGCATCGGGAGTGTTACAAACGAACTTGCCAAGATACCCACGAGTACCTACCGAAGTTATGGTACGAACATGGCCTGGCGAGCTTTCAGCCGTTATAAATTGAGGTATATCTGACCGTTGCATGCTTTTGTTCTATAGTTGAAGTGGACTTTCTTGGAAACAAGGAAAAGTCAATGTTATAATCCAATTGCCAGCCACTTAGAAATTCTATTTGCCGTGACAACATTGATTGGATAACTTTATTTCCTGCTAAAATTTTAGACGGTGTAAAATTAAATTATAGATAATAACTGTCAGAGTTATTTGCTGTGCGATTATTTGCGCTCTTTTCGTGTTTGAATAAGCTCTTACCGATAATAATAATCTATACCAATTAATAAAATTATACTGTTTAACTGTGTTTTATCAAACTTAAAATAGTTAGTTACACGATACTCAATAGAAAAGGAGGTTATAGACAAAGATTTATTAATAGAGATAAGTCACCAGCGCATCAAAACTGAGACGAACAAAAGTGGTTAATTGACTGCATTTCACCGAGTCGCTTAGTAAACAATGAAAGTTATTTAAAACAATTAATACTCAAATATACATATTCAATGTCGAGTTGTATGTTTAGGATCTTTAAAAACTGTATATACATAAATATATAATGGAAATAAACACAAAATTGAGCATTTAGCTCAGGTGATTTTGTAGGCACGTAACATGTCTATAGTATAAAATGTCGTTGGTTATAGAGCAACATACTAGTGCCACAGAAAACATATGATTCACTTTTTATCCCATAGTTCTCATGGATTTTTCCGGGATAAAAGTTACTCGAAGTTATTTGCTAGTAAATGTTAATATTTTACTTACTTTAAACACTTATTTTTAAAAATTACCTACTACATAAACTAGGAACATTTAATACGAAATGAAATACAGTTTATTTTTTTAGCTCCATGGTTTCATTGTGCATAATAATTATAATAATACTCAAAACATGCAAACTTTATTATTATACAATTATACATATTTGTACCTACGAAATAGTATCACCTGAATAAAAAAAGTTAGTGAGCGTGTCTAGAAATTAAAGATTTAGTAGGTACTATACTGACAACCTTAGACTTTATATAAATAAATAGATATTATGTTGCTGTGGTTTTTCATAGGTAGAATAAGTTTGGTTTTGTACGAATACTGACAAACAAAGTAAAACAGAAATATATTTGCACGCTCAGCTGGCTAATATTATTGTTGAGAGTTGTCGACGTAATGTGACTCTAACTTACATGCATCCCTGTGGCTAACGCAGCGGGATACTCTGCCAATTGGATTACCCTATACGAAACTTGCAACTGACTCGAAATATTTACAACATTTCGTGTGTCTTGGAACTTTGATGTCTGTTTTTTTGTCTTAAATATAAATAACTAGACTAGCCGACGTCCCGCGTTGCCGTGGAAATATGAGGATAAAATATTCCCCATGCCAGTCACAAATAACGTGGTAATGAATTTTCTAAATAAACTCATTAAAAAAAAATTTTTTTTTACTATTTTTGATTATACAAATATTTGTATAAATATTGACTTTAATTCTTTCGAAATAATATTCATTCCCTCCCAAGAAATTTTAATGATACGGGGTACATAAGTGGACCTGAAAATGAAAGGGACCATCTCCTTTACCTTTTTATAATATTTGTATAGATATATCTGTAGTTGTTTTAATTAGATGCGAATCGATTGAAATAAAGATAAAGCATAAAATTGACGTCCAATATTGTTATGTATTTGACTTCCTCGCCTCTATCCGATTGAAATTCTGTATTTTTTGGAATAGTTTTTTTCCTAGCACATATGTTGCTCCAAATTTCGCTTAATCTATTTGTAAATATCACGTTAAAAACCATTGGTAGTATTTCAAGAGAATAGTGCAAACAGACAGGCTTTAAAGTACTAAAAATATATTTTTTTGTTTATTCTGCTACAGTTTCTAGCACGATTTTTCGTCCCAAATTTTGTTCACAGACACTATTTTTTTTAACAAATTAAACTCACTTTAATATATCAGAAGTTTGATAGAAGCTTTATTAATAGTAACTACTTACTAGTTGAAAGTCCAAAGTTTAGAAAAGTGGTTCAAAGTTAGCTTGCAAGATTAAAAATATGACCCATACAAAACAAGCTAACTAAGACAAGTTTTAAAAAAAAATGTAATAAATGGATGATGCTCTATAGTTATGTTTTCTATACATATATCTATATGCTTTATGTTAGATGGAAGGTCTAACATTGAACCGACCTTTCAGGGGCGGGTTCAAACTGGGGTCAAGGTAAGTTAAGCTCAAATAAATATAGTTAATAATTCATGACGCGTTATCTCTATTATATGCCACCTTCTATAGTCTATACTATACAAGATATGATAAAGGATATCATGTTAAATCTAATACAAGTAATAATTAGCTGATTTAATAACCGAAAATAAAACTTACTCTAACAGATATAACTTTTAATACTTATAAGAAGATTTAAAAAGTAAAAAAGTATCGTTACTTACACAGACATTTATAAGTCTTTATTTTTCTAATAAAAAAATTTATAAACTTATATTTTTATTGCTATTGATGTACATCGGACATCCTGACCCCTAAATAAATACAATTAATTTAAAGGATTTGCTGACCCGGAACATTAATTTAATGTTACGGATGGGTAACTTTTATAATCCCCCGTTTTGCATATTTACCTTGAGTATCTTTGCTTACTTTGTTATAAATACCTCTTTAGTTCAATGGTTAGTCTGTACGGCTACGTATCATAAGGTTCCGGGTTCGAGTCCTGGGTCAAGCTATGCGGTACGCGTGAAATATGATGTATAAATATAGGTATACATTCGAGTATAAACCTTCATCTATAATCACTCTATCTAATAATGTCCGCATCTTATTAAAATCCGTTGTTTGAGAAGTAAGAGAACAGACGATGGAAAGGGACTTTTATGTACTGTTTTCGGAAAAAATATGATCTCACAAAAAAGGGACAAATAATACACTTGCCCATTAGAAAAGCTCATTTTCCTTGTCAGCTGTCCAATGACCGTGAACAAAAGGAAGGAAATCTCCTAATGACGATATCCGTTCCCTCGATTGCTATGTAGCGTCACTTTCGCCTCCGATGCCATTGTATGTAACATTTCAATTAAGTTATTTCACAGCTATAATGGTAACCAAAACTATACTCGTTGCAGTCAAGGTAGTGGGAATAATAATAATAATAACTCAATTATTAGATTACAGTTTTCAAAATTACTAATTTTTTGCTCTTATGGCTTATGGTATTTTATTCAAACTAACAGAACTTCATCATAATCCTTCTTAAATATGGAACTATATATTATGATGAAGATACTTTTCAGTTTGGAACTGCTTGGTTGATCCGATTGGATCCTGAATTGGGCTCTAAAATAAAAAATAAATATCCCAAAATTTAGCAATAGCAATCCAGGTTTGGGAAATTGGTGGTATTACATTCGCATGCCTTGGCAAACAAGTTCAGCAGACGGACCTCGTCATTACTTCTGATGGTTATAGTTAAAGATTCCTGGATCGCTAAATACCTGACAGATCCGGTTGGGAAAAATTGTTTCTATAAAGATCTTTTAGAATCAAACAATATTTTCCTAAGACCACGAAGCTGCGTGGACTAAGCTCCACTTAACCTCTTCTATGAAGGGTGAGGTTTATACCAGGAGTAGGCCGCTCAAACAGGTCTAATGATGATTTGAATTGGACTAGTCTATATTTTTAAGCTGTGTTTGCGATCTTTAAATTTTTGAAAAATATTGAATTTGCAAATAATTTTATAATAATATTAAATCGTAAAAGAGTTTCAAAAATGCACTGCCTACACTGAGGACTCATTACGAACCTATAGTGGGCTATTAAAATAGACTGATAATGATGTTGATTTACTACGCAGGTGTAGAAGGCGATAGCTCGGGCTCCGGTTTGCCGTGCCTCGTGTTCGTGCACGGAGAGTCGTACGAGTGGAGCTCCGGCAACGCGTACGACGGCACCCCACTCGCGGCGCACGGCGGCATCATTGTAGTTACTATCAACTTTAGGTTAGGTGTACTGGGTAAGTATACATTTGCTACGCAGGTGTAGAAGGTGACAGCTCGGAGTCCGGTTTGCCGTGCCTCGTATTCATGCACGGGAAGTCGTACGAGTGGAGCTTCAGCAACGCGTACGACGGCACCCCGCTCGCGGCGCACGGCGGCATCATTGTAGTTACTATCAACTTTAGATTAGGTGTACTGGGTAAGTATACATTTTCTACGCAGGTGTAGAAGGTGCCAGCTCGGGTTCCGGTTTGCCGTGCCTCGTATTCGTGCACGGAGAGTTATACGAGTGTAGCTCCGGCAACGCGTACGACGGCACTCCGCTCGCTGCGCACGGCGGCATTTATTTTAGTTACTATCAACTTTAGGTTAGGTGTACTGGGTAAGTATACATTTGCTACGCAGGTGTAGAAGGCGACAGCTCGGGCTCCGGTTTGCCGTGCCTAGTATTCATGCACGGAGAGTTATACGAGTGGAGCTCCGGCTACGCGTACGACGGCACTCCGCTCGCTGCGCACGGCGGCATCATTGTAGTTACTATTAACTTTAGGTTAGGTGTACTGGGTAAGTATACATTTGCTACGCAGGTGTAGAAGGTGACAGCTCGGGGTCCGGTTTGCCGTGCCTCGTATTCATGCACGGGGAGTCGTACGAGTGGAGCTCCGGCAACGCGTACGACGGCACTCCGTTCGCGGCGTAAGGCGGCATCATTGTAGTTACTATTAACTTTAGGTTAGGTGTACTGGGTAAGTATACATTTGCTACGCTGGTGTAGAAGGCGACAGCTTGGGCTCCGGTTTGCCGTGCCTCGTGTTCGTGCACGGGGAGTTGTTCGAGTAGCGCTCTGGCAACGCGGATGGCACCCCGCTCGCGGCACACGGTGGTATCATTGTAATTACTATCAACTTTAGGTTAGGTGTACTGGATAAGAATAAATTTACTATGTAGGTGTAGAAGGGGAGAGCTCGGGGTCCGGTTTACCTTGCCTCGTATTCGTGCACGGGCAGTCGCATACGAGTGGCACTTCGGCAACGCGTACGACGGCACTCCGCTCGCGGCGCACGGCGGCATCATTGTAGTTACTATTAACTCTAGGTTACGTGTATAGAGATGATAAATTGTAAACATCTATAAACCTTCATGTTGGTGTTCTAAAAGTCTCATAAAATCTCGAGTAGGTATAAGTTGTACAGAAATAAAACGTTATATTTGAAAGAAAGTTATTAAATAACCTTTTCATTTTGTTTACATTAACATGGAGATTTTGTAAGAGGACACAATAATTTGGTTATTCTAACAAATAAAATTACATTAGCGTTTTTTTCTTTGTGGTGGTCCTTTGTCAATTTCTATTCACAAGAAAAAGATTCTTTACATTTTTTCCAAGAATTCTTTGCTTCGCAAGTCAGGTATATAAATAAGACTACATTTACATAATAGAAGATTATGGCTTTAATAATATTTATTATGAGTGGAAAACTTCATTGTATCAAAAGTGGAAAATCCAATAAATTACGAGAACTGCTTATGTACAAAATAAGAATAATGTAATGTTATTTTAGGAAACCTTTAGATGAATGTGTTTACATTATGTACTAGCAGGCACCCGTGACTTGGTCTGCGTGACTTTGTCTTAAGCTCTTCTAACACAAGTTTTCGGCCAATTTAGAGCGTAAAGGGAATATTGGTATTGGTTGGTATCGCTTTCTTTAGAGCTATGATACTTTTACTATTATGTACTATATTTACTATATTATCTACTATATACTTGTATATATTATCTGTATATGTTATGATTAAAAAAAACAAAGAAGTGTCAGGATAAATAAAAGCTTGTAAAAAGTGCGATGGAACTATTAGCGTGTCGGTGCTTACAATCAACATAAGCTTTCGGTGACAGATTGCCTGCGTCGCTTATAACTGGAGGTAATTCGCACCAAATGTGTCAATTTGCGGGCGTTGCCGTCCGCACGTTACGCCTGCGGGATCAGCGATTCCGAACATCTCATTTACACGTCAAATAATGACTTCAATTTTACAATGTCAATGTATTATTTTCGATATATAATACCAGAGGACGTCCGCGACTTCATCTGCGTAGGCGGTTTCTCTTGATCATCATCATCAATATCAACCTATATTCGGCTCATTGCTGAGCTTGAGTCTCTTTTCAGAATAAAAGGGGTTAGGCCAATAGTCACACACGCAGAGAATTAAGAAAATTCTCTGATTTGCAGGTTTCCTCACGATGTTTTTTCTTCACCGTTTG
Organism: Bicyclus anynana; assembly: GCF_947172395.1. Classification (NCBI taxonomy): domain Eukaryota; kingdom Metazoa; phylum Arthropoda; class Insecta; order Lepidoptera; family Nymphalidae; genus Bicyclus; species Bicyclus anynana. The sequence goes on along the minus strand of NC_069085.1, from coordinate 11,384,257 downwards.
AGACACGTGATTTAAATTCTTAAAATGCACACAACTGAAATTGGAGGTGCATACCACGGACCGGATTCGAACTCGCACCTTCTGGAATCGGAGGCAGAAGTCATATTCACACACACACTCTCGATCAAGTCATCAATATTCTCTTTCAGTGCGCTTACATTTGAGACATTCTTTGGTTATTCTTCCCCACTTTTACATTCTACAATTTTTAAACGACTCAACAGATTTTCAGCAAACATGTCTAAGAACACTCGTGCATAAGTCACCTTTAATAAAAAAAAATAAATTGTAATCGCTTCATCCGTTCGGCAGCTATGGGGCCACAGACAGACATGTCAAACTTATACCACTCCTCTTTTTCCTGGGGGGGTTAAAAATAATCTATACAGAGTTAATCTGTTCAGCAGTGAACGTTCCTCGCCTGATAAAATGATTGCTTTCCGAATTAGTAAGGTTATACATACTATATTTATATAGACTACGCAACGGATTTTAAAGGGATTTTTAACAATAGATAGAGTGATTTAAGAAGGTTTATATTAATATTAGATAGTACAGTAAAAAATGCCATGATTCAGGGTTTACACATACGAAGTCACGGGCGCCACTGGTTTTCTTATATGGCAACAACAAAACAATGATTAATATTATGTGGTAAATACAATAGCAGTTACTATTTATAAGTTGTAAATAATAGCATTATTTGAAAACATATTTTAATAATACAAGTTAAGCACAAATAATGTTTGGTTTACGAGGGATTAGTTGCTCTTCGCGGAAGGTTTAGTTAATTAACTATGGAAACTTCTATATTTAATATCCTTGAAATTTATATGAGATCAACTGAATTGTAATCTATATGGAAAACAAATTATTACAGACAAACCGATTTGGCAGAAATTTAAATATTGGCATAACATATACTGCGAACTGCTGGCCTTTATTCACTATTTTGGTCTATATATCAACCAATTAAAATAAACATCAAATCAATTGACAAAATGTCATTTTCCTACTGTTTGATATCCACCAGTAAGCACCGGATGACATTTGTTACATAGAATATCAATTTCGTAAATGTCAATTAGCATACGTCAAACATAGTGAATAAGCCTGCAGGTGGATTTTATTAATTAGTCGTTGTCGTCGTTACCCTCATTTTAAGTGAAACATATTATTATGATATTTTTTTCAATTAATTATTAATTGAAAAAAATATTCAAAAATTAATTATTTATTAACATACAACAGCAGACATCGATAAAATAACAAACGGGAAACGTTAAGTTAAAACTATTACTAAAAAAAAAATATTTCACCAATTAAACGCTATCTGGTACGTAGTTATAGCATAAACAATGAATTTTTTTCCAAACAAAAAAAGAAACACCGAGGTATATTAATCGTTAACGAAAAATCGAGTTAATTAAAAAGTAAAACGAGAAGTTAAATTTTATACCGACATTCCATCCGCAGACGTGAGCGAGCATGGCCCGCCGCGAGTAATCGACGCGTTTAGCGTCAATTACTCCCAAACGATGTATTACGATGCTGTCGAACTTTTGTTAATTAACTATCAGTGTAAAATCTCCGTATTAATTAATATGGAAATGAAATGTTCGAGGACGCCCGTCGATATCTGATTGTCTCGCGTTATATGCGTATGCCAACCGCAAATTGACACATTTGTTGTGGAATTGCTTACGATGTAATACACCGTAATTTAAATCGTATCATAGACATTATGTTTTTTATTATTTGTTGCGTTTTTTTGCGTAAACAGATGAACTTAAGACCTTAATACTTTGATCCTGTTTCCGATATCACGATCGGATCTACGAGCGGGATTCTGTCTTAGAATTCTTTTTAAGATAGAAGGTAAATAAAACATAATATTGTCACTACTGTGGTTTAATGAATTTGATATTAATTATAATTATGCAATAAGAGACATATCCCCAAATCAGATTACGAGTAATCGATCAATGTAGGACTAAAGTATAAAGAAACACCTGCATTCCACTTTTCAGACAAACAAAGTCAAGGCTGTGTGCTGGTTTTAAATAATTGTACGCAAATTTAAGTAAAGTACTTCTCATGGCAGTCAAGAAGCAGGTGATTTACTATGATGCTTAGTTGTTGGTTGCCTTTATAGGAGGCCTATCTCTAGTAGAATCCAATACAGTAAAAGCTCATTATTCGCGGGGGATACGTTCTCTAACTGCGTCGCGAATATAAAAACCGTGAATATGGAATGGTATTTTATATGGGCTTCTATGGGATACGTTTTTGGGCTGACAAACATATAAAGAAAAAACAATTAATTGAAGTTATTGATTAACTATTCTTCAGTCATAGACAAATTTTTGGTTTAAAGAAATTTCAAATTTTTTCTTGCTTGACACTTTAAGCTTCTGTTCAGAGTGATTTTAAGCAGTGGCATCTCAAACCATCCATTCGCAATTTCAGCAATAGGTATTTGCAAGTTAAAGTTTAAATTTGCGAATAACGAAATATTTTACGCAAATTTTTTAATCCGCGAATAGTGTAAACATGAATAAAGGAAGCGTGAATAAGGAGCTTTTACTGTACTGCTTTTGATGTCGATGACGTTGATAACGATGATCATTGTCGTGATCACCGATGACAGACCATTGACAGCATCAGATGATTGACTAGTTTAAATGAAAGGCCCGATTTTAGCAGCACTTTATTGCGCAAAGACCTTTCGTTAATTGGACAATTGTTGGCTTCAGGTACTATAGATACATTAATTAATATGCAAATGAGTTGTCCGATAGCGCTAGCCGATAACCGATCCCTGGGCGTAACGTGCGGACAGGCTCGTCCACATATATCACGACGTTTGTGAAACGGCCGCGTGTAATGTAATATGTCACTATGTGATTGGCTTTCGTATCGGCGGACTGGAATGTGCAATACTTTTGGTGAACCATTGGTTCGCTTGAATTTGGCTGACACGTGGCAGCGTATCTTGAACAAATTGATTATTCTAAAGAGAGAGTCTAAAAAAAATCGAGTGTCTGTAAAGTCGGTTGACTATAGTTGAACGTGACAACGTCATAAGAATTCAATAAATAAAATACTGTGCGTTTTTCTAATATACTGTTTAATAATCTTCATAGCCAGAATATACTTTATTTCTTGTAGAAAAAAGTTAGCAACCCTAGAGCGAGAGAACGACGTTTGACGTCATGTTTTTTTGAATTTTACAGCCGGCTCCATCGAATTATAAGATGTTGTCACGTCAAAAAAACCCAATATTATTTGCAGTTAATTTTTTTTTTCTAATCTGATGTACCTACGTCATTTCTTTTTTAATTTCAAAGTTTTTAATTATGTTTTGCGCACAAATATAATTCATTTTCTAAAGTAAAATTATATTATTTCAACTACAACATGAAAAAAAAATTTTACTTAAATTTGGTATATGCACAGTGTCGCAGTAGTGAAGAGTTAAGAATCATAAAACTAGAAAAATCGTTTGTAATTGCTTCGTCCAAAATATAAAGGTCTTAGAAAAGTTTTCATTAATGCAATGTTTCTTTCATAAAATAACAAATGGATGGATATAAAACGGTTAAACGAAAAATACGTTTTACAAATAAAAAATCGCAATAAATAAGGAGCGCTTAAAGTATTTGTAATTCGGGCAAGTAGATATATTAGGACGATTGTCAACCGTATTATGTTTTAATTTTCCTCAGTATTCATTTCGTGAAATTATATTCTGCGAGCCCACGTAAAATATTGTTATCCAGAAACAATTTAGGTAGGCATTATAAAAAGGAATATTATGAAATTTCTTGTTAAAACACGCTGGTACCTGGAAATCTATATAATATCTACAAGTATAATATGTACTTAAATGACACATAGAGCACCAATTGACACGTCAGTGTTTATTGACCACACAAAGCCTTAGGCCGCCTCCCATTTGGTACAGTTATTACATCATGTTGAAGTTATAGTTCGACAGAGGAGCGGGAAGCAGGTGCATTCTTCATTCATTCATTGATAGGCACGCGCGTTACTGCAAGCGTAGACTTAGAATGAATGAATGAAGGAATTTTATTCATTAAAATGTCATGTCCGTTATTCTTGTCTATAACTTGTTTAACAAGTATTTTTGTTCGTAGGTTTTCTAAAGACTGGTGCTAAAGGATCGGCGCAGGGTAATTTCGGACTAATGGACCTCGTGGCAGGGCTGCATTGGTTGCGGGAAAACCTTCCAGCCTTTGGAGGGAATCCTGAAAAGGTTACCTTGATGGGGCATGGCACTGGAGCAGCGCTTGCCAATTTTCTCGCTGTTTCGCCAGTTGCCAGAGGTATTGTCAATTTGTGTTATTAATAAACTATTTTATTTCAAGTATATACTACTAATTGATATTAATCATTTGTTTATGGAGTTCAGCTGTTAATTTTTTTTTATTGAGAAAGAATACAATAAGGAACTTAAGCTAAGTTATCCTAATAACTATACAAATCATGCCCACGTGGAATGGTGGCAAGAATACGGGCTGCATTTCCGCGCTGGACAGCCAGGCTGATCCTTTGCGCAAAAATTTAGCCAGCCCTTCTGTCACCAGTCGAGGCAACTAGCCGCGGTGAAATGATTCGGTAAAATGTTTTGGCACTCTCCATGGCCCAAGGGTCTCCACGGCAAAAGCTACAAATATGTAACTCTGTTAAATTAAATTAAATTAAAGATGATAGCACCCTTACTTACGTAATTTTATTACTCAGAATTACTCGTTTATTTTTCGGAGTTTCGTTCGCCATTGCGCAGACCGCGGCCTCCGCAAACAGCGCCCGCTTACGGTGATGCATGGAACCGCCCATTGTTTATAATTAGGCCGGGCTGCGGCGAATTTCATTACGCTCTCGTGTCAAGAGTTTCGTTCAGATCCTTTGTCACTTAATGTAATTATAACGACCGTGCCACATGAATGACTGTTTTGATTTTCTGAACATTGGTTTACATTCAATTAATTAATTTGTTTGCGGACGCCCCAATGGTTTCGCCTGTGTAGTTTCTGTGCAACGGGGATAGAATAAAGCATAAGGGACTCGCTAGTAAGACAACTTTTCATTGGTGGAAGATTTTTTAAAATTGGTTCAAATGTTTAGGCAGCAAAGCGTGACAAACTAACAAAGTCACATTGGCACTTATAATATTAGTAATTTGGATGGATTTTTTTTCTGAGGTTTGGAATATTATCAAAAAAAATAAACGAAGAGGTCGTCGTCGTTATCAACCCATATTCGGCTCACTGCTGAGCTCGAGTATCTTTTGAGAATGAGAGAGGTTAGGCCAATAGTCCACCACGCTGGCCCAATGCGGATTGGCAGACTTCACACACGCAGAGAATTAAGAAAATTCTCTGGTATGCAGGTTTCCTCACGATGTTTTCCCTCACCATTTGAGACGCGTGATATTTAATTTCTTAAAATGCATACAACTGAAAAGTTGGAGGTGCATGCCCCGGGCCGAATTCGAACCCACACCCTCCGAAATCGGAAGCAGGAGTCATATCCACTGGGCTATCACGGCTCGAACGAAAGAAACGAAGAGTTAATCCTCGATTAATTAAAAATATGTTAAAATTATTTTCTGTACTTCAAACGTTTTATGCTATATCTCTGTGTTAATTAAGATATAGAGTAAAATTCATAAAAAAAATAAAAAAATGTTTACGAGCTATTAGTAAGTAAGTATTTACTTTTGAGAAGCGCGGTTTTCGCAAATAGCACCCGTTTACGAATGATGCATGGGAGCACTCGTTGTTTATAATTAGAACGACCCGCAGTGGATTTCATTACGCTTTCATGTCAAGAGTTGAGTTGATCCTTCGTCACTTAATGTAATTATAATATTCGTACTGATTATAATGAGAGAGATAATTAATTATGATCATAGAAAACATAATTCTATCAATACTTTTCCTATTATATGTCATACATACGTTATAGAATATCTATTCATGGTTCTAAGCACTAAACATGAAGCACTTAAGCTGCACTTTATTTACTGACACAACTCGCGTTACACACGGTTAGTTTTAAATGTACAGTTTTATCAAATCAAGATATCAATGAAAATCATTAGGAATACATATAAAACGTTATAAGTAATTCTTAAAAGAGTCTTTTGAATATTTTTGAATTTATTTTAAAAATGTCAGTTATTTTAAAAATGTTCATCATTTTCGATAAAACACCGTTGAAACTCCTTTAAGAATTTTTAACGAACTACATCAATGATATTTAATTACATAGTAGTCACAAGTCCTGGACTTTGCTTGGTGTTTTTCTCTCTACCACACGATGGACCCGGCACCTGCACGGTGAATCCATGGAATGCTAAGATATTCGTCTCATTCTTTTAACGAATAACTTTTAGTTCTTATGGTCAAAGGTTTATTTTTAAAGCATTAAATACAGCTTTCACTTAGAGTTAGACGAAGGTGTTCTGTAAAATGTAAATTCAACACATAAAGTTAAAAGCTTAGTACTTTGTAGGTTAAAGTTGTCACTTGAAACCTTGTTTAGGGTTCGTAAACATGTCTACTTAATGTTTCAAAGCGCCGTGTGGCCATTGATTGCATACAACTTAGTTTATAAACAAAATCCGAGACTTATTCAGGTCAGCACTATTTCGTTTTATAGTTTTAAATAAATATTTTGTGTTTAAAACATAAAATTGCTTAATGTTATTTAAATTTGCTTTTTTAACTGTTTTCGTGGTTCAGATGTAAGCGGTTAATTCCGAATCCTGAGCCGGGCTATAATATTTATGGGCTTTCTTCTCGTCTTTTTTTTTTTCGTTAGCAGAACTGAGTTTGTATGTTGATGGTGTTTACCACGGGGAGTCGCGAAACTGAAGTGGAAATGGGTGGGGCAAATAGTTCAAAGGGCCGTTGGGGTCCCAAGGTGTTGGAATGGCGGTGGACTTACGACATCAAGCGACTCAAGATCATGATATTTGGAAGTCCCTACAAAAGGCCTATGTCCTGCAGTGGACGTCCATCGGCTGATATGATGATGTTGATGATGATGATAAAGTTGATGATGATTGGTAATAGTCATTATCATTAAATAGAAATGATGCTTATCTTTCAACAGTCAAACATTATCACCCTACCCCGTCCGTCATATGCTCGCCAACCCGTGGACCAGAGTAGTTTGTTTACATAAAAACTCCGTTACCTGAAAGCCATTTACCAAATACAAAAGGCAGCCTTATCGCTTAGTAGCGATCTCTACCAGGCATCCTTGTGAATGTCGATGATTATAACTTATCCTACTAATATTTTAAACGCGAAAGTTTGTATGGATGTTTGGATGTATGTTTGGATGTTTGTTACTCTTTAACGCCGTTACTACTGAAGCGTTTTGGCTGAAATTTGGAATGAAAATAGATTTTACTCTGGAGTAACACATAGGCTTCTTTTTATCCCGAAAAAATCTATGGTTTCCCGAGATTTGCGAAAACTGGTACTTTTTGATGATATGAATGTTTGTTACTCTTTCACGCCTCGACTACTGAACCAAATTAGCTGAAATTTGGTATTGATATATATCATAGCCTGGATTAACACAAAGGCTACTTTTAATCCGGGAAAAATCCAAGGTTCCCGAGGGATTTGTGAAAAACTATATTCCACGCCGGCGAAGTCGTGGGCGTCCGCAAGTTTAATATATTAATCTAATGAGCGATGAAGTTTTTGAAAAAAAAATCATATTATTCTGATAAACAAGCGGCTGGTTGTTATTTATAACGACTGTCTTTTTAAACAGAAATAGCGAAACATTCAATTGGTTCGCTTTTGTACAATACATCACTAATTAATTCAATCGACTAAAAAACTACAATACAATTTCCATTTTAGAGCTAAAAAGATTTATCCAATCGAGTTAATTGGTTCCTCTTAGTGAGACCATAGTGTTTTTTCACAGTGAAATAAATTTATCAGTTGATCCTTCATGGAATAGCAAAATTAAATTAGGTTATCTGTTTCAGGTTAGGTTATCTGACAGCCTAGTGGCCTCCAAATCCGGAAGGTGTGGGTTCGAATCCGGTTCGGGCCATGCACCTCGAACTTTTCAGCTGTTTAATTTTAAGAAATTAAATATCATGTGCCTCAAACGGTGAAGGAAAAACATCGTGAGGAAACCTGCATACCTAAGAATTTTCTTAATTCTCTGCCGTGTGTGAAGTCTGCCAATCCGCATTGGGCCAGCGTGTTGGTGTATTGCCTAACCCCTTTTATTCTGAGAGGAGACTCGAGCTCAGCAGTGAGCCGAACATGGGTTGATAATGATGATCTGTTTCAGAGTTACTGAGGCGCGTCATCTTGTTAAGCGGGTCGGGACTCAGCTCTTGGGCGCTGCAAAGAGAACCGCTCACGATAAAAAGAAAGGTAGACAGCTCTACGTAAAAGCTTATTAAGTGTTAGCTTTAAGCGAGGCGGTGGAAGTAATTTGAGTAAATTAGTAAACCTAATCTATGCTCTACACTATACATAGATCTTTTTATACTGCGCTTTACAGAACAGCATTTTTTAAATGTATTTTTGATAATTTTGAACAACAAAGACTATCTATATGTAGAAAAAGTATCTTTTATTGAAGGAAAGCATCTAAACGGGTTGGCATTAATGAACTTTGGCTTTAAGTAATGGTTTTTTTAGTGATAATGACCGACAATACAACGGAATTTAAGAAAGTATATCAAACTCGAACCACCTACAAATTTAGCCGTGTTTCATAATCGATTAATATGAATAACACTCACGATAGTTTAAATTCTAAAAAAATACCTACAAATTATCATTAATTAAACAATACAACAACAATATTGTTGTTGGTAACGTATAGTAACGTATATTTCTGTTATAACGTTATTTCAGTTATAATGATACTTGAAATCGTTAAGATTTTCGATATTAACTTCCGAATCCTATCCATTGTCTTTGGTTACTAGTCGGCCTTAGTTGTGTCTATCTATCTATAAAAATATTCGTATAAATATATTATCCAAACATTCAACTTTATTACAACGGCACTTAATTAGCACAATCGACAGATTTGCGCTGTCACATCTAGGCTTTTAGATAAAATAGTACACGCAAAAGGCTTTGCAGGCCTATTGACCTTTATCTGCCTGCCAAGTTTTGGTAAAAGTGTAGTGTCCTCTTTCAGTATCTATAGGACAAAGTTTGGTGATGTTTGGACACATTTGGTTTTATGTTTATTAGGTTGCGGAGCAGACAGGGTGTCACGGGGATTTGCTGGAAGACGACCTGGCACCGTGCCTGCGAAACAAACCCCTTACAGAGCTACTAGCTATTCGGCTTGATCCGCCGCGCTTCCTACCCGGATTTGCCCCATTTGTCGATGGCACCGTTATTGTGAATCCATCTTCCGTAAGTAACTCTTAATACGTGTGCTATATATTAAAGTTACAGTCTGTCTAGCAAAACTATCTTTGAATTTCATGTTATTAATATTTTTATCCTACCTTTGATTTTCTTCTTGTTTAGTAGGTAGTAGTATTAGTAGGTAGTAGTATTAGTAGGTAGTAGTACCTATTTGTAAAATCCTATGTACGTATGAAGGCGATTGGTATGTATGGTGTTTGGCTGATGATGATGTTATAATTTTTTTTTAAGTATGTTTGTGTAAAATGTAACTCACGCGAAAAATGTAACATTTTACTGAGAAGTATTTAAAAATGGCTGGTTACAATAAATTTGTTTAAAGAATAAAATTAGCAAAATAATTTACTTAAAAATAAATTTACATTAAAGTAAAATTAATTTATTTTGCTTTAAGTCTCGAATTACCTACTATCCCAAGATACTTTTCTTTTAAGTGAGCAAAAATAAATGCCAAATATACTAAATAATAGATTCAAAAGATGCTTAAGTACTCTCAAAACGTTTCTTTAGAATGTATCTTCTTTTGATTCCAAATGTACCTAATATTTTCTGGACGTCTTTTTTAAAAGCGTTGTTGCGATAAAGGAGCCACCAATATTTACAAGGGTCTTAACGAGTAATTAGGAATTCAATACAACTAAGTAGCTTTACATTGCGACTCCCGAGACGGCGAAGTTGTTAACTGGATTATCTAAACATTTTATATATTTAGATGAATAAATTTTCAATTTAGCAACAACAGGAGAGTTTTGAAAATGAATTATAACTTAAGATATTATCTCAAAAACAAGTTCTTATTAGCGATGTCAAAACTTTAATATCACAATAATGGATTGTTATATATTATATTTTATGGGTGCAAAAATGACCCATTAATATATACAAGGTACTTGTATCTACTAATTAAGTAGTATGACCTACTAGATGTTTTTTTGCGCTGTGTTTTATTTTTGTTCGGAAGATTGAATTGAGTTCTAAAAACTAGAAGGGTAAAAATTCGTTTATTAGAATTAGAAGAAAAAAAAACAACTAAACAAACTAAATATTTTTGAGGCAGGTACTGGTTATGTGAATCTCTTGCTACCTACTTATGTACAACCCTCTCCAACACTACACGATAAACATCAAATGAGGCTTTATCGTCCGAATACATAATGGGAGAAAATAATTTACTTTATATTGTAGTAATATATTATCTTCTGCAGGCAGCTCCTCCATCAGATAACTCCAGGCTAGGAGCGGGAGCAGCCGCAGTGGCCAGCGCAGCCGGTCACGAGCTAGCTGACTTCCCTCATAGAGAACTTCTATTTGGCCTCACTACTACAGGTGAAGGAAGTGTTAAGAAGAGGATATTTTTTAATATTACAGCTAATAAATGTTATTCAGATGACTAATGATGTTAAATGGAAAATCATACCATATAACAGGTCAATATTTCACATTTAGGGATATGCTGCGAGTAGGCTTCGAATATTGGTGTACATCTAAAGACATGCTACGAGTAGGCTACGAATGTTGGTGTACATTTAAGGACATGCTACGAGTAGGCTACAAATGTTGGTGTACATTTAAGGACATGCTACGAGTAGGCTATGAATATTGGTGTACATTTAAGGACATGCTACGAGTAGGCTATGAATATTGGTGTACATTTAAGTACATGCTACGAGTAGGCACGAAAATAAGTGTACATTTAAGGACATGCTACGAGCAGGCTACGAATATTGGAGTACATTTAAGGACATGCTACGAGTAGGCTACGAATGTTGGTGTACATTTAAGGACATACTACGAGTAGGCTACAAATATTGGTGTACATTTAAGGACATGCTACGAGTAGGCACGAAAATAAGTGTACATTTTAGGACATGCTACGAGCAGGCTACGAATATTGAAGTACATTTAAGAACATGCTACGAGTAGGCTACAAACATGTAGGTACATTGCACTGCCCAGTCTTCGCAACTTTAGGTTATTCTGTAACAATGTTCTTATATCTCGCAAGTGCGAGTTTCAAATTCACCTCTATCTCTCTCTGTCTAACATGATACTATAGACTGAGATAAATAGAGGTGATTTCAAAACTCGCACTTGCGAGTTATACAAAACATAGTTACAGAATAGCACTGCAGGCGTAGATGAATCTGTAATTACATCAATCAAATTATAATAATATTGTGTGTTATTCTTTGAGTTTGCGTAAGTTACTTACTTTGGACAAAAGACTTTATAAATTGCATTACGTGAAACTGTGTACTCGTAGGTACGTACTACGTAGTGACGTTATTTAACGAAAATTTAATATGAAAATATGCAATATGATAACAGTCACCGTTTGCACGTTATACAGTGATATTGCTAACGCCTCATTCGCACGAGAGCTTTTTTAACTAGGAAGCTTTTTTTTGAGAAGTGTTGCATTTTCAATTTCGGGCGTTGGAAATAGACCTTCATTTAACTTCATGCTATATTTTAACGCTTTTTTAACGTCCGTTAAAAACTCTCGTGCGAAAGGGGGGCTAAAAAACTATTTAACATAAAAATTAAGCCATTTGAATATATTTTAGAGAACTTTTCTACATTCTAATTAAATATGAATGCCGCGGCGGGCAGCTCGTAAATTTATGTAAATGAATGACATGCCATTACTTGCAGAGTCTTACTTGGAATTCAATGCTCAAGACTTGGAGTTCGGTTTCAACGAGAGCCGGCGGGACCGTATTCTGCGCACCTTCGTCCGCAACGCTTACTATTACCACCTCAATGAGATTTACTCCACCCTAAAGAACGAGTACACCGACTGGGACAAACCCGTGCAGAATCCGCTTAGCGTGCGCGACGCTACGCTCGAGGTGCGCACATTTTAATTTCGTTTAAAGTTCGTGAAAGAACTTTCGGCTTTCATCTTACTTTGTGAATTATAGGAATTTACTAACAGATTTTTTACGATGTCTAAAAGAAGTTGGGCTTTTGCAAACTTTTGAACAAGTAGAGGATTTTATTACAAGCTGTAGGTAGCATAATAGAATGATGTAAGTATATACCAAGTTTTTGTATTTTGGCTGTTTTATATGACGAATACTATATTGATTATAATAAAAAAGCAAAAAATACAACAGTATTTACGTGACCCGTATTCAAATATTTTTGATGAGGTTTAAGATAATTTTCTGATTGTTTCGATAATAGGTATTTTTTATAAGGACTTTGTTTTCAAATCAAGAGCTAATGAAATAATGATTGTTTTTGGTCTAAAGGTCGATCGATAGAGGTAAAAATCGTTTTGGGCAGCTTGCGTCCGTGGTTATGCTATGAGTGTACATAATTGGCGTACATTTCTTGAAAATATTATGCTTTATTTCTATTTAGATATATTATTTTATAAATATATCATTTCTTAATTACTGTTTATACACCGTGAGTTTCCTTCGTCTTAAACTGAAATCCCGCATAATGTATGTTATCCATTAGTGTTGTTAAAAAAAAACAAAATATATTTCAAGCAGCTACGATTGTAACAAACTTTCAAAAATCGATTATTTTAAACATCCTGTATTTTCTAATAAATATCGGGGGGGTTTACAGACGGTGAAATTAGCACGCTGCACGGTGTATAAATATAAAAAGTATAAAACATTTTTTACTACAAGTATCTAGAAGTGCTGCGGGAATTTTTGGCTACCTTACAAGGCTTACAAGAATAGTGATACTTTCCCCTATATTCCTTCCAAAAGCTGTTTGTTTTACAGCGAACATACTCGTATCGCGTGTTCCGTGCTCCATTTTTAACGGCCATTCCTTTGTTTCCCGTTGATAAGGGCGCAGGCAGGCAAGGTGGCTGAATTCTCTACGTGTCCCGAGGCGTGATGATTAATGAACTACGTCTTCGTCCCTGACTTCCTTTTAAGATTCCCGTTTACAAAGACGACTCTAAGTTGAATACAATCTATCATGTTCAAAAAGAAAATGAGACAAGATATTGTCAGTAATGTGAAACTTGATATGAAAAATTTGAAATATTAGTATTTTTACTGCACATAACATATCACTATCTACAGACTTTTCCCTCAAAAACGAAACTTCTTAGTACTGGCTGTGCCCTGCGGTTACACCCATAAATCCCGTTCCCGTGTGAATATCGCAACCTAAGTAACCTCATCATCTAGATCTTTAGAGCTTACAGCTTCTGGCTTCGATTTTCAACACCATAAAGACTCATCATCATCATCATTATAAACCCATATTCGACTTACAGCTGAGCTCGAGTCTCCTCTCAGAATTAGAGAGGGTTAGGCCAATAGTCCACCACGCTTCCCCGATGGGGATTGGCAGACTTTACACACGCAGATAATTAAGAAAATTCTCTGGTATGCAGGTTTCCTTACGATGTTTTTCCTTCACCATTTGAGACATGGGATAAAATGCAGAGAACTGAAAAATTTGAGGTGGACGACCCGGACCGGATTCGAACCCACGCCCTCCGGAATCGGAGGCAGAGGTATCCACTGGGCTATCACGGCTCATAAAGACTGTCGGAATAGAATTTAAAAATTGGTGCATATAAACAACTTTTTTGAAGTGATTCTTTTGATTAAATAAAATATGTTTTATAGTAATATTTGACGGACCAATCGGATGGCCCACTTGTAAGTGGAAAACCACAGCCTACAGAGCAACACTTTGCGGAACCCGCAAATAATACATCCTACAAAGTGACCGACCGACTGACACCCTGTGTCCATTAACCTGAAGCGTAGGTTAAGCCTCATGCGCCTGTAATTAAACCGGCAACCATTCCCAGACTGACAGACACACCTTTTAGCAACATAGCGATGTTGCATTGTGGTAGAAAAAGGATTAGCGCTAATACTTCTCCACAAGGGCTTTGTCACTACATCTAACGTATCTAGCTATCAAGTCAATAATTAAAAAAATAAAAAAAAACCCCTGCTCGCACCTAGACATTCGCCTCGCGTATTTTGTATAGCGATTAAATAATAACGTTTTTCTAATTGTAGGTTTTTTAATATGGCCATGATATAAGTACCATTCGCTCAACTCTTGATGAGCCCTTGAATTTGATACTCGTATCGCAATATTCGAAAAAAAAAATTTTAGTCATCTTGAGTAGCGAATGATAGCGTCTCACAGTCATCATGTTGGTTTTTTTTTTAAACTTAACCTATCTAAGAACACTTGGGTTATTAAGACAAATCTAATGATATCTTAGTTACGTAAGTCTGTTCAGAGGTTTGGCAGATATGAGGTAATAGAGAATATATCATAGTTACATACATACATACAAGATACGCGCGAAAAATATTTTTGGCTGGTGGGAAGCTTCGGCCGTGGCTAGCTACCACCATACCGACAAAGACGTACCGCTAAGCGATTTAGCGTTCCGGTACGACGTCGTGTAGAAACTGAAAAGGGGTGTGGATTTTCATCCTCCTAATAACAAGTGAGCCCGCTTCCATCTTAGATTGCATCATCACTTACCATCAGGCGAGATTGATTAGTCAAGGGCTAACTTGTAGAAAAAAAAATAAAAAAAAAACATAACAATTCTTGCAGTCGGGTAAAATGGAATGGAAGTGAAGTCTAGCAGTCGCCCTCAGAATACATTTTCTGTATTCTGAGCAGTCGCCATATCCCCATAGCTATTACGAGTACATTTGAGACATTCGATCTTGATTAAAGCTACCAGTGGTTTTCTCCATTTGCCAACTCTTGCGATGTACAAAGGAAGTAAATGGCTTTTACATTCCTGTGATAGCAATTAAAAGTTAAGTGTTACAGTAAAAGTGCTCTATAACGTTCAAAGTCTAAAATTTCCAATAAATAAGTAATGAAAAGCGTTAAGCGCATTTATGTGTACCTACCACGGATTCAATAGCGGTAGATTTAGCGTTTTGTATGTGTTTTGTGATTCCTACATAACATTATTATAGCGTAGATAATTTCTATCGTATATTCGGTCATATCCTATCCTCGCCAGAATTAACAATTCTTAAAAAAAAAACAAAAATATTATTGTACTCTAAAGCGAAAAGTATAGTAAGCCTTCAATGACGCAGCCATTACTACACGGTATCAGAGGATCTTAATTAAAGGCTCGAGCTGTTTTCGCAATTTACCAATCATTCTCGTGATACAAAGGCAGCAAATGGCGTTCGCGTACCTTCAACATAATACACTCGTAGATATTGAGGGTTCTCTTACAGAAGACATCATACTTATCTTTGTAAGTGATGCCACAGTTCATTTCCATTTAGGTATGTTGTTTACTGTATGAGATACGGGAATAATAAGGATCTGTCTCATTGGTTCCATGGTTAGCTGCTCATCTACTGTCCTGTCCAGGGTTCGAATAAAAGGCCAAAAAAAATACATTATTGGGAATTAATTACAACAAAATTCTCTTTAGATGCCTGGACTTAGAATGTTAACGGTATTGGTACGTTTACAAATTTTCTCGGAGGGTACAGCCGTCGATCCTGCGCCTGCTTTTTCATTATAATACCTTTCAATTTAGCTTTTCATTTCATCATATTATTTTTAAGCTGTTTTCCGTAACAGACACAACAAGGTTAAATAAACAACTTATTTAAAAATATAGTAAACAAGGTACTCCTATTGCCAAGACGACGAATTTTCTAATCTTTTTAACTTGTATAATTTTACAAGTGTTCCGCTAAAGTTTGTCTTTTTTCTATTTGGTCAAATAAAATCGAATCATGTTAACTTGATTGTAACATTATAACACTACTTAATTAATAATACAAACAAATGTTTTAGTTTTACAAATAGAATTCATTTCTATCGTGTGAGATGTGTACTCCTTTTGTGTGAGATAAAGAGAGACAGAGACGAATTAAACACTCACTGACAAGTTGTAATAACATAAAATTTAAAATTTTTAAACTCCGGAATGTCATGAAATTATTAATTACACTATCAATCAAGTCATCTTTACTCTCTTTCGCTGCGCTTTCATTCGACCTCACTCGTCACCTATACTATAATACAAAAAAAAAACTAAATTGAAATCGCTTCATCCGTTCGGGAGCTATGGTGCCACAGACAGACTGAAAGACAGACAGACACGTCAAACTTATAGCACCCCTCTTATTGCATCAGGGGTTAAAAGCATCGTTACAAATAGCGATATAATAGCGTTTTTAGAACAAAGCCTTTCTCGTAGACTGAGAGGCTATACTTACTTTCTGACATTTGACCGACTTATTGACAACAACTTTATCTCATCGCTGAAAATATTTTGGAAATCACTTAACAAAACACGTTAATAGTCTACTTTGGAGTAAACAACGCTTAATTGAATTAATACTAAATTAGCTCGGGTAAATGGGATAGTGTATGGAGGTAGACCATATATTACGATAAATAGACAGTCGTAATAAATTAGTAGGTATGTATTATACGGGAGTTAAAGCTGAATTAATTTGGATTGGCTTAATAAAGTTTGTTTTAATAAGCCGCGTGTTCTCAAATTTGCATTTATTATGCTAAATGAGTTTCAATTGACAATTTTTGTTTTAAATTAATAACCGTTCGTGTTGGTACGATCACAATAATAATTATATTGAACATCAACAGAGCAAATTAATAATTTATTAATCAATTTCTCATTGCATAATCCATAGCTTGTCCGAGTAAAATAAACGAGTGTTTTTAAATGGTGTTGCTGAATGCATTTTTAGAGAGACTATTAGTCTTTTAAAACTAATTTTTTTTTTTCATATTTTAGTTGACTGTGTAAATGCTCTATGATTGGTCACCAGCAGGCTTATTCACTATCTTTGAAGTATGCTAGTTGATATATACGAAATTAAGATTCTAGGAAAAATTTCACCTGATGCTTACTGGTGTTTATCACACAGTATCTAAATGCCATTTTGTAAATTGATTTGATGTTTATTTAAATAGGTTGATAATAAAGACCAAAATATTAAAATTAATCTCATACACCTTGCCTATGGTATTGCGTAGACCTGTAAGTTGATAACTGAATGGGAGGAAATAAAATATTAACAACCAATTTTACCATCCCGCACTGAATTCCCATTAAAAACCATTAAAAATAGACTTTTGGTGATGGTGAGTGTGTTACCAAATTTATAGAATAAGTAAATTTTCAGTCAATTTTCATTTTAATGATTTTTTAAATCAGCTTTAAAAAAAACTTTAATGTAGGTAATATTATAGGACTGGGCCTCCCTTCTTATAAGATAGGAGATTTGGAGCTAAGACCCACTAAGCTTTTCCGATGCGGGTTGACGGGCTTATGGTGATAATGTTTGACTTTGTAACGATCACTATCTAATGGTAATTACCGGGAATCTAGTTTATTATACTCCCCGAAGCACGGTGATGCAACAACACCAACTTCCCAAATTCGGGTTACCTAGTATCTGATGGTAGGCCATGATAGCCTAGTGTATTTATTTACCTCTGCCTTCGATTAGGAGGGCCTCCAACCTCCTCCAACTTTTCAGTTATGTGCATTTTAAGAAATTATCACGCGTGTCTCAAACGGTGAAGGAATAACATCGTGAGGAAACCTGCATACTTGAGAATTTCTTAATTCTCTGCAGAAGTGAAGTCTGCCAATCCGCCTATGGGCTAACGTTTTATTAGGCTAACCCCTCTCATCCTAAGAGACTCGTGCTCAACAGTGAGCCGAATAGGGGTTGTTTTTGATTATCTGATGGTGTTAATATTTATTTTTGTTGTAGATATTAAGCGACGGGCGCACGGCAGCGCCCCTGATAAGGCTGGGTTATCTCCACGCGTTGCGCGGTGGTACGACTTACTTCACACACTTCCACCACCTATCGGTAGATAAAGACTACCCCCAGGTAATTTACATTTACAGCTTTTATTGTTTCTAACAATGCATGTATAACATACTTTATTTCAGTTGAAAAAGAGAGTTGAGACCTAAAAAATGTTCACAAATAAAAAAAAAAGAAAAAGGTCCATTTCAGTCTTGTACCCCGTATCATTAAAATTGCATAAATACAAGGATTTTATTAAAGTTTATTAAAGTGAATAAATTTAAGTAAATAAAAAGAAATAAATAAAATAAAACCCAAGTTTTTGAGTTATATCAAGATGGCGCCCTTAAAGCAACTATGACATGACAATTGACAGCAAACGTCAAATCGGCTACTGCATTGAAAACGTCATCAATCCGTCACGTAATACACGTGATAATGTTGCATTTCTTGGGAGAGAATGAATATTATTTCGAAAGAATAAAGTAAATTCGTAGATTTGTATAATCAAAAATAGTTAAAAAAAATATTTTCTTTTATTTCCGCCAGGGTACAATGACTGATCCTGGGCTTCATACAATTTTGGACCATCTCCTTTACGTTTTTTATAAGCAATGTTTAAATAATTATTACTATCTATAAATCCTGAAATTGATTTAAAGTTTTTGTTTATATCAATTATAGGAATACATAAATGCTTTAACTAGACTACATAACACACACAATAAATAAACTATGTTACTTGAAAACTGATATAAAGTTTAAATTAAATTATTTAAACTTTATATCAGTACCACTGACCCGGAAGTGTGGAATTTAAAACTTGCAAAATGAAACCACCATCATAAGTTCATTTACAAAAACAAATAAAAAAGGGTATAAAATGCAACTGTTTTCCATAACCGAAACGAATAAAAACTATTTACGAGTGTGTTAGTTGTTCTGCTATTTTTATTTGAAAATAAAATGAAACTTAAGCTTTTTGAATAAAATTCGTGTCACCGACCGGAATTACCTATTTACCATGAAACATAAAAGGCTTTGGTAAAACCAACAAAACGCACTTTATAGCGTAGTATTAAATCGTGTGTATTGTGTGATTTGAAATATCGAACTACCTGTATTTTATCCAAAGATTAGACCGTCAAATAAATTTTGGACAACGCTTCAGAGTTACTATTATATACCTTTTTGATATCAGTGTAACATCCTAACGGACAATTGTACGTGCTTCGGCTTACTGTTTTAAAATAACTAGGAGCGGGAAAAGCTTAGTCGCACGCTGTTTTATACACGCGTCTACTGATTAATGATCAATATTGTCTTTTCCTCTCCAATGCAAGATGTTCAAGGTAGGAGCAGGATTGGTAAAACAGCAAAAGTATGGTTGGAGATGGATTCTATAGTCTCTCTCAGATTTTATGCCACTGATGATTTGAACATGGAACAACTTTTTCCTTTATTAACATGACCAATATTTCCTTATTCTCTGTAGTAAATCGTAAAGACTGTGGCAGGAATGTGTATTGCTTTAGTAATTACAACGGGCGGGAATAGAACCCGAGACTTCTTCGGCTTAAGCCCGGCACCAGAACCGTGGCGATATTTAGGCTTTAGTTTATACCGCTAAATTTGATCAAACTCGATTTTGAACTGTGACTATTGCCAATATTTATAATCAAGTTTCATAATATGTCGTACGGAATGTTAGATTTTAGGAAAATAATATCAGACCCAGTTAAAACACCAGGAAAAAACACAAGTAGCTATATGCTTACATAATAACCGTGCAACTTTAAAATGGCGCTTCAACTCTTTGAATGAAATAGGTTTAGGCACGTATGTTTCCGACTTGCTGCGGCTATTTACCGTGAATGTGAGCATAAAAGCCTTTGCTCAAACATATGGAGGGGAACTTTTAAGTATAATATTTGTATGTGCGCTTTTGTCAGCTTTTAAATATGCCGCTTAATGAGGCTCAAAAGTTGTAGTGGGGCTTGAGGTATTTTAATACAGCACATTATGGTTTAATATATCTATTTATTTGTACTCAGCGTTGTGCACACCGTATTATAAGCATGGGGTATACGTTATTAGACACCATAATAAATATACATTTTCACGGAATTAAACACAATTTTGACGGCCTCCGTGACGCAGTGGTATGCGCGGTGGATTTACATGACAGAGGTCCTGGGTTCGATTCCCGCCTGGGCCGATTGAGGTTTTTCAATTTCAAATCAAAAAATCATCAAAAAACGATGTCGGGTAGAAATCGAAAGGAATGTGGATTTTCCTTTTCCTCATCCTCCTTCTAACAAGTTAGCCCACTTCCATCTTATTATCTTAACATCATCACTTACTATCAGATGAGATTGTAGTCAAGGGCTAACTTGTAAAGAATAAAAAAAAACAATATGAAATACAAGTAGGTTTTAGAAAGCCACGTAAGTTACCCGATAACTATTTGAAAGAGGCAGTTGTAAAATCACATGACACTTCACACTAATATTATAAAGGCGAAAGTTTGTGTGTGTGTAAGTATGTTTCTTCTTCCCTTACGCTGCGGCTACTAAAGCGATTTGGCTGAAATTTGGAATGGAAATATATTTGACTCTGTATTAACACATAGGCTACATCCCGAAAAATCACAGTTCCCGCGGGATTTGTGAAAAACTGAATTCCACGCGGATGAAGACGCGGGCGTCCGCTAGTTGCTTATAAAAAAAAAACTAATTTGTCAATAGCGACCGGGATCCGTCCATGGCGAGGACCTGCCCTACTTCCTGGGTGTTCCTCTGGCCCTGTCACATCATCAGCAAAACTTCACGCAGCAGGAACAACGGGTTGCCAAGTTATGCATGCACTACCTCGCAAACTTCGTCAAATATGGGTAAGAAATGTGATTAAAGTACTAGCGGACCTGGTCAAGTTTCGCTTTGACTTAAGTGAACTTACTTCTTCTCTACCTCTACTCCTACCCTAACACTACCCTAGCTTAAGCTTACGAATGTATCAATTATACCTACCTCGAACACGAAACGCAAAAGTTCGAGTTATTGAGTTCGACGAATATGAAGGTTTTCGACTTACGCAAATTTTATAGGAAAATATTCGACTTGGTATGTAAAGGTTCCTAATCCTATCATTTTAGAACTAGAAAGGAGAAATAAACGAAAATTTGCTAATGCTACGTCATGACCTACTCATAAGGGAGACAATTTAAGATCCATTTACAAAAGAAATATTATTTACTCCGATAATATTCATTTCAGAACACATGCTCCTGAACAGAAGGAACCCCAGAGTTAAGCCTAATTTGGATTACTTTAGTATTTCAGTCGAGTACGAATAATTTTTGGATTTATCGCCAAAAATCGTTCGTACTCGACTAAAATACTAAAGTAGTCTAAACTAGGCATTATGGGTAATACTCCCCAGCAACCTTAAAGTTTAAGCTTTGAGCAGCACTTGTAAAAAATATCATAACTACATACTGTTTTATTCTTGAAGTCTGTGATTTCTTTGAGCTATAGAGGCTATTTAATTTAAAATGTTGCTATTCTAGAAGTTACAAAATTAAAGAAAACTATTTTCGTGATAGATATTATTAGCATATTCATATATAAATGTAACACGATCTAATGTAATACGATAGCGTAGAGATGTACATTTAAAACGTACTGGACTCCTTCGTACAGAAGTGTATGTCATTAGTTTCAAATGGACTCTCCTCAAAGGAGACATTTTAATTAACAACAAGATGAAGCACTTCTCATCCCTTTGAAAGAAAATTCAGTGGCTGTAATTTAAATAATAACTAATTAGCTACTGAAACATTAATAAAAACTCACAATGACTTTTTAAACTATCCTTAATTAATCTGAGAGTGAAATAAGCAATATAATTTACAAAGGATACTTTAATAAATTTCAATGATACTTTTGTTGTTTTATGATGAAAATGATCACAACTAAAAATACAAACCTAATATAGTAGGTAGTTATATAATTTTAAATACATTTTATATGACAGCAATCCAAATGATCCGTCTGCTACCCCGCCGCCCAGCCCCGTGATGGGGGAGCCACCCCCCCTCGCCCCGGACCAGACGCCCTACTGGGACACGTACGACACGATCAACCAGCTTTATATGGAAATTAGTACGTCTCCAAGTTTTTTTTGCATCATAATAACGTGTTAACGAGAAAAACTTTTAATTAGGTTTACATCATATTTACTCACAATATCTTATTGACGTGACAACGTGTTATAATTCGATGGAGCCGGCCGATCCGAAATCCGATCTAGGGTTGCCAACTTTTTTTACAAGTATATTCTGATCGATGAAGATTATTAAACAGTATTTTAGAAAAGCGAACATTTTCTTTTGAAAAATGCAACCATTCCATCAGTATTCTCTAATGACGTTGTCACGTTCAACTATCGTTAGTAAACCGACTTTACAGACAACCGATTTTTTGTAATCGTTTTGGCGACATAAAATAATATTTACTTGACTTACTTTATTACTAGCTGTTTCGCGGTTTCACCCACGTGGTTTCCGTTCCCGTAGGAATACCCGGTATAATATATAGCCTGCTGAACTTCCTCGATAAATGCGCTATCTAACACTGAAAGAATTTTTCTAATCGGTCAAGTAGTTACTGAGATTAGCGCGTTTAACCAAACAAACTCATAGTTCAAATGGAACTATGATAAAGGACATCACATTATTATCAGATTGCTATATATATTAGCCATAATTCTTTGCCAGTAGGGTAGTAATTAACTCTATACGAAGCTAACTCAACAATAAACGATTTTTTTGAGTAATATAAGTAAATAAAAATTAAAGTTTAAAACTTTTATTTACGTGAGTAAGAATTATTGTAAGCAGATTTTGATTTGTGCAATACAATTAATAAAAAGAAACATAAATGTTTATCACAATATAGGTCAGTAAAATAGAAGAAACGCCAGCAAAAAAGTGGTCAAGGAAATACTTATCTCTCTAACAGATCTGTTCTAGTGACTCTCGGGAATGGAAGAGGTATGTCGTTCATTAGTTGTGCCCCCAAGGCCCATATGCGAACCTTAGTTGGGCGAGTTTGTTAAACGTAAAAGACGTGTAATTTATGTCACAGTAGGCACTTACTCAGCTCCCAATGTCGTTTTGAACCCTCGTTAATTTATTCCTGTAATTTAGGTAGCAAATCCGAAATGAGGAGTCACTACCGCGGTCACAAAATGTCGCTGTGGCTATCTCTCATACCGCAGCTTCATCGCCCCGGGTCTGACTTGCCGGACGCGGCCATGCGGCATCATCACTTCCAGGACGACAATGCTAATTATTACGAGGGTAATTATATTTTAGCCTGTTGACCCTTAACGTGGTGTGGTGGGCGTGGGCCCAAGTTCCAAATCCTCTTGGCTGTAAATAGGGAGACCAAACCTTGTAGCGGATGGAACCATTAAATCTGATGAACATGCTCATTTATCATTTTGATACTGCTTTTGAATAACGTCGTTTGTACTTTTTACAATATTGCATAATATTAATAAAAATATTACATTGATATTGTACAAAAATTATAAATATAGGTTTATTTTTTTTGTTAAAATGATGATTTAACCAACTATATGATTTTAAGCTAAGGTAACTAATGAAAATGACAACTTATTTTATTGATTAGCAGACTATAGTAATTTTTCTATTTCCCTTAATAAAACAGATAAGGAAAAGTAAACAAATGGAACTGCGTACATCAAATACTGTAAATTATAACATATACACAATCATCATTTTTCTTGAATCAGGTGCAGTAAGAGCTCAGTCACTATCGCGCGCGCACGTTCCACACGTAGTCAATATTGACATCGGAACGCGCGGCGAAGGGCGAAGCACTTCCCCCCCACGAGCTGCGCCGCCGAAGCCGTCTCCCGCCCCACCAGCGTCAACAGAGTGCCCTCCAAACGCTACCACTACACCGATGCAGCCCGACGATGCTCTTCTCCGAAGACTTGCTTCTTCCCACTACCAATCATACACAGCAGCCTTGACGGTAACCATAGCCGTCGGATGCTTCCTCCTCCTACTCAACGTTCTTATTTTCGCAGGCATCTATCATCAGAGGGGCTCCCGGCCTCGGCGGTGCAAGGACGATTTAGCCGAGGCCGGGAGCTCATCATCCTCCGACAATTACGATGGAAAATTAGATTACGACGTGCGTGCGTTCGACGGTAAAGGTTTTGGTTTTGAGTGTAAATCGGCACACGTGCCTCGCGGTTCAGGTTCCAAATTTGATTTACGGACGTTATCGGACTGTGGGGAGCCCACGTTCGGAGAGTACAGTTGTTATGACGAGAAACATCGTGCGGCGCGTAGTTCGCTGCCAGACGTGAGCGTAGGCAGCGCGATAGAGGCGGGGAGTGTTGTTTGTATCGATACCCAGAAGCCAGATATACAACGAGTGGACGGAAGGAATCCTGATGCTATAGGAAGGACTAGCACTTTTGAACCGCGTGTGGTAGATAGTTCTACTCAGGTTAAATTTGGACCAGGAGACTCGTCTGATAATTCAGAAAACAACGGTGACTCTGAAACTGGTGTCGCAGGAGGATCTGGTATTTTAAGAGTTCCCCCAGCACCAACAACTCCGGTACCGCCCGGTATCATGAAGAAGAGGGTGCAGATACAAGAGATATCCGTATGAGATTTAGAAAAATTGGACACTGCCGAAATTGTAGTGAACACACGAACAAAGTTGTGATTTATAGAGTTTTTCTTGTAAATATAAATTAAACTAATAATATTATATTCCCAGCCAAATGTGTTAATGATCGTGTAAATAATGTAAACATAGTGATGTAATGTGTGTCTGATATGGAACCACTGGTCCATTGGTTGCATGCGAATACGCTGTAAATATTATGTAGGAATGTAAACACGTGAAAT